>NC_056728.1:1019550995-1019688495 GCF_019279795.1 Protopterus annectens | reverse complement strand
GGGGTGGTGTACCCTTGAATGTGTCTAAAAGTCTTGGGTTCAGAGGTACAATGGGTGCCTATGTACCAGCTACACACCCAGTACAGATAATTGTGGCCACGTAGAAGGATATCCATGCCACAGTGGCAATATGGTAACGACAGGAGTGGGTGCGACATACGTGTGTACTACGAACATGTACAATGTGACATGTATGTAGGGGACTACCACCTATGTGATAGTCAGTGGGTGAATTGTGTAATGCATAGGTGATGTTCATGCAGCTTGAGGCCATGATATTCATATCAGGTATCTGTCACAATGACACCCATATGGCTAGAGTCAGTATCAACTGGTGGATCAATCATGGCACTTTGTATGCAGGGGTTTGTAAAGCTAGGCAGGGAAAGTCTCTCTGTGCTAGCCTGTACCTCAGGGAAGCATATACTGAACATGAGGGGCCCTATGACTGAGAACTGTGGTATGCCAAGTGTAACTGAAATGCAGTAGGTACTATGGTATGCTACTCTCATTGTGTGTGTCCTGTCCATGAGCCACATTGCATAACATCCTGAGACATAGGGTACAATGTGCAGGTGGATGTGTATGTTGTCAATACCAGAATGGAGAATGGTGCTGTAAGGCAATGAGAGGACAATGTAGGATGTGTGGACCCCCTTACCATCATCAACTACCCTGGTAACTGTATGAAAGGAGTCCACCAGGTGTGGGGCCATACTCTGGCCCTAACAAGTCCAACCCGGGTGGCATCACAGGACCGGAGCCCAACAATGTCTCTGTGAATGACGTCCATGATGATGTGACCCATAGCCATGCAGAACAGTCCAGTCAGGTGTGTAGGACTATAGTCCCACATGTGCATTGTGGCGCCACCTGTGTGGAGTGTGATAACTGTTGCTGTGTGCCATTCAGGGGCCACAATGTCTGATACAAGGCTATTACTGAATATGGTGGCCTAGTGGGGAGACATGTCGTTCAGAGGTTTGTGGACATCACAGCCTGGGACTTTGGAAGGTAACATGGGGCCAGTGTCCCAGGACATATAGAGTGCAGTTTAGTACTGTGTTGGTGTGACCGTAGGGACACTGCAATGTTCCTGCATGGATTGTGGCCCTGTAGTGAGTGTGAGGGTGTAATGTTAGCATTGAATCCATCCGTCAGCATGTTGCCTACATCACCTGGGTCTGTAATGTTCCTGAGTGACTGTTGTATGTGAGAGCAGATGTGGGTATTGCCATTGACTACTGACATACCACCATAATGCATTGTGGTACACCCCGGAATGTGTCACAATAATGTTTACGTAGCTAGTCTTGGAGTATGCGATGAGGGATCCCATGGCCTTACCGAGGCTGACCAGTGAGCTACTCCACCCATGGGATTGTACACCACTGTGCAACAGCCTCCACCTGTTGTTGTACATTATGTCCATGGAACATGACCACCAGAGTGGCGTCTGTTATCTGGTGTGTACCAGCATGGGTCTGTGTGGAATAGCATGATCCATGCAGTCGTGTATGTGCTAATGCAGTGCACTGGGGTATATTTCAGCATTTGTATGTGCATTGTCCATCTGCACGGGTGTCATGACGTCAACAACCGCTGTCATAAGATGTCTGTAGTAGGTGTTGTAGTAATCATGTACTGTGTGTGCCGTGAAGGCTGTGGTGCCGGGATGTGGCTAACAAGGGTGATTAGCATATGTTCAGAATCCACCAATGAGGGGATAACCCCAGGTGTGGAACACCAGTCACATGTTGGTAGTGTTCATGTCAAGGATAATGTTGGTCTTGGAGGTGGTGTGCATGGGTTGATCCAGCCGAGTGGAGGTTATGACTCACAGATGTGTCGGTACATGAGTGGCTATCCCAGTTAAGTGTGTGGTAGTGTCAGTCACACATCAGTAGTAGCTGTCTGAGCCCTACTGTCCAGTACACCAACAAATGAGGTCTGGTAACCGTGGGGTGTGTTGTTGAATCTGTAGCTGGTTAGAATGTGTATAGCGGTTCTGGACACAGTTAGTTGCACGTGGAGCACCTGTGATGCACTGTGATAAGTAACTAGCCAGGATGTGTGTACAACATAGTGGGATATGGGAACACCTCAGCTGTGGGTGTGCTGGTCCAGGAATGTGCCTGAAAGGTATGGTCTGTCTATAACCTGTCATTGCAGGTGTGCTCTGCAGGACCTAGAGGCAGGTCCCAGTCACTGCAGAGTTATTGGAGTGGTGCATTATAAGGTGTGCCTTGTCTGCATGCGTCACAGAGGAAGATGCAAACATTGTGTCACATGACCCCATGTCTTGCTTGCCAGTTCCGTTCTGCCGGTGACTGTTATTGGAAACTGTGCAAGACAGGCAGTTTAGAAGCAGCAAGAGCCTCACATGTGATCTGTACTCCCAGGACTGACAGGTGCAGGTCATCTGTGCCAAAGCATTGTGTTTGACCAGGTCAGTCAAAGCGGACAGATACCAGATGCCTGTGGAATGACAGCAGTAGCATATGCAACTGTTGAAGTGACACAGTCAGTCATTGTATAGTGATATTGGGTCCGGATGAATGCATAATGCTCCCCAAGGCTTGGCCCACACCTTCAGGGCTACAAGACTGGTGAGCTATTGAATGTCCCTGCACACATAGTCTGTGAAGTGACATCTCAGGGCAGTCACACTAACATGGAGAATGACAGCCACATCGTACCTGGTGAGGTGTGGCATGGGTGCATAGGTAATGTTGCAGAATCAGTTACCCGACAGCAAGATGTAAGCGACTATCACCTTGTGTAGCCTGCTGTGTGGCACTGCAGTGTGACTGCCTACAGAGTCACCTATGACTGGTGTTTTGTGTATGTTATAACTCCCTATTGGCTGTATGTGATGGGCACACATGAGTCTGCGGGCTATAAGTTGGTGATGTTGTGTTTCGTGATGGGGGCTGCCTCTGGTGCCTACACAGAGTATGGAGAGGTACTGCATGAGTTGTCCTCATATGTGTGGCCTGTGGTGGAGATCATGTGAGACTATGTGATGTGTGGGGTGTGTTGCGAATGTTACACATCCCAACATGACTGTCAGGTGCAGTCAGGGTTGGTGACAGAATTACCCCCAGCAGGGCTGCATAAGTGCATCTCCCACAGGCTGTAGTGTCGTATGTTGGGAGGCGAGCATTTAATGTGTACATGAGACAATTGCTCTATTGCCACATGTACGACATATCCATCATATAGACAGGAAATAGCACTGGTACGTGACAGTTGGACATGCCTGTATATACAACCATGTCTCACAGGATATGCGAGTTACATGTGTACAACAGCTGTTGTACCGTAAGCAAGCTGGAAATTTTAGGACAGCCAGTGTATCTGTGGGAAATGGTGTGGAATGGGTGCTATAGAAATCAGTAGCTCATGACATGCTCACAAGTTCTGAACAAGTGCCTAGCATGACCATACAATACAGATAGGGTGTTGGATAATATCAACCCACAAGTGGTGACGACAGTCATAATGGGTGGCACTGCTGAGTATGGTGTGCATGTCCATGAACCATTATCACTGTAGATGTTAGCAGTACAGATGTACAAGACAGTACAGATGTTTGATTACAAATACTTTTGTATGTCACAGGAGTGTTTTACCAGTGGCCTGCTGACAGACTCCCAACTACAAAAGGTGCCAGAGTGACATGTGCATATCACACCAGTGCCAGCTACAGTAGAACAGGGTTAATGTGTTGTACTCCACCCTCATTGTAGCCCATACCACACAGACAAATGTTAGGCATCTGTGTATGTAAGGATGTGAATGGCCATGACCTATGAGCAATAGCTGTGTCAGTGTTGTGAACAACATACAGAATGGGCTGTGTGGGTGAGGTGTGTGACATATGTGCACAGTCTGATGGATGATATCAGCATTGTCACCACTAGGTGAACATCCCTGTACCCGTTAACTACCACCTAGGCTGTGGTCAACATTATGGACACTGTGTAAGGGATGGTGCTGTGCAGTACACCTCCCTGACTTGGTGACATCTCCAGGCTCCATAGGTAGTCATACGAGGTACTCATGTCATGACAGGGTGCCATCCATGAGCACGGAGATCATTGGACAGGCATATACATCACTGGGGTGACAAATATTGGATCACATATCACCTTTAAGGGGTAATGGCCATGCGTGGATGGGTGATACCAGCCTTCACAATCCTCACCTCCACTATGCAGCATGCTGTCTACCTTGCATAAAGACATTTGCTGCACCATGATGCTGGACATGCTACATGTCCATATCCTGATCTGAAAGAGATACGACAAGGACAGCCACCGTACTAATAATAGGATCGCCACATGCTGGACAGATCCCTGTGCCATACATGTGACATACTCCCGCTATACCATGCAACCCTGTCCATCAAAGCTGCACATGTCATCCCAGTCATACATGGTGTGATGGCCCCATGGTAGATGTAGTATCAACTGTCTGGATCAGTAATGTGGCACTGATGCACCTCGCAGTGGCATAATGGCTGTCGGTTACAGCTAGGAAACCTTGCCCGTACATGCTATGGTTGATAACCATCCCTGCGAATGACGTCCGACTAGCCATTGTCCCATGTCTATCACATGTGCAACACAGGCGATCCGTGGCAGGATTTTGAACAGCTGTACAGTGCTGTGTAGATGTATATGGCAAAACACATGCATGTACAGGTTTCCATGCATATGTGTGCATTGTCACTGTCCATTAAGGCTGTGTCTGTGTTGATATGTGACATATACACAGCATCAAGGTCAACAGCAATACCATGGACACATCCAGGCATGTGCAGATAGGTAAGAACACCAGTGCAGGGAAACAGACATGCCCACATCAAGGCAACATTTACATGGAGTATGAACACTGTAATGAGGTGACACACATATATGGTGATGATATCCAATGCATAACAGGTGTTACATGTGTGTGACGCAAACACATCAGTCATGTCAGTGTCATGGTGATTTGCAAAGATAACTGTGCAGATGTACTAGATGTCATGAAAATGTATGTGCAGCTGTATCTCTGTATATCTCTGAAACCGTGACCTGTTACCATCATTATGTCTTACAGATAATGCCTCGTACACGCCTTTCAGCCTACAGCCACCAGGAGGATGATGTCCTCATCCCGTACCTCCATGAGAACTATGAGGTGTTGTTCAGCCATGTGCCACAGCATGCCCAGCAGTGGGACGACCTGTGGCAGGATCTGTGCAGGAGGGTGAACGATGTGGGTGGTCATAACTGCACCTACCAGCAGGTGTGCAGACACTGCAAGGACCTGATATGGCATGCAAAACAGCGTGCCACTGCAATCGCCAGGGAACAAGGTTGAACAAGTGGTGAGCCACCAACCAAGCCCCCACTCACACACAGTGAGGCATTACTGGCCAGTCTGGGGACACCCTCAGAACAGCATCCACAAACACTATCTGCCATCGTGGAGGTGGGTGTCTCCCAACCAATAAGCCTGGAGTTTCCTGGTAAGTCAGTACTGCACATACGGCTACTATATCCCATTTACGTGCATGTGTCACTGCACATTATGTAATGTAACAACATATGCATGGTATGTGGACACCCTGTGTATGCACACATGTACATACTATATGCTATTGTACAGGTGAATGTGTTAACATGCACAGTGCACCCTGTGGCTGTCATACAGTCATGGATAATGTTCACACTGTTGTGTCACCCCTATACAGGTACCTCTGGCGTGGCGTCTGTTGCAGGTGAGACTGTCATTGGTATCAGGCATGTAAAAGCATAGATCTATTTGCCATGTGGCCAGTTAACACTTGTACACTTGATATTCATTCCATTCATGATATACAGGTCGTGTCACCCATCATTCACACAGGCCACCCATGTGCAATATATACAAACATAATGATACACTGACATGAAACCAGAGTATTTGTCATTGCTACATGTGTGGTCAGCTGTGCATACAACAGTGGAGGTGTTCTACAATGGAGGCAGATGTACTATACATTGGAACAACATGTGTGGTATGCAAACAGTGCCACACAGTGAGCTGTGATTTGGGCAGCTCACAGGAGTCACCATTGTGTCATATGCCCCTACAATGGGTGCACACATTGTGATGTGCCATCTGACATGTCCCAGACACGTAGTGTTTTGGCTGCAATAATGTCACACTATCCCATAACCCATACCCCACATACAACCTGTTGTCTGCATAGCCCTGTGGATGGTGACATATCTGACATCTATGGGTGTATGTCATATGGGACAACACAGACGTGTGATAGATGGCCATCACACACATTTGTCCAACACGTGCTCACATGGCCATGGGGGATGGCCAGAGATACATAGCCACACAGTAGATGTGATGTGTATACACCCTGTTTCACATTGTCCACACATGGTCCAATTATAGCCTTAGTTGACCAATTATACAGTTGATGTGGTACACTGGACATCCTAACAGCCTGTGCACAGCCAGTGGAGGTGTCACTGACGTCTGCCATATAAGATGTGTTGAACATCACGCCTGTGTCATAGAATGACAGTAGTCACCTCTACAGCTTCCACAGACATTGACACCACATCAGGCCACAGATACTGTACATTTCCCTTGCTGCTGTAGGACATCACTGTTAGCTGTGTACCTCGTGTGTGTGGTAGAGCAATGTCATGTTGGACATGGTGAATTGACAGGACCGCTATGTGTGGACATGGTTGCCAGGCAGCTAAGACTCTGTAGTTGTTGTGCAAGGGTGTCATCTGTAGGTCCTCCAGTGACCTGTCACATGACACAGCATGGTTTGGTGTGTAAACACCTCAGCATTGTGGGTCACAATCCACAGTTATGTAATGGGTATGCATGCAGTTATGGCTATGCAATGTGTACATATGATGCACTGTATAGCAATATAGATGCCTCATGATGCCATGCAATGGTACAGTGTCTGTACTTCACACTGTAGAGCAATGTAGATGGCTCACACTACCCTTCCAAGCACGTGCACATTTGCTAAACATGTATTCTATCTGTAGGGCATACAGACAACACCGCAATGTGATGGCCATTACGACACTGTACATGTCAGGACACCACTGTGTCAGACATGTATGCATGTTAATGCACACGTCAGCAGATTACATGTCAAAGTCACGTCAGCCATGTGTACTGTTATCCTGTTCTGGTCCACATGGTGTATCATGGGGATACATGCATACTACCATGATTGTGTGAACTGCATGGCTCCTGATATGACACCTGCTTGCTGTATTGTGCACCCCAGAGGGTATGCTTACTAACACTATTAATGTCTGAGCTGCATGCCATCAGCTGTATCACAGGCATGCTGCATGCTGTCTGTCAAATCACATGCATGGTGTGTGTGTCTGTGTGTGTGTGTGTGTCTGTGTGTGCGTGTGTGTGTGTGTCTGTGTCTATTGTAATTTAGAGTCTTTCGTTGCATTCGCAGGTGATGTAGGTGCTTTACCCTCCTGCGGTCCAGCTGATGTTAGTGACCCCACAGATACTAGCAGTGATGAACATATGCATGAGGTACAGGCAGGGTTGTCAGGGGCTGAATCTGTGCCAATGGTTGCCATCCCAGCTATGTCCCCCTCTTCCCCACACACAGTTCTGCTGCCAACACATACCGCATCACCAGTGGCCATAGAGGAAGGACAGTCAGTGTCTGTTAGTGTGGAACAGGAATGTGTGGTGGCTACAGATGGTGTGTCTCCACACCATGGTGTCAGTGTAATGTCTGCAGATGTGCCACACAGGCATGTGGCCAGTGCTGCTCGTAGGAGGATCTCTGGCAGACATGCACCTGCAGGACAGAGCGCAGCAGCTGGTATCATCAGACGCATGTTCCAGACTGTAATGGCGGCACAGGCATGTGCTGAACGGCAGAACAGAGAAGGGCAGAGGCTGCAGAGGGCTGCTGTCCATACCCTAAATGATGACATCCAGGCATTGGCAAATGCTCAACAGCAGATCGCTGATGTTCTGGACAGGCGATTGGGTGACATGGTCAGAATCCTTGACCGTGGCAAGGCAATCCGCGAGCGTGAGCTGTCTGTGCTGGAACATCTGGTAGGAGTGAGGCGTAGGCCACGTGGACGTAGGACAGCTACACCACCTAGTGCAGGTCGATGTGAGCGTGCCACCTCACATGCCCACTCCCATAGTGCTGGTAGCAGTAGCAGTGCAACTGGTGCTGCGCTGTCCACACCAGGACACAGCAGGTCATGTGGATGTGGCCCTGGACGTTCCCACTGGGGACACGGTTCCAGTGGCCATGTGTCAGCAGACAGTAGCCAATCTGTACCTCCGCCTGGTGGTGCCCGTGCAACCCCTGGCAGGCACAGGTCACGTGGCCGTGCCCAGACACGGTGAGCTGTACAACCTGGTCTGTACAATCTGTAACTGTCAATAATACCCCTGTGTAGGCCTCACAAAAGGCAGAACTGTGTGCACACATACACGCACACAGAAGACACATCTGTAGGGCACCACAACACCCACATGCATACTGAACAGACATGTCCAATCATATCACCGGCCCTTACCCACACACATGATGTCACCCACTGGTGCAGCCTATGCCCCTGGCACACATTATCACCCTGTGCATATGATGAAGCCTGTGCCACATCCCTGTCATCCACACCATCGGTTCAGGGACATGATCAAATGGTCTGATGCACAGGGTGAACAGAATAGTGAGATGTGTATATTACATTAGTTGTGTACGACTAGTGAGGGAAGTGTATATTACGTTAGTTGTGTAAGAATGGTGAGAGACGTGTATATTACTTGGGTTGTGTACTGTTGACACGCACCAGACATATCATGTAGTACAGGTGTAGCATGCATTGTTATATGTGCACAACCATGTAGTACAGGTGTAGCATGCATTGTTATATGTTCACAGTATGTGTCTCGGTAACAACAGTAACAGCATGTTGGTAATGATGCCCAGGTTCCCTCCATATGGTCTACTTGCATGTGTCTACAGGTAGCAGTGTTTGCTGTCTCCCATGTGTAACTGTGGAGTACTCACAGGCATGTATGGCAACCGGACAGCTGAAAAGTCTAACATGCCACAGATGTCCACACATATACTGATCCAGCAGCCTGTGTGCAGTTTAATAGGTTA
The DNA here is from genome assembly GCF_019279795.1 of Protopterus annectens. Taxonomy (NCBI): domain Eukaryota; kingdom Metazoa; phylum Chordata; order Ceratodontiformes; family Protopteridae; genus Protopterus; species Protopterus annectens. Next base: position 1,019,679,305 of record NC_056728.1, on the reverse strand, counting down.
CAGTGGCTAGAGACGTGACATCCATACCTGGTCACATCACAGGTATGTTGACACAGTGCAGGGGTTGTACACAGTGGTATGGACAATGATAATGTTAGAGGCCACTTGATAGCATGAGGCCTTACTGTGTAGCAGTAATACCCTGTCACAGTACAGGAACATGCCCACACTCACGGGGTCGACAACACTATAACGCACACCCCATAGTGTTGAGGTGAGGACGCTTGCCTATGTGGTCATCACCCTCACAGTACTGTGCACCCACATGACGCGACACAGAGAAGGTACATGTACAGGTAGCCAGTACGGCTGAGACCGATGGCATCAACAGGGTAGTTGACTGCTTCGCCATGAGGGGTTGGGATCCTGTGTGTTCCATATGGTAGCATACACCCACACTACATGCACCAGACAGCCATACATGCACACACACACACACACACACACACACTGTGGAGACCAACTGTCATACACATACGGATAGCTGACGTGTGTGATACACACACCACACCTGCCTACGTCATGCTTTCCACACTGCAGTATGTACAGATGTCTACAACAGTGTACAGGGGTGTGTCACAATTGGGATGTATTCCCCAGCATATGTGGCATATATGGTCACACATACAAACACACATGGCAGTACTGTGAATGATACACCTGCTATATGATGATACATCTGACAGACATGCAGCAGGCAACAGATGTCCATTTTCAACGTCACTATGGATGCCTACATTGAACACACTGGCTGACTGTCTTGCAGGGTGTACTGTCTGTGGCACGTCCTGTATCTATGTAGTGTTGTTGTGGTGCTTCGTAGATATTTAGTTGCCCCGATCACACGACTGCCGTGTGTTTGTCTACATCTACCTTGGGACAGTAATATGCTTTCAGACTGCTCACTCTCTATACATTCTCTATCAGTGTTCTTGCCTTTGTGGAAGATGACACCCACCTAGAAGTATGCCTCTGGGAGTGCTGTGTTCAGTAATATTGGTAGCGCGTTCTGTAAATGCATATTGCTGTAGTGTGATAAGGTAGTTAGGTGTATGTTCGACTCCCAGCCCTGCCAAGTGTGTGTGTTTCCTGCAGCCTGGGGACACGGTAATGCTTTTAGACACCTCACACCACATACATTCCCTATCAGAGTCTTTGCCTTTATGGATGATGTCACCCACCTAGAAGTATGCCTCTGGGAATGCTGTGTTCATTAATCTCAGTAGCGCGTTCTGTAAATGCGTATTGCTGTAGTGTGATAAGGTAGTTAGGTGTATGTTCGACTCCCAGCCCTGCCAAGTGTGTGTGTGTGTGTGTGTTTCCTGCAGCCTGGGGACATGGTAATGCTTTTAGATGCCTCACACCACATACATTAGCTATCGGCGTCTTTGCCTTTACGGATGATGTCACCCACCTAGAAGTATGCCTCTGGGAGTGCTGTGTTCAGTAATCTCGGTAGCACGTTCTGTAAATGTGTATTGCTGTAGTGTAATAAAGTAGTTATGTGTATGTTCAACTCCCAGCCATGCCTGTGTGTGTGTGTGTGTGTTTCCTGCTGCCTGGGGACACAGTAATGCTTTTAGACACCTCACACCACATAATATCGGCGTCTTTGCCTTTACGGATGATGTCACCCACCTAGAAGTATGCCTCTAGGAGTGCTGTGTTGTAATCTCAGTAGCGCATTCTGTAAATGCGTATTGCTGTAGTGTGATAAGGTAGTTTGGTGTATGTTCGACTCCCAGCCCTGCCAAGTGTGTGCCTGTGTGTGTTTCCTGCAGCCTGAGGACATGGTAGTGCTTTTAGATGCCTCACACCACATACATTTCCTATCAGCATCTTTGCCTTTATGGAAGATGTCACCCACCTAGAAGTATGCCTCTGGGAGTGCTGTGGTGTAATCTCAGTAGCGCGTTCTGTAAATGCATATTGCTGTAGTGTAATAAGGTAGTTAGGTGTATGTTTGACTCCCAGCCCTGCCAAGTGTGTGTGTTTCCTGCAGCTTGGGGACACGGTAATGCTTTTAGATGCCTCACACCACATACATTCCCTATCGGCGTCTTTGCCTTTACGGATGATGTCACCCACCTAGAAGTATGCCTCTGGGAGGGCTGTGTTCAATAATCTCGGTAGCGCGTTCTGTAAATGTGTATTGCTGTAGTGTGATAAAGTAGTTAGGTGTATGTTCGACTCTCAGCCCTGCCAAGTGTGTGTTTCCTGGGGACGTGGTAATGCTTTTAGATGCCTCACACCACATAATATCAGCGTCTTTGCCTTTACGGATGATGTCACCCACCTTGAAGTATAACTATGGGAGTGCTGTTTTCAGTAATCTCGGTAGCGCGTTCTGTAAATGCGTATTGCTGTAGTGTGATAAGGTAGTTAGGTGTATGGTCAACTCCCAGCCGTGTGTGTGTGTGTTTCCTGCAGCCTGGGGACACAGTAATGCTTTTAGATGCCTCACACCACATACATTCCCTATCGGCGTCTTTGCCTTTACAGATGATGTCAACCACCTAGAAGTATGCCTCTGGGAGTACTGTGTTCAGTAATTTCGGTAGCGCATTCTGTAAATGTGTATTGCTGTAGTGTGATAAGGTAGTTATGTGTCTGTTCGACTCCCAGCCCTGCCAAGTGTGTGCCTGTGTGTGTGTTTCCTGCAGCCTGGGGACACAGTAATGCTTTTAGACACCTCACACCACATAATATCGGCATCTTTGCCTTTACGGATGATGTCACCCACCTAGAAGTATGCCTCTGGGAGTGCTGTGTTCAGTAATCTCGGTAGTGTGTTCTGTAAATGTGTATTGCTATAATGTGATAAGGTAGTTAGGTGTATGTTCAACTCACAGCCCTGCCAAGTGTGTGTGTTTCCTGCTGCCTGGGGACACGGTAATGCTTTTAGATGCCTCACACCACATACATTCTCTATTGGCGTCTTTTCCTTTACGGATGATGTCACCCACCTAGAAGTATGCCTCTGGAAGTGTTTGTGTCAAGTAATCTTGGTAGCGCATTCTGTAAATGCGTATTTCTGTAGTGTGATAAGGTAGTTAGGTGTATGTTCGACTCCCAGCCCTGCCAAGTGTGTGCCTGTGTGTGTTTCCTGCAGCCTGAGGACATGGTAGTGCTTTTAGATGCCTCACACCACATACATTTCCTATCAGCATCTTTGCCTTTACGGATGATGTCACCCACCTAGAAGTATGCCTCTGGGAGTGCTGTGGTGTAATCTCAGTAGCGCGTTCTGTAAATGCATATTGCTGTAGTGTAATAAGGTAGTTAGGTGTATGTTTGACTGCCAGCCCTGCCAAGTGTGTGCGTTTCCTGCAGCTTGGGGACACGGTAATGCTATTAGATGCCTCACACCACATATATTCCCTATCGGCGTCTTTGCCTTTACGGATGATGTCACCCACCTAGAAGTATGCCTCTGGGAGTGCTGTGTTCAGTAATCTTGGTAGCGCATTCTGTAAATGCGTATTGCTGTAGTGTGATAAGGTAGTTAGGTCTGCATTCTAATCCAATCCTGCCACGTGTGTGTGAGAGTTTCTCGCTGTATGGCAACAGTACATTGCTTTTACACTATTCCCTCTCAGTAGAATCAGTACAGCGTCTTTGCCTTTGATGCTGATGCCAGCAAGCTGAACATATGCCTGTGTGAATGCTGTGATCTAGTAATCATGGTAGTGCATTCTGTACATGCGTAATGATGTAGTGTGATTAGGTAGTTAGGTCTGTGTTCTGATCACAACCCTGCCAAGTGTGTGTGTGTGTATTTATATTTCTATATATGTAATGTAGATAGATATTGATATGTATGTGGATATTAGCACTATTGAATGTGCTGCATTATCTGTACGTGAACACCTTTGATGTATGTAAATCTGCTATGGCTCTGTGATAGTGCACATACTGTGTGCTGTAGTGATCCTGGGTTATAGTTGTGTAGTGACCAGTTATTCTGTTGCTGGGTATTAAAAGGGACATTGACAACAATGATAGTACAGCACCTTTAAACGGTCATGTGCACATCTCAGCAACAGTCAGCAGTGGTTGTTACTTTGGAGGATGAGTATGGCTCATATGACTATGTATTACTTGACACCACTATTCAAATCAGGTTAACATTACTGACTCCCGTTTATCCACAGGTTGTGATACAGATCCCAAGAATGTATGTGTATACATTGACAGGTGCAGGACTGGAATATTGTTGAATGCATGCAGGGGTGTCCATGGCCAGTAATGGCAATCTGTACAGCCTGGCAGGTACGGTCTGTGACTGTCCCACAACCTCCTGTTTATGCATGACACATGCTGAAACTGTGTACATGCAGACACACACATGAAACAAACAGCTAGGGCTAACACATACACACACACATTGCATCAACATTGGGCCATGCAAACACTGTTGTCCCTCACAGACACTCATACTTACATGTTGCTTGGATGGCTCAATGACAGGCTCTGGAAAAGAAACACCATGCCCTGTGCATATGATGACACCTGTGCCACCACTTGTAATGTGTAACCTAGATGCAGGAACAGACTAACATGATGCTGATGCTCAGGGTGGCTTTATAGCACTGTATTAATGTTAAAATGTTGTTAACACAAAGTGTGATATCCTTCTAGGTGTATGTAAGCAGGCATGATGCATTGCAGCTATGACCATCAATGTAGTATAGTTTACAGCACTGTTGATTCTGATGATGTATTATCCATCCATGTGCCATTTGACTGATGTGTGTGGTATTGGCAGCATGTGTTTCAGAGTGTGCAGTACGTGTGTGATGTGTGTAGTACAGATTTATACATGCTTACAGATGCGTACACTGGCTTACACATTACACGGGCTTCAACATGCTTACACTAGCTTACTCGTTCTTCAACGCGCGCACACGGGCTGACATGCGCACACACATGCTTACTCGGGCTTACAGGAGCACACAGGTGCGAACACACTGTCAGCAGGTTTGCATGAAACTTCAGTGATATCCATGGCATACACCATCAGTTTCTTGACTGTACCTAGGATAAATCATAACACACCTCTTCGACTGATGAGTAAATGACAGCAAACATGTGACACATTGCTCCGATAGGATTACAGTGTTTTATACATACACACTCATGATGTCACCTATCTTCTACTCTGATAGTCCCCTTAACCTACTCTTCCACTGTAGTGGCTTGGCCCATATGGCATGACAAATTGTGATTCACTATCCCCAGCCTCAATTGCATCGGATTGCCTACAAATGCTTGGTTACATCTCTGACAGAGCACTTCCACACATAGCAACCAGTACTCAGTAGCCATCTTGTCTTCAGCTTGCCATTCACCTGCATGGCGGACTAACTGTTAACAATAATTACAATGTCTATGTGTATTTTAAATATTTCTCTTGTTTTAAAAGCACAGCCTGTTTTCGCGCCACTGCGCTTACACATGGGAGATCGGGGGAGGACAAATAGAGTTTTATTAATTTACAATGAAAAATATGCCACTGGCCTTATATTTGGCCATTGGCATGCTTCTTCAACTGAATTCATCATTTATTTGCAGCTGACATTGCTCCGTTTAACTACTTGCAGAACGTAACTCGGTTAACATCCGAGTACATTTCTGCACATAACTCTACTCTTGCACGGACAGCTTACTGTTACATGTATCCCAGATTTACATCATTTGCATAGCTTTCGCCTACAAATGGGGTAATTTGCATATCCTAACATTGTCCGTGCAACGTTCGGTTTAGGGGCTGTCTTACATGCCCCTACAGAATTTTGCTGAATAGCTCGGCAGACATCTTGCCTTGTTCTACCCTTCCTCTACTCATACATGCTGGCCAAGGCTCCATGACCCCTGGCCTAAGCATTGCTGTGTGCTAATATGTCTATTTGTGGAGTATGCATGGCTGTAGGTATGGTTTGACCTGCTACGTCTGACATTTCTACAAAGCAGCTCCCACCTTCATCATTTGTAACAGTGACAGCCCTATAGGTACTATATATACAGCTGTGACATTTGTCATGTCAACACATACCTGCGGTCAATACTGAACTGACTACTTCAGTGCTTTTCATACATCCAGAGTTTTCTTGTAGTAGTATAGTCGATAATACTGTTTCCTATCACATGTATCTGTTTCTGATACAAGATATATCATTGTATTACACCACTACACACAAGAAGAAATCACAGGCCAGATGCCATTACATTCCTTTTGCAGGATACACCTGCCAAGTGTTGTGTTCCTCACAAAAGCCAACAGGTGCTAATCAAAACATATTACGCTGTCATCGACCTTATGTGTTCACCGGTATTTGTGATGTCCATCAATGGCAGAACTCACATGCGAGTGTGGGAGACTGGACACTGTATCAGGGACAGTGCATAACACCCTGAGGGACACTATTAACTTTCCACATTGACTATCACAGGGCTTAAGTATTCATTCACATTTATCGAGGTACATGCTTTTGACTTATACATGTTTTGTCATTTGTCATCCCATCTTTCTTCACACCTGTCCACCTGATATCAGTAGTTCTGCACATTTATTTAGGACAGGGTTACCTTCATACCTCTCAACCGTACACATATTGGGTAAATGTCCCAAACATAGACTTATAATGTTGTTCCTTTTTTGTTCTTATTGTGCCTTTCTGGTAGATTAGTGGCAGGTCGTTAAGGACTGTGAGTAACCTAACGATAATGACAGACATTAGTAGTTTATAACTAATAACCCTCAAAACATTCATACTAATGAATTATCCATTATTCTATCAACGTTCTAACTTTGTCAGAGGAATATTTAACATAGTCCCTATTTGTACTTATTTAAATATGCCTTTGTCTAGATGTCTTATTCTGAAAGGTTGAGAGGTATGGTTACCATCTTATTCGTACGCATGTACGTCCATGATAATCGCTTACATGACACTGATATTAGTCCCTATGTCTTCCCCCAATGGTTTACACAATACCCAGTAGATGGGTTCTTCATTTTTGGAAGGTATAGGCGTGTGCTATACCCACATAGGAATATTAATCACTCCCATGGGGCGGACCTAATAAATCTGTGCCAACCAACACCTGTGAACCTAGGCCCATTCTTGCATACCCATGATTCTCATATATGATACCCCTCCACAGTAGTCATAAGACATATTTAATGTGAGCGATAATAAAGTATGAAGATACTTCTAAGCACTATCCACTCTCCGCGTATCGGGACATATGTCATACATTCTGTCAACCCATGTGTTATTACCCTTGCACAAGCTACTGTTGAATGTACAGCTATATTGTAGCTGCAGATGTGACTTCCTTTGCGTCAATAATTACTGGCCGTTGCTTGTAGACAACACTTTTTGGAGTCCTGCAAAGGACACCTATATCCATGTTTAAATAGTAGAACTTGCAGATTTGGCACACTGGAACTTTCCGGGCAATGGTTTGGAAAGCAGCAGTGTATTTACCTTTCTTGCATGTCTGTATGTCTATCCATAATAGCTATGATGTAGCCTATTTATGTACATGCGTTATATCTACAAGGACAAATGTTACTGTGTTTGTTATGTACATATCGATTAATGTAATTGTGTGTGTGTGTGTGTGTGTCTGTGTGTGTGTGTCTGTGTGTGTGTGTGTGTGTGTGTGTGTGTGTGTGTGTGTGTGTGTATGTATATATATATATATATATATATATATATATATATAGATATGTCTGTACATTCTTTCTTTCATATATATATTTAGTTTAAGTCTGTGGATATATATCTATACAAAAATATAGATATCCATATATAGATATATAAATAAACGTGTAGAAAACAGCATTCATTTGCTATGCTGTGAGCGGATTACACATGCGCAGGTGCACTTGCATATCCTTATTGTGGGTTACATATGTTTACTAAGTCTTTGTGCTTACGTGGACTTTCTTAATTGTGACGGTACCAGTACAATATCTGTAATCTGTTTAACGGACATATGCGAAACACACGTTCACCTTTACATATTTAAATGTCTTTACAGCACACACGCATTCAATAACTCATATTTGCTGAAGTCGTAGTTGACCCGGGACTGCATTCACGTTGGCCGGATGCTGTAACCACTATACTATTGGTGTTCTGACTCATTTATATGCATACCCATAGTACATAGCTACATTAACATACGCCTCACCACTTCACTTACAACACAGGCATCCATTCTCCTGCAGGGAAAAACGCGGTACTACATATTACACATTCCCTATTCCCTACTGCTCTGGACCCAAGCTACATATTTAATCAGTCCGAGGATATGCAGAACTCCAAGGCTTATAGTCCTGGCACATACAAGTCTTTGATTGTCAGGGTGTTCCTGTGGTGATCTGGTTTTAGGCTTGTCCGCCTGGTGAACGGAACTGCCCTGACCAAGTTCAAATGTCAGACGAAGCACATGGACAGCATTTGTCCATTTTATAGAGGTTTACCTGTGTTTACAGACACAGGTCTTTCGGCACCTGTCAGCAGCTTTTTATGTTGGCAATGCATAATATGGGTGGGGATGGTTACAATACATAATCCACGGTGAGGGGTGTTCCCATTCACATTTGACTATTTCCTGTATGCATTCATACGAGGATTATTATTTTGGACATGAATTAACTACAGGTATGCAATGGTGCAGTAAACAAATGTGAAGGTTTGTTACTGTAAATATGTACGGACCTCTGTAATACACTGTTGTTTTCTGGTAAATCAGTAGCTAGTCATTAAAGACTGAAGTCAGAACATAATGACAGACACTTGTGTTTCAGACTTCATACTCTTCAGAAATTAATGCCAATGTACAAACTGTTATTCTATCAACTTTCTCAGTTTCTTTACAAATTGTCCATACGTTTGGGCCTTTGTCCCACTTTTATTCACGGCTTTGTCCAGATATCTTGCTCTCAGAGGTTGACGGGTATACGTTTATTCACAGCTTTGTCCAGCTATCTTGCTCTCAGAGGCTGACAGGTATACTTTTATTCACGGCTTTGTCCAGATATCTTGCTCTCAGAGCTTGACAGGTATGGTCGGTCACACCTACACACACATTAAGTGTCCCTCACACAGTAGATCAGGGTTATCCTGTTTACGTCAGTGCCTTCATCACCCTTATACCATTTGCCACTATGCGAATGTGTGCAATATATTTCTGCTTATTCGTGTCGGGACATGTGCATCATGGGCAAGTGTTTGATCCTGGGTAGTGGGTTATGCATGACCACTTAGGGCTGGACAGTGTCATACACCTCTTAAGCACATTCCAACTTCTATCCAGATATCTACAGGATTGGACTTTGTGTCTTCCATTCTAATGTTTACACAGGTTATGTATCCCATGAGGGATATCCAAAAATTGTACTGATCCACAATAAGAGGTATACCGAACATCATTTTGGAGTTACAAAAATGTGCTGAGGTCGTGTGCAATCCTGCAACCGCCTAGTGTGACACTACCTACTACATATGCGTAGTGGTCACTATGTTTAGCTGTGGCTACACCACACCAGTAGGCCAAGTACGGCTGGATTTGGTGGACGTTCAGGTATGGGAGCGGGTTGTGTGATGTGGAGGGGATGCTGGGTAGTCCATTATGCATCCAGGTGTGTTGCATTTGTTATGGTCGGTTCCATCCAGGAGTGTTGCATTTGTTATGGCCAGTTCCATCAGGACCAATCTGTGGGTATGTGCCGGTGACATATCTATACATTTGTATCGCACATTTCAATATTCATCTGTTTGTGGGATTGTGTTTTACAGTATGGCCTGTCTGGTTGTATTGCAGCTGTTTATACATGTGTTTGTGTTTCTTTCAGCTTCACCCGCTGCTCCCTCATACACCTCTGGTTCACCTATTCTGCATACGACACAGTATCGCCTTGGAGGATTGTACCATTACCCATCCACCCCACACACACAGATTCCTCACACCCTATACATCTGTGCTTTGGTTGTTGGCCCATGACACAGCCAGAGTAACACATTGAATACCCTACATGTGTCTGGTACCTGTATGGTTGTGTGGACTACCCTTCCATGTTTGCTTTCCACATGCTATACCTCACGCACATAGGTACACTCCCATACTTCTCTTTCATTACATGTTTGGTATACCCGGGTACTACCCATTCGACTGTGACACATCCTGACAAGTTCGGCTTGTACCGCTGACTTCCGGATTTTGGCGGCCTGTTGTACTCATTGGTAGGATGCCATCTTTTCCTATGTCCAGGATGGGATATATTCCGTACACATATCTGACTGTAGTGGACAACACCTCCCCACAGTCGATGGTAAGTCTGCCACCTTTTCAATTGGCCAAAGTGGGACATTTTTGGTACACACATCACATTTTACAGACCGACACATACCCACGGTCAGTACGCAGGATAGAACTTAGACTTCTTGCCTATATCAAAGCTTATTCTTGTAGCAGTTCAGTTGCTTATTCTGTTTCTTATAACATTTATGTAATTTAGATACAGAAAACCTGTTTAATGCAACTATTACATAACATATAGGGAATAAGTTTGTCCTATAATCTCAGGACATTTGCCATTGTTACAGGTTTTTGTCGGGACACAACTGCCCAAGGAGGGACTGTCGCTCGCAAAGTGGGACAGGTGGTAATCCTAGTCGACGGTACGGATAATACTGTTCCTTTCAGCCTACATGTGTCCTTATTGTTGTGGCTGTTTGCATGCTCCTTCTGTTTCGTTTACATGCTTATTCTATTTCCTATCACATTTGGTATGTGAAATATGGACATACCTTTTGTATGTGACTATTACATGCCTTGTGGGATATAATTCAGACATACAGTCACTAGATATCTACATTTCTCGTGTATTTTGTGATGGACACATCTGCCCAGCTGTGTACCCTCCCTCACATTATGGGTCAGCTGGTGACCCTCACCATTGGGCTGGACGTACCTACTGGCGGATCGCTAACGTATGATGCGTTTCACTTCCACTTGGTATGGCTATCTACACTGCATTGGACTATGGCCACACGTTCTTCCATGTCATTTGTTCGTGGGATAGGGACCCGTTATTCCCTACCATGCATTTCTGTTTGCTTCGTCACTTTGTGTTCGCAGGTACTTTCTTGCATGCTTTGCATACGTTTCAGTATCCAGGGACACTGACATGGTTACTATCTTGCAACCTGTTATATGCAAGCATTTTAGGTTGCACATCGACGGCTGCCATTTCCACGCCTCCGTGCGGCCCTTCGACAAGCCCTATGCACTCGAGCTCCTTTCCTGTGCACGTGGTTGTGTCGGCAGCGCACCTTCATTACTATGCATTTGGCACTACTGTGCCATCCTCACGCCGCACGGTCGGCGCAAGCCTAATGCCAGCCTTGCGCCAAGCTTCATGAATCCCGGGGTTTGTCTTTGACTTGGTGTTTTGGTTCTGTTTGAATAAAGTAGAATTTCTTAGTCTTCAGTGTGATTTGGTTGGCTTTTATAATTTCCTCTTTATTTCCACTTTTGGTCTTCTTTAACTTTTATTATGTCTGTGATGCATTTTTCATTTTTTTCATTTCTATCTGCTATCAATGTATGCTTGTATATTCATTTCACTGTCTTTATTCTTGTTTTCATTATCACATTAAATCACTATATGTAACAAATAGGTACTGTCCAGTTTTTGTTCTCCACCTTGTTTTTATAGTAAGTTTCCTGTGGTGTCTTCACATTAAAAATTCGCATTCACTGTTTATCAGTGCAATCTGTTATTGGTACTATCAATTAATTTACAGTATTTCTACTCCAGGTTAGCTCTTCAAAAAGGGAATGCTTAAATGAAGCCATTGGCTTTGTAGTTCAAAACTAACTAGCTAAATAAATAAATCAATACTAATTATTTTTGTTATAGTCTCATTCAGAGCCAAATCATAGTCAAGGGCACTAGGCAGGGCAATGTATCAGGACCCCACATCCACAGCCCACCCAGCCATCACAATGTCCCATTAGTTAGCTATTTCTCCTTAGTTACCATAAACATTGTTCATATCCCTCAGTGTGCATACTGTTTTTGCTTTACTTCTACAATGATTACAAATATTTGGATTTAATTTAAAACTTCTATGGACACATTTTATAGCACAAACACTGATAGACATTTGCTAAACAAAGAAATACAGTCTCATAATGAAAACAGACTTAGTATTAAAACTTCTCTGCCCTTGAAACTCACATTTATTGAATCAGCATTGAAACCCACATTCAAAGAAAATACATCTGGCCAATGACAGATAACGTTTACCTTTGGGCTGTTTTCAAATTATAGGCCCCTTACACACATATTTAGGACCATGCAAAAATACACGTGTTCTTTGATTCACTTTCCTGGTTGTATTAAATTATATTCTATGCATGATACAGCACCACTTATTGGAGCATGTTTTAAATTTATAGTTTTGAACATTTTTCCAGTAAGAAATGAAACAAAATATATGAACCAATAATAAGCTGCCCAGTTCAGAACATCTCAACCATAAAAGGCGCTCAAACTTCTGTCATTACAATCCTCCAATATCAGTCAATAAGCACAATCTCTGTAGAAGTAAAAGTCATCTGAATAATTCTACATTAAAGATATCTGTAGCTAATGACATGGTTGCTGCTAGCAAACAACTTTATATTTCAGTGTTTCATCTACAAACTCAGTGCCTGCTGCATTAAGGTAATCTTGCATTAAGGAATGGATGGCAAATTGATAACAGGTTCATAATTACTATGTATCTCTTCCAAAAGAAGACGTACTCAGGAATGCCACCCCCACCCCCTTAAAGTAGATCACTGTTTTAGCAATCCATTTGAATGTTGTAGAGTAGAACCCACAGCCTGCTGCATCAAAAGCAAGTATGCTACCTGTTGTGCTACTAACAATGCTTTTCAGCTCTACATCAAAATAGTGATACCATTTTCTAAACAAAACTATTGCACATTATAAACAGACTTAGCATGAGCAGTAAACTTCTCTACCCTTTAAGCTCACAATTCCTTGAAAATGTGCTTGAAACTAATTTCCTTGAAAAATGCACCTGAAACTCAATTCATTGCAGCTTGGTCACGGCGGTAGAGGATTCAGGCTATTGTTTCCTGTAACTAAGGTAAAGGGTTTGAGCTTGATCAAATAACTAACCACCTGCTATCCATAACTAGGGCATTTTACACACACACACACACACACACACACACACACACACACACACACACACACACACACACACACACACACACACTTACACAACTACCTACCATACCTCTCAATCTCTTAGTACAAGAAATCTAGACAAAATCTAAAATTATCGGTGACAAAGACCGAAAAATAAGGACGAGTGGGCCCTAGGCTGGATTCGCCTCCTGCCTCATTAGTTCTTTAGTATAATATGTAGTAACATAACCTATTACAGAAGATATCAGAATTACTATTCTTTCCTTGAACACCTCAATGTGTAGAATTCTGAGTATATTGAATGTGAGATGTCCCCCCGCCCCCTGAGGTAGACTTCAAATGTTGTCTGTCATAAGAAAAAACTCTTGTCTTACAAGTGCATAAGATGGAGTGCAGGGGGAGGGTAATGTCTTACCATATTTCTCTGAGAGACAGTACTGAGTTATGTCAGTAAACAAATGTAGTTCTATTCATGTAAACAAGAAAAGTTACAGGTTTGCAAAGTCTGCACAAGCCCGACTCCAATAAAATAGAGTTCAGCTCACCAGTCATCTCAGACTTGGGATGCTTTGTTTTTCTATATGCCTTTTGCTTTCTGTGCTCTTAATATCATCACTTAACTATTCTACCATCCATACAGCTTTTATACAGGTGTTATTCAGTTATTCAAAGCAAAGATTTTTGGTAAAATTCTGATTTAGCAACTGAGGTACCTTAGTTATTTTTAATAAGAAAACGATAAGAAACCAAAATAAAATGTTGAACCCTTTTTTTGTTTGTTTTTAGATCAGCCTTAACTCTTGTTTCATGGATATGACATGCAAAATACTGTTCTTCTAATACATGTGAAAACATTCAATACTCTGACTTTAAATGTGATATAAACCAGTACAGTTATTGAGATCCCATGGCATGTGCATTTTAAATGTTCTTGTAGCCTTGGTCGGTTACTGTAGACAACTGCTCCATTCTACATTAGGCTTAGTAAATTATTACAAATATACTCAGTTTTGAAGAATGCTGAAATATACATACTGTACTATGCAGCCGCAAAATTTCATGCATCTTTTTTAATGGTACTTTCATACCAGCTGTTTACATAAGCAGAAGGTTTATTATTTGTCACCTGGCTTTACTGCACTGTAACTCTGAATGCAAAGGCCAGTCATTTGGAAAAGTGACACATCTGCTGTTTTTCTATTCTTGAGTCAAAGAAGGAATTGACAGCTGGCTGACTCTGCATAAATATTATTTTGTCCTTTAGGTAATTTAGTTAATTCTAGCTTCTGCAGCAGAAAATATTTACAGAAAAAGTTGCAGGGTTAATGGCCTGCACTAATTATTTCTGGTCCTTACATTAGGCCACCTGGCAAATTAAATGCATTAACCACAAAATTGTTAGATAAAACATGAACACAATAATAAAACACAGCCAATTCCATCATGCCCATTAATTATTTACAACAATTTGATACACATATACTATGATCTTTATTACTTTATGTAATGAATATTATGTTTGTTTCAACATTAACTCTCCAAGGACACAACAAAATAAATTTAGAAGTCAATGCCACTATACAAAAGTTGCAAGATAAAAATTGAGCCTTTAAATAATAAAAGAAGTTTAAAAAAAGAAACTATGTGTTATCATTTGTCTATATTCTTTTGCAAACTAACCAAATTGCATATAATATGACAGTGTTTTACTTACAGTTTCATGTCTGGGACTAATTGCTTACACATAGTTCACTTTTGCCCCAATTGCTTAATTAATTCCCTGGTGTTTTGCTGTTGCTACCAAATGAAGCATTTCTCAAACCAAAAAAGACCTTATAAAAAATCTGAAACGTTCCCTAGTAGCCTTGAGTTTTCTTAACTGTCCAGATACCAAAATATGATAATGCCCATGCCAAACCCCCAAAATAATAATAATGCTGCTAGGACAAGGCACTTTATTACTGTTATCCCCAGACCAACCATCAGCTTGAAACAATGAGCTAGTGTATGAAGAACATAATGCAAGTGTTATTACATTTTTAGCTCTGACTAATGCATGACATAATATATATATTTTTTTTCAGAGCTAACATGTAATATTTTGGCCCTCTGTTACTGTACTTGTTGGTTTTATGCATTTGCGACTTTTTTCTTCAATGTGCAGAACCAAGTCATAATGTTGCTCTGGTCTCACATTTTATTAATATTTCTTTTGTCTGCTTCTTTCCTAGCTAGAGACATCTGTTTTTTAGATCGTTTGATAGTATCCATAATATGTATTTCATGGCATGACAGCTTTATACTCACAAACAATAATTTCACCATGAAGGCTATTAAATTACTTTAACCAGTCTATCACCAATAATAACCAAGTTTTGCTTCAATATTGAAGCTCATACACAGTGGGAATCAGAGAGTCATGGCAAAAGAATGATGGTTGGCCTAACAGAGTTTAAGACCTGTAAATACACCTGGGGGTGGTGTACAGCTGTTTGTTAGCAAAAGTACTGAAATAGTTACTGACTCTGCTTCTCCTAACAAAACGAATCCTGAACCAAACTACTTGGTATGAGAACATGGTATAAAACTAAGAAATGCACTATCTATCATAAGGGTCTTGTTAAGTTAATTACAGTGCAAAAGACATGCTGGTGGAGGCTTGAAACTGCAGTGGGAGTTAAATGTTTTTTTCTTCCCTTTAGTAGTATGGATGTGGTTTTACCCAGTTAGTTAACAAGCCTGCATGACCTAGCCCATTTTTGGAAGGAGTACCTTACTTGAATGGTATTGAGCTAACTGCCGTACGAGGTGCAGGGTTCTCGTGTTTTAACTGTTATTTTTCAGTGAGCGCTGTGCTATCACTAGTTTCCTTTCTCTTAGGCATTAACACTAAAATGCAAGTAATCTCTTACATAACCTTCTGACATAAGCACCTTAACCGGATTTGTAATAAAACTGTATCTAGAGGGTGACCATTTGTACCTGCATGTATACTGTAGCATTGTATTGCAATCTGCCCCTGACATTATACTGCCATTTAGGTATACATGCTCTCAGTACCAAAGGAAATACATTAATTGTAAGCCTGCATTTTGGGTTGTGCAAAAACTAGAGCAAGCTTTTACTAATGCCAGTCATTTCTTGTCCTAATACTGTTGTCTGTGGCGTGAATTGCCAGGAGCTGTACGCTTATGTACTGAACCCAAAAGAAGGGAGTTTATAATACCTGCAATCAGAGAGGTACTGCGCTAGAGCATCCCTACGCCATTGTGCTTGGCTTTTTTGAATCTTGCTTCTCTGTTGGAATTGGGCCCAGTACTATTGCTGAAGGAGGAAATACTTCAGTGAGGTAGCCCTTTTGTTAGTGGATTTGCATAACTGTGCACCTTACATTCTCTACATGCGCTTTGTACCCCTAGGGTTCTTAAAACTATCACTGGCAGTCCAATGGTTTTGTTCCCATCTTATCTATTGGCTGTTCTTATTTTAATGGCCCATAAAGTGAATGGTCATGAATGTTGGGACTCTGCACGAGGAAGACTAGTATGACCATTGAGAAGAAGCAGGCAGCAGTGTTATAACAAACATCAACATTCAGAAAAAAAGCTAGTAATGAGCAGTTTAAAGTCCATTAGTTAGAACTGAAATTAATTGAGTAAATTCATGCTAATACCAATCTCTAGGATGGGGAAAATGTTTTATTTCTATTAAGCTGAAATATACTAGGTGGTAAACAAGGTAAGGAGAAATTATTTAGGCTTCTTTACCCAATATTTTGACATTATTAGAAGTGTTTTATATCTTTCTAAGGATCTTTGTTTATTGTGGATATTTAAATTATGTATAGCCTTGACGGTGTTATAGCTAGATCTGTGGTAAAATGTATTTTGAAAAGAAAACATAATGCTTTGTCTTGTAAAACTCATTTTTATGTGCTGCTTACAGGGGTACAGATATATTTTTATACAGAGCAACTTTTTTCTATGTCTTTTTTTTTGTAATGGGTAAACTTGATACTTTAGATAATGAACAGTGTCGGTTTAGGTTTAATAGCAAAATAAATGAGATCATATTTTAAGTTATACCAGTGCATAAATGTATCTTAAATCAGAATAAGGAACAACCCCGGAAGAAAAAGGTTCACTAAATTGATAAAAAAACACCACCTTAAGACTGTCTATAAAGGCAGCGCAGCATATGTAAGCAAAGTGTAAAAGTTATGCATGGAATTTTCATTTCATGCATAGAAAGAAGAAAGATTAGGGAGTATAAGTCAGTGTATGTAAACACCTTAAACTACAAATAACATGCAATAAAAAATAATTACAAAAATGCCTTATAGGAAAGTAAAAGAGGTAGAGGTAGTATTTTCTTAAAGGTTAACAGAACAATTGTCACCTGAAACTACATGTCAGCAGAACTGTTTCATGGCAGAGCCCTTAAAGATGCAGCTGTCATACATGGTTATGTAGATAATGCTTGGAATATTATATTGCACAAATGTCCTATAATTACACAAGTAATTGTAAATTTAGCCTCAGAAAAGAGTCAGTAGTGGTACTTCAGCAGTCTGAACTGGATGTGCCATTATTTTCTTACTAGGATTCATGACCATATAGCTTCCTGTGCTACATATTTGTTTCTAATTGGCTAGATTCCAAAACAACATTGAGCACAGCACACATACTCCTCAACTGTCTAGATATGAGCAGAAAGTCCAGATTATTGTCACATATTTTTGGTCTGTTCCTTACAAAATTTGTGTTTGAATGGCTAATCACTGAGGACAAAAGTCACTATAAAATTAAAAACATTTGAGTTTCAAACTTCACATTTTTCTGAAAATACATGCTAACACAAATATTTAACAACATTTGAAGTTTATAAGAGAAATATTTAAAATAAGTCCTTATTCTTGGGCCTTTGTCCCCCCATTATTTTGAGCTTTGTCCAGATTTCTTCCTCTAAGAGATTTAATGGTATGACTGCACAGTGTTCCAAAAGAAGACAGACATCAGGGCAGACACGATTCTAAGACATGTGACAGTCAGTCTCATATGATAATGAGTGTGGCAAAGTGATGAGTCTACATATTTCATCAGAGTCCAAAACACAAAGTGTGCTTCTAACAACAATTAAATCAAATAAAGTAGTTCACCAATACTTTAAGGCAAGCATTTAATGGCAGCCACATTAGCTTGATAAGGCAATGAACATTTTCCTGCAGGTTTACAAAATTTCAGTATGAAATTTACAGAAATACTAGAAATAATGGCTTACACTAACAATGCACTACAGCAGGCCAGGGTTTTACAGGCTGTGGTAGAGGAAAATCTGCTAATGCTTCACAACATGGCAGTGAGCCATACTGCAGCTAAACCAGTTCTCTGAAAAATAAATAGATAGATAGATAGATAGATAGATAGATAGATAGATAGATAGATAGATAGACAGACAAATAGTGTTGGTTCTGGTGCTATGTGTAAGGTGGGGCACACTAGGGCTCTGTGCAATGGCATGTGGCATATGATAGGATGTGTCAGTTGTGCTCTGAGCATGGTAACTGATAACTGCTGTATGTGCAGATTGCATCACAAGCTGTATGAATGTATGGGTACCATTGATGGGGCGTACAAGATGTTGTCTTCCTCTCCCACATGGAGGCATACTAATCATATGGGTCACAGCATATATGGCATGGATTCTGTTGTGCCACTGCTCAAGCAAGTTAAGACAATCTGCTGTATAAGATGTGCAAGGGATTTTACAGTATATAGATTTGCATCCATCAGTGCCATGACCTCAAAATGTTTGCATGTCAGGCCCTTGTATATCACATGAATTTGGTATGCCACATAATCAGTAGCATATGCATATGCATGTCATTTAGTCTCATCACTGTGCTGAGACTGATCATGTGCCTGGTAATAGTAGACATGCACCTTCAAACACACATCCATACATTGCTATCACTTGGATATTTTTTATCTTACAGACATCAGTTGTCCATGGCAGAGCTGTCTCTCCAACACTATCAGATTCACATGGGGCAGTTGCTCAAGGTAGTTATCATGACCAGCAGCTGATATGACACTTCAGGCAGAATGGCCAGGTGCACTGTTCTCCCTCTCAGAAGAAACATCCTGGGCTATGAGTCTGTCAACAACATGGCTGGGCAAAGTCAAGCACAAAATCAGAAAATTGCAAATGCTGTTCCATGTTGTATAAAGTGCTCAGAAATTAAACAAATGCAGGAACACAACCTATCATTAAAAGGTACACACCATAGCACTCACTTCATCATGAAGGCCTTGTGCTGAAACTGATTTATCTTTGGGACAGTGGAATAACAGTAAAATCAATTGCACTGTATTTGCATGCTTTGATGTGTAATTTCTAGTGCTGAATTGTATACTTGACAAATGTACCACAAGTCCAGTGTCCTGTGTGTCGCTGGCTATGCTGCTTCTTTGTACCACATCATGTGCTGTGTCAGGGAATGTGGATCAGTTTAGAGGAAGTGGGTGGTGAATGGGCTGTAGGCACACAGAAAAAAATACAGACACAAATTACATGTGTGCACAGAATCTGGTTTGTCAATATGGTTCATGCCAATACAGATCTAATCGTGACAAGGTAATCCTTCACATACCTGAGCATTGTGGCAGTGGGAGATGTGATGTTCCTTTATCAATGGATATAAGACCAACAAGGAAGCAGAAGAACTCCTAACAACATTCTGTTTTTACTCATAGAGAATAGACTTACCCTGCAGGTCATCCTTCGAAGACAATGCAGGAGTCTGGACCTAGTGTTCAGCTGTGGAGCCCAAAAGGAAATACAATAGATTTAGCTGTGTAACACAACAGACCACAAAAGATTTAAAGGGACCTTATTGCTTGAATTGATTATGGAATTCTTTCAGCATAGGTTTAATGCTAAACATTCCATTAAAACCTGGATATTGCTGTGCCCTAAATCTAGTAATCCATTTTGTTTCTTGTTTTTCAGTTAGCTTTATAATATCACATTGTCTTACATGTTCAAGGATAACCTGTAATATCATAAATTTAAAAATAAGTGTGTTTCTAGTTTCTTATTATAGGTCAGCAGCACCTACAGTTATTCAACTTTAATTAAAATTTTAATTGATGTTAATGAATTTTATGTCATGTAATTTTAACTGTTATATAAGGAATGAGTGTATTAAGTGTTTTTTTTTTCCTGATGAAGCATTTTATGTGAAAGTGATATACTTGCAGTGATAATAAGTCTTATATTTTAATTCTGACCACTAGTGGCTCCAGATAACTTTGTTATTGTCTACATTATGCTTTGGTGTATCTGGATTTATCATTCATCATTATCTTTTTGGTCTCACAATCATTCATATGTACACTTGCGAACATGAGCATGCAACATAATAATATTCCTTCAATGAGTAATGTTTAGCAATGATCTGTTATGCTAGTCCATCAGAATCCGCTATAACAAATATATGAAAAAGCGATTACTGGTGGTAGTGTGTTACCAATATTAAAATGACTTTTACATAATATAAAGGTAAATTAGATACTTTTGAATGTAAGATACAGCTATTTAAAAGGCTGTAGTGGCAGTGCCTCAGTTTTGATATTTATTTGCAGACTAAAATTGTACCCGGAGGATTACGGATAGTTAAAATGCCAACCAATCGTAATAAATACCCTGAACTATTAAAACAGTGGCAAGCTATAAATTTGAACTGTTCAATGGAGTATATGAAGATTGTGAACATGTTTTTTTGATCCCACTGAAAATGAACTGAAAACTGACATTACAGAACTTTATAATGTTTTGATAGCTAGCATTGAATCTAATACATATTCAGTGCTACTTCTTGACACAATAGATAAGTTGACATCCTTTGAAAATAGGCTAGTAGAAACAAAAAAAAAACAAAAACTAAGGAGAGATTTCAATGATTTTAAAATGGGCAGTGTTCTTTTTGTTCAATAGAAATTGTTGAGATGTGGTGAAGGAGGTCGAGTCATATCAAACTCTGTAAACACAGGTTATAGAAGTTATGCAGCAAAGAGAGTAGTGGCCCTCACAGCATGAACAAGTGATTGTTGATTCAAACATTATGACAGCTTTAGACCCTTTCGATTTTCCATTACTGCAGCAAGTTCCACTTCCATTACCTCCACTGCACGAACAGGCGAACAGCTAGCAAGGGAGTATGAAAGGGAAGGCGGTAAACCTAGGACCTGTGATAAGGACTTAGTCCAAATTATGAATGAACATAACATAACTATGAATAATTTAGTTTTGCATTTATCATGTTGTGAGTTAACAGAAGATGAACTTTTAGTTCTAAATAAGGGACTTACATTTGTACCAGCAGAAACAATATACATTTCTCAGACTTTATTAGGCTTGAAACACTTTTTCAGAAAATTAAATTTACAAATGCTTTTTCTAATGAAAATGTGATGCTTACTTGTTCATTTAAAAGAACAAATACTTTTATACAATAAATACAAAATAAGAAAATCACTGGGAACTGCTGCTGTACGAACACAATAAATATTTATTAAGACACTGAGAGTAAAAAAACAAAGTGAGCGCTTTCGGGCTAAACCCTTCATCAGAAAAAAGTGCTCTTACAAACATCTCATTTTTAAAAAATACTTACACCAATCAGTACTCAGAAAAAATCCGCCTTTTTCTGTGGGTTGTCCTGATACAAACTATTCAATTAATAATTAAAGGCACATACTACTGTTAATGTGTATTCAATAAAATAAAAATAAAAATGAAAATAAAAATCAAAAATAAAAATGAAAATAAAAATCAATAAAAAGCACGCCTATTTTTGAGAGTGGGTTTCAGGGGTACCATATCATTCAGTCCTGGTTTAACATGGGCTGTTAGATCTAAAAGCCATTGTGATTCTATAGCCTCTGTTTTCAGCCTGATATCACCACCTCTCTTATTAAGAAAAACGTTAGCAATCACCCTGAATTTAAAATTATGTGTTGGGTGATCCTTAACATGATTATATAGTGCATTGTGCTCATCACAATTCCTAATGTAGCCTAAATGTTGCAGGATCCTGGTCTTTAATATATTGTTGGTCTTGCCAACATAATATCCTTGACATGATGTACATCCTGCCATATATACCACATTAGTGGTCCTACAGGTAGCTTTCCCCTTAAATGTAAAACTCTTCCCTGTTAACGGATGTATAAAAACTGTCTCCCTATTTATATATTCACAGGCCTTACAACTACCACATGGCACAGTGCCCTGGGACCTAGGTAAGCATGTGACATCATTATTGCCCCTATCTTAGAAAAAGGTGGGTTTTTTCTGAGTACTGATTGGTGTAAGTATTTTTTAAAAATGAGATGTTTGTAAGAGCACTTTTTTCTGATGAAGGGTTTAGCCCGAAAGCGCTCACTTTGTTTTTTTACTCTCAGTGTCTTAATAAATATTTATTGTGTTCGTACAGCAGCAGTTCCCAGTGATTTTCTTATTTTGTATTTGTTGATAATTGGAAGCACTGGGATTAGTCTAAGCACTAGCTTTCTTCTTGGCTTTTATACAATAAGTAACCTGGTGATTTCAACATTTGAAACAGCTGTGGAGAATGAAATCTATGATTTATACAAAACAAGAAAAATGCATTTCATAATTTAACTAAAGAGCAAATAAAGCTATTCAATCATTCATAGATACTACAGACATGATTATTAAAAATGCTGACAAGGGTGGTGGCACTGTTGTTTTAGTTGCTGATTATTATAATCAAACAATGTTAGAAATAATGGGAACTGATGATTATGCATACATTTTGAGATGAGATGTTATGAACATCATTAATGAGATTAATTCACCTATTTATAGTATGCACATGAATGGAGAAGAATCCTTGGAGACACTGGAATATTTATATACACCATCATTGAAAATACTGGTAATATGCGGTGTACCAAAAATACATAAGTCGTTATGTAACCCAACTATTGTTTCAGTGAGAGGATCAGTTACTGAACCTATCTTTAAATACTTAGGTGATCAATTAAAGATAGTTTTACAGGCATCAGACACTATAATTAAAGACACATCTGACTTTTTACAACAACTTTTTAGGTGGTCAACTGATGTAAATTTGACTAATTGTTACTTTGTAATGTTAGATGTTCATTCATTAGTCACATCTATTCCAAATGATGATGGAATAGAATATCATCAATAACATCTTTAACTAATATTTATATAATTGTAATATGTGAATTGTCGAATATTATACTAAAGAACATCTTTATGTTCCAAGATAAATATTATGTGCCAATGAAGGGTGTAGCCATGAGTACTCTAGTGGCTAAGACATACACTAACTTCATGATAAATGCATGGTAACATCAATGTATTATTTCCAGTGATCAAAATCAATACTATAAACAGATACTTTTTTTATAAGAGGTTCATTGATGACTTGTTTTTAATATGAGATGGCATGCTATCCACTTTAGACAAATTTATAACATATGTACACACTACTGCTAGTTTTTTACCATTTAAGAAGACAATGCATTTTTTATTGCAAACTGATTTTTTGGATATTACATTAATTAAAATTGTAAAAGGTAAAACAGAAACAAGTTTATATAAGACAAATGTTAGGAGAAACATGTATCTGCACTTTACCCGCATGCATCCATCTTTCACTTTTGATAACATAGTTAGAAATCAGATGCTACGAGCAGCTAGATTAAATACACAGGGTAGTAATATGTCTTATCAAATAGAAGTGATGACAGTTGATTTTATATACAGAGGGTATAATCATCAGAAGATAACGGGCAGGATTCATGAAGCCTCCGTGTAAGAGTTACAAGGTTTACACGGAGGCTGCAGTTAAACGGTGTGACGTCAGCATGTCATGGATATGCATGAGGGCATGCTGAATCACACCTACGGCTAACACGGTCCATGTAAGACAGTAGGGGGAGTGTCTGTAGGGTGAGCCCTGCAAACGGACATGCCCCCAGAAGAGTAAAAGTCCTGAAAGTAAACCCCCATGACAGAGTCCGTGTAAATGTGAATAAACACAACACAACACATGCCCCCACAGACTATGAACATAAAATGTAGAAATGAACATCTAATAATTTTTTTTATAAGTTGTAAAGATGTTTGCCCGTGAGTGCGCTCGTTTGCGCGGGCGTGCCTGGCGCTTAGCCACAGTTAGCAGTCAGTGGAAAAGCATATAAGAACTAAATATGCAAAGTAAGCCAAGAAGCAATAGCGTAGCGATAGAGACGTCGGCTGAAGAGGAGGCAGTAATGGTTCGAGCCCCCACATCATCAATTTTTATTTTTAGTGAAATAAGCACGAAACAAGTCCCTGACATATATGTACATATATAAAATTATATTTTATGTAAAATGTAATGAAATGGGCCATGTATTTTGAAGAAATGTGAGATAAAAAAAAAAAAAATGTGAGATGTGCCCATAGCTGAGCTACAGTCTAACAAGTTGAGGATATCTGCTTGTAGGTGAGCAGCATTTTAACAGGTGTAAAATGAGTGCCCGTAGGTGAGCAGTGTTTTAACAGGTGTCAAATGAGTGCCCGTAGGTGAGCAGTGTTTTAACAGGTGTAAAATGAGTGCCCGTAGGTGAGCAGTGGTTTAATAGGTGTAAAATGAGTGCCCGGGGTTGAGCAGCATTTTAACACGTTGAAACTGTGTGCCTGTAGTTGAGTTGAGCATAATGTGCGTGCTGACAGCCAAACCACGTGTAAACCAGCGTGATCCGTTTGCACGGAGCTGCACACCGCGCCAACAAGCTAGCCGACGGGCAGCGTTGAGCAAGCTGTATCAAAACTGCCTTTACACAGACACACCTCCTAGCCTGTGTAGACAGTCATAAAATATAAAAAGCAATGGCCAGGTTCAAACCCAGAATACCATGCACCATAGTCAAAGTACTGAACCACTAAGCCATGACAGTTGCACTTAGAAATGCAGTAATAGCATATATATATAGGAATGAATAGAAAGAGGAGCATGATAAAGCAGGTTTTGTGAAGCTGATACAATTCCAAAATGGCCAATCACAGATAAGTGCGGGAAAAATGGCAAATATAAGCCCCATAGGCAGGAATACACAGCATAACCAATTGTAGAACTGACTTGCAGCCAGGATGTCAGGTGTAGGTGAAGGTAGTTGCTTCCGAGCACAGAGGTGGGGCGTTGAGGAGTCCAAATATATTGTTTGGCTCCTTGTCCATAATCTTGAGGCCCAACTCATACAGGGCCAGGTCCTGTGGGGAGCATATAGGGCTGAGGCGTGGGACCAGTTGGCACATGAACTCACCAGTGCCACAGGAATACCAAGGACTGGTGAGCAGGTCCGTCACCACCATGCAGACCTGAAGAGATGGAGGCAGGACCAACTGAACCGTTGGATCCAGGAGGCCTGGAAAATGCCCAACGCCCCACTACTGAGTAAGTTACATGCAATTATTTATGTAAAAAATTAACCTAGCTGATATTATGGAGATATATATTCCAATATTACTTTATTTATATTACAGCTGCAGGTGTCCGTTCTGCGAACCGTCGAGCCTATGGCGATAGGCTTGTGCAGTTGCGCCACCAGGCAGGTCAGTAATTCTCTCCCTGTAACTGTAAATAAATATATAAGTATGACAGTTAGCAAAAGAGTGCAATGTAGTCACTAATTAATAAAATGTGCAAGTAACAGCGTAAGAGGGTTTGCAAGTATTGCTTGATTACAAAAGTGTGATGCAGCCTGTAATCCAAACATAAAAATGAAACAAGTCTGAAATAAAGATGTCCCACCTGTAATATAATAGTACATAACCTGCAGCAGGCTGAAAAGTACAGCTGCAGAAGCTGAGTAAAACACATGTGTGAAATATATCCCTGTTGAAATACAGAAACATGACATAAGTGAGACTGTTGGAAAGGATTGTTATAACTACAGGTAAAACATGTCAATAAAGCCTAGAATTAAGTACCATCCTGAATTATAAAAATAAAATAAGTGAAAGAGTGTGAGAAAGAGGTATGAATCCACCAATAAAGTAGTAATAACTCCTGAATAAAGTATACTGCAGTCAGTACAGAATGAAATGAATGTGACAGGCAGAACCAAACAGTAACATGTGTTGAAAACAGTACTGCAGCTGGAATGTGTGTCCCAAAATCTGGATATGTTGCTCTCAGTCTGCAATATGCAGATAGTATGGTTGTCTGAAATACCAAACATCCACAGTTGTCTATAGCTATATAAAGCAAATGTAGCAGGATGATGTAGCTGAACAGAGCCAGACATGAATGTGTATGAATAAAAATGAAATGTATATTGATGTAGCAGTAACATTCCTTTCACCAACCTGAAGTAGTTATCACATAGGAAACTGTAGGCAGAACTGTAGTGTGTATATATCTGCAGCTAGTAGAAATGTACAGCATATGTATTGGTATTTGAAGTTGTTAATTAAATTTTCTTCACCCTACCCTATAACCACATATAATCCATTCCACGTGAAATTGGTATATGCAATCACAATTAACACCCCTGGACATTTGTCCTGTTGGTTCATACATATTTGCATGTACATTGATGCATCTGCCCTGTTCATACATCCAAACCTGATGGCCTGTTGCCATCAATCAACCCTGCATGTTGTTGGATTGTGTATTGCTGTTCAAATTATGCATGTGTTATGCTTGCTGTTCAATGGCATGAATATATGGGTGTTTGGTTAATGGGAATACTAATGCATGCTGTTACAACTAATTGTGAATGGTATTGTAAGTTAGTAACCCAAACTGTCATAACATAATGCAAAACATAGGATGACAGGGAAGGCGGGTTCCAGTGGACCCACCTCTCCCACCTCAGCTGGTGAGTGCACCTGGCAGTAGTGCCCAGGCCGGACCCTCCTCCGGTGGCCCTGTGCCACCTGTGGGTGGAAGCACTGCAGGGGATGGGGCTCATCCCCCATCTGCAAGCGTGGCCGGAGGAGAACATCCACTCACCCTCTGTAGTGTCCGGACTGTGGTGCGTAGGGAGATCCGGCACGCTGTGCTTGGGCCCCTATGCCAGCTTGAGGCACGGGTGGCACAACTCATGGGTGTGCCTGCTGCCCGGCTTACCCAGCCCCCAGCAGAGACCTGTCCTGGGCAGTGAAGGCACAGTGGCAACTGCCCATGGGTGGGGATCTCAGTTCCACTGTTCCATCTGTGGGCTCATGGGCTCGAGATATCCAAACATCCGTCCCCGTCAATTGTGTAACCCCCCCCCACATGTGTCATACACCGCCCCTGTATGCATCTTGTTTGTCTTGTCTGTTAACCTACCCAACCTACCTCCCCAGCTATACCAACTTCCTGTACCTGACATACCACTTTCACCTGAAAAAAAAAAAAAAGAGGGCACTCTGTACCCACAAAAAAATTACGCCCCATACATAGCTGCCCATTTTGCACATGTCTGCTGGACATGTAAACTGTCAATTACAATTGGCTGTACAACAAGTATTATTGTTGTCCTTACACCTCTCTCAGGGGTGGAAGGTTTCAAATGTCACACCAAATTACAAACATATGCACAGCTGTTGCTGATGAAGAAATGGGCAGCTATGGGCCTTACCTACATCCCTCCTGCAAAACCCGAGCTTGTTTCCCTACTGTCCTACCATCTTTGTGACCCCTTTTTCACCACTTTCCTATCTCCCCATTTTCTTTTCTTTCAAAGAAAATAGCGCGGGTGTGCACGAAAGTAAGCACTTTTAAGCAGTAGTAAGCGGGTGTGCGCAAAGCTAAGCGGCAGTGCACATGCGTGACCTCAGTGCAAACCAGCGCTAACCCGCTTACAACTGCTTAAAAGTGCTTTAGTCACTCTGAATGACAAGGCCTGTAGTTTTCCCAGCAGCAAAATAAAATACCTCCCTCAGTCTCGAACCAAGGACCTTGGAAACACTTGTCTGCATGACTTAGCACTAAGCCATAAGTGCTATACAAGAACATTGTGCTAAAAGAAATATATCATAAAATAGTAGTTATTAATTTAAAGGGAATATACAAGTCTAGCACAGAAAGCATGTCATGTATATTTACTGTCAAATCTAGTGGATTTGTAAAATAGTAATGTGTGCTGAGAAACAGTCATGCTAGTTGGTAGCTACTAGGTAATAATGTCACAGTAGCATCTGGCAAGCCACACGCATACTCAGGGCAGGATAAACACAGCCATAGTTGAATAGTTAAGAGTGCAGACATAGCAACTGTGATTGAGTTACAGGGATGTCCCTGATGTGAAAACAAATGTCAACTGTGCTCCACTGACACCCTGCCAAATGTACTAACAGTAGCTTACAGAACAACATGCATTGCAGTGTCTACAACACAGCCTGAAATATGAGAGACATACCAACCCTTACACTCACAGAACAGTGTCCACAGCAAACCAGCATGGTCCCCACCCTGATAATCTGAAAGGGCTACACCTACCTAACAGAACTTTTTATAGCACAGGCCTGTAATCACAGTGAGAACTGCAATCACTACACAACAGGCTGCATGCAATTAGTAAATGCTGGCTAACAGTTGGTGCAGAGGCCATCACATGGACATGTGCAGATACCTACAAAGCATCCTGTACTCCCAGTCCACACATGCAATACTGTCATTGCACCCGCTGGAGGTAGAGAGAGAGAGGGAGAGAGAGAGAAAACCAAAAAAAAAAAAAGAAAGAAAGAAAGAAAGAAAGAGAAAGAAATAACAAACCGGAAACATCAAGGCAAAGAGGCAGACAGCAGGCCAAGCAACTGCAAGCCTACACAAACAGCTGCAACAAACACAGGTAATGTAAAGTACTACTATTATACTCTACATACTGTGAACCCTCCAGATGTGTTATTGGTCTGTATCTATGTATGTATATGAGGATGTGCATAGGGACGGGGACATACTGAAACTGTCACTGAAGGCTCCACATACATATGTATGTGATGGTAGCTATGTGCACATAGCAATGTAGGTTGTAGTGCAATGTACAAGTAGGTGGTACAGTAATGGATGTTCAGCAGTGCGTTACTGTGTGTATACATATGCAGACCTAAAAAGGAGTGTATATATATATATATATATATATATATATATATATATATATATATATATGTATATGTATATATATATATATATATATATATATATATATATATAAAACATGTATATATGTATATCGAGATATGTATGCATATATATATATATATATATATATATATATATATATATATATATATAATATGCATATCTGTATACATACATAGACAGGGATGTAGAAATACATAGACAGATATAGTTTCACAGTGGCATAGTATAGTACTAGGCTATCTGCAGACAGTGTATAGAATACATTTAGAAACCTGTGCCTCTGTATAGTAGTGACAGACCCCCCTACATAATAGCGTTAGTGTACTGTGCCTCTGTCTAGTAGTGACACAGAGATGACCCCTGCTGTAAACCTATGATCTCCCATCCACTTGTCAAGAATGCACATGAAGAGTGTCAGTGAGGGTCTCTGCTTAACATGAACTGGGATCCTGTTCCACAGTATGGGAAGCCTCTTAGAGATGGATCTGTCCCTACAGTATGTCCTATTCATATGTGTGCTGAGGTTTAAATCTGTAGCTGTCGTGCTTCTGATGGATTTGGATTGTATGAGGTGGAACATGTCCATCACTACCAGATTGGACATGGCCTACTACATCAGGCACAGATCACCCCTACGTAGGCAGTATGCTATGGAATAGAGCATGTGTTATGTTAGTCTGGCAGCATATGACAGGTGTTGCAGACCCTTGATCCACCTGGTGATGTACTCATGGGGTCCCCCTAGCTGTTGCAAGTGCCAGGTGAGGTACATACCAAATGGGGCATAGTACACAGTCATGGACCTGATAAGGGAGGAGTATAAGGGTACAATGACCCCTTTTGATGTGGATGTGAATCCCTTCATGATAAGGTGGGCAAGGTAGGAAGTCCATCCAACCACTTCTGCAACGTGGGTGTCAAATGAGAGGTCAGCATTGCACAGTGTCACCAGGTCTCCGATTACTTTGTCTGTACTCAGTGGGTTATTGTCTATGTGACAATATGTAGGTACCTTGTCCGTCCAAAAGGGTATGAGTATACATTACGTGGCATGCAGTGTCAGGCCATGACTCCGCCACCAGTTGTTGGTATCCGTGAGGCCTGTCAGTAGGATGTATGTGTCAGCAGGTGTATTGCCTATGGTGCCTAGTATGCAGTCATCTTTGAACATTGTCAGCCACTACCCTCCCATGTCTGCTTCCACATCTGAGAATGATATGCCAAATATGAGTAGTCCCAGGACAGAGCGCTGTGGGACATCACATGTGACTGGCTCTGAGTCTGACATGGCACCAGTGAGGTTGACTATAGGGTTTCTATCCATTAGCTGGTTTGCAACCCATCATGTGACATATGGATTTACATGTTAGCTGTTGATCATGCCTATGATGGCAGAGTGCGGTATTGTGTCGAATGCTGTAGGCAAGTCCAGGTAGGCTGTATGGACTGCTATGCCCTCAGCAATGGCTATAGTGACTGATTTGAAAAGGTCAACCAGATTCATAAGGCAGGATCTGCCCTCTACAAAGCCAAACCGGGTGGGAACAAGTGTCTAAGTCCCCAATGTCTCTGTGTATGGGTACCATAATGATCCTTTCCATAGTGTTGCAGACCAGGCTGGTTATGCGTATGGGGCGGTAGTTACCAGGATCTGTAGAGGTGCCTCCTGTGTGGAGTGGGACTACTGTTGCTGTATGCCAGTGTCGAGGTACATATGCTGTAGTAAGGCTATGGCTGAATAGCATGTAATGTGCATGTGTAGCTCCTCTTGCAGTTCACGTAGCATGCAACCCGCAATACCGTTGGGTCCCATTGCTGCTGTGTTTACAGCTCCGCTGATGGTGGTTCCCAGCTGGACATCCGAGATGACAGGGAGGTTACAGTCAGCTGGGATAAGTAATTCCACATGTGTGGGTGACGGAGTGTAGAAACCTGCACTGAACCTGTCTGCCAGACTGTTGGCATTATCTGTGTGTTCAGTGTAGCGTATGTCACTGTGAACTAACTGTGAACACAACTGAGGGTTCCCACCCAGGTGTGTAACATAGCAGAGGAAGGCCTTGTGGTTATCTGTAGTGACCATAGTGATGTCCCTCTCATTGTTGGCCTTGCATGTTTGTACGACAAATCCCATCTGTCTACTACTGCTGATGAGAGATGCTGTAGCTCTATGGAAGTATGCTCTGCCGTGCAGTAGCTACCATCTGTTGTTATACAAGTTGTTCAATGCTGGGGTCCACCTTACAGGACGCCTGCCCTTGGTGGAGAGGGTCATGGTTCCATTTGTGATTGCATGATCCATGCATTCATGGAGATGTCTGTAGATGCATATGTGAGGGTGTCTGCATTGTGGGAAGTGGATTACACTGGCCCATTGGGCATTCTGGATACCAACTCAGTTATAAGACGTGTAAAGTCGGCATGTAAGAGGTCTCCCACTGTAGTCTGTTGTGTTGTGGGGGAGGTGGGATATGTATATCCAGGGTGATTAGTCTGTGGTCAGATGTGACTAGTGAGGGGTATCCTTCCAGTGTGTAGCACATTGTCCCCATGTTTGTGATGATCAGGTCTAGTATATTCTCTCCTGTTGTGGGAGAGGTGACTAGCTGTTCCATTGCATTTGACATAGTGAATACCGGGAACCTTTGGGCTAGGGTGTTTGGGGTAGAATAATGCACCCAATGTATGTTAGGGTAGTCACACTATCCCAATATGATGGTGTGTGGTGGGACATTCATATCCTCCAATGTCTACAGGAAGGCCGACTCTGGTCCCTGAGATCGGGAAGGTGGTCTGTAACATGCTACCAGTTGTATAGCAGGTTTTCCTACGGTTATCTGCACCTGGATGGTCTCTGATGCTTCATGTGTTGCCACTAACCTGGAGGTGTGTGTGTCCTCCATGAATATGGACACACCCCCTCCCTGTCCGTTTTGTCCCGAGTCCTGGGGCCAAAATGCATGATACGGGGTATAGCCTGGTACCACTGGTGTGCTCTCAGGAGCCTTGAACCAGGTTCTCACGTACTGCACAGACATCAAGATTGGTAGAATATGTATGTACAGATATATGTAATACACACATACATATATAGATATCTGTAGACACTTACACATATACAGATAGATCTGACTGACAGCAGACATGTCTGTATATGACTATCTCTCACTCTCTGTTCCACCCCCTCACACTCACACTCACCCTATGTCTCTCTCTCACTCTCTCCCCCTCTCTCCCCACATCTATATGTATATATCTACATCTAGATATACATATGATATATACATATATACAAACAGATATATATCCATATACAGATATAAATATATCAATACATATATATTTATATACATACATATATACATATATAGACTGTGTGAGGCACATGTGTGCAGATGTCTTGCTACAGGTGCCTGGTGTCACAGGCATGGAGTGAACACCAGTGTGGATACTGGAGTACCATACCCCATTCAAAAACACTGACATATGTACATGCCTGCCCACCACTGCATGTGTCAGGGGGGGAACAGGGTCAACAAGTGTACAATAGGCTCCACATCGATACACACAGTGGCACACTAGTCCTGTAATACCTGTACATGGAATGTGTCAGTGGACATGATGTGTCAGCTATGAACATGTAGGTCACTGTACCCCTCCATATCCCACAATGTCCTACACAGTATGTACCTCCCATGACAGCTACAGATATGGTGAAGGACACAGACATATGCAAGTAACTGTGTCAATGCACTCAAACACCACAGAGCGCACACAGACTACATACATAGAGGTTACCACTGCTGGATATACATAGTTCGGTCACACCCATGACAGTTGTCTCCCAACCATGGTAACACTTCCAACATCCACAACACAAATTACCTATGTCTGTCGTCCTTGTCACTGCAGTATAGAGCACATGGTGGAGGTATGGGACCCTACCCACAGATATGACATATCCTGTAGTAGACCACACAGAATTAAGAAGCAAGCCTCCCCATGAGTAGATGTCAGACATACCCCTGCTGAATGTTATGCTGATAGGTAATATGCCATATGAGTCACCCTGTGTAACTGTTTGTAAGGAGCAGGTATGATCATAACACATGTGTCATAAGGGCAGGATAGCATAACAGTATGCTGCTGTAGGCCCAGGGCCAAAAGCACACTACCTACCTAGGATGCAATGCACACCCATTAACACATTGCAAACGGAATATGTGAGGTGGAATGAGTGTGCTAGTGACTGGGTGCATGTTGTGTACTGGTGTGATTGCTCACCATGACTGTCTGTCTGTCATGGTAGTGTGTGTCCATGGTATGAGGCCAGAGACAGGTGTGTGGGGTATTGCGATCAACACATACTACATTGCCATATGTTGTGCTGTGTTACCCTGTATGTCACTGTGGTGTAGGTAGGGATATGGCAAGAGTAGTGTGCAGTACCAGTGAAATATGTAACATGCATTGTGTGCAGTGCATGGGCTGATAATGTTCCCCATACAGTACCTTGATTCAAACCCCAGTGTGGGGTCGTGTATTGTACCTGAAACAGTGCGTTGACTGCTGCAGTATACTAGTCTGTTGTATGGAGTGTGCCAGGTACTGTTGCACAGTTGTCGGATGAGCACTGATATCTGGTCATGTACATGTGTATCCCCAATAGACAGACAGATGCTATATATGGTGCCTAAGTTATATCACTGCAGTCAAGTATAATGTGTATTATGTGTGCTATAGTCTGCTGACAGATATTGCTGACATATTTCCCTTCTCCTTTTCAGGGACATGGTTCACCAGCGGAACCCAGTCTACTCCGCTGCAGAAGAGGAGGAGATACACCAGAGCCTGGTGCAGGATTTCGCTGTACACTTTTCCCGCACCAGCCAGAACCAGCAGGAGAGGGCTGCATTGTGGCAAGACCTGGTCCATCGGGTAAATGACATAGGCACACATAACCGGACATATGAGCAGGTACACCATCACGCAGTGATTTAATTAGAAATGTCCATCAGCGTGCATCAGATATCCACAGGTAGCAGCTTGCCACAGGTGGTGGGGTGGCTAGACATCCCCCCTCACCAGACTGGAGGGACTACTCCTGAGTGTTGTGGCTCCAGCACAGCAGCAACAACAACAGCATACATGTGTAATGATGGAGGCTGGAGCCACACAGCAGCAGGACACAGAGCGTGCAGGTAACATGCCATGTGTATAGTGACCATTCTGTACACTGTTAGGTTATGCATGTGTGGGGTGTGTCCTCAGTTTGTAGCTGTTAATCTTGGTAATTATTGTGCATTAGTGATAACCTCATTATCTGCAGTACACCTGTGGAAGCTAACTGTTGCACTACTGAACTGTGACATGCCCACAGTATCAATGGCACAGTTGTGCCCACTGACGATGAATGTCTCTTTTCCGCAGGTCCCTCTGGTGTAACAGCAAGGCAGCCTATCCATGCTGGTGAGTGTGTAATACCATTACCTTCACTACTCTGTATACTAATAGTAATAATAGGCTGAAGCAGTAGTGCAATGTGTTTGATTGCAGGTGTGTTTGTGTCTGTGGGTTGATATCTCATATACTGAGGTGTGTGCATGTGTGCATGTGCCCATGTGTGCATGTGTGCATGTGTGCATGTGTGCTTGTCTGCATGTGTGCATCAGTGGTGGCATTGTGTACACATTGTAAACTGTGTTTCCTGTCTTACTCCCACAGGTTCTGGTGCTGCTCTGGTGTCATGCAGCAGGGAATGTGAATCAGCTGCTGTGGATAGTGATGATGATACCTGTGTAATGGCACAGGTAGGTGTGCCAGGGTCCGCCATTGGTCAGCCAATTGACACTACACAGCTGTCGGCCCCATCTATGCACACAGTCATCCTGCCAATACATCCTTTGTCACCAATGTCCCTAGGTGATGGACAGGATACAGTGGGCATTGACCAGGGTAATGTGGTACCGGTGGCACATGCATCCCCACACTGCAGCCATGGCCAGGGCCCTGACATGGTACTGCACAAGCAGACATCCATGAGTTCACGTGGGAGCATCCGTGGGCGTACCGCCCCTGTCAGATGTGCCCACAGAGGTCTTTCAACCCCAGCTATGTTCCGGGCTGTAATGCAGGCACAGTCACATATGGAACGGTACACCAGACAGGGTCTTAGGGAGCTGAGAGCATGCCACACAGCCATGAGTGACAGTATGCGTGATGTTGCGGCTGCCATCCGCAACTTCACTGATGTCATTGACAGACGTTGGGGGGACACATTAGATCTGTTCCACAACTATATGTCCATGAGCCAGGGCAATGGTGGACGGCTGAGACGTCGACGTGGCCATATGCCAGCAACAGCAGCAGCTGGCAGACGTCGCGGATGACAACAGGGCCACGGCCGCTCACATAGTGCCAGCAGCAGCCCCAGCAATGCTGGGTCTGTGCTGTCATCGGACCGCCCCAGGAGACCATGTGCACGTGGTGCTGGACAGTCCCAACAGGGACCTGTCTCCAGTCAATGAACACCTGCTTCTGATGACAGTACCCAGTCTGGATTGGTACCTGATACGCCCCTTAGCATCCCTGTCAGGCACAGGTACCGTGTCCATGGCCACAGACAGTGATCTGTATGTCCTGGCAGGTACAGTCTGTGGCTGTCTACAAACACCTGTATATGGCAGCCATGAGGTGGGACTGTGTGCATTCATACACACATGCAAAGTGATAACACCTAGGGCTACCGCATACACGCACACACTGGATCAACATTGCCCCATCTTGTACTGCTGTCTCTCACCAACACACACACACACAGACATGTCAATTGGTTGTATCAGTGGCAGACTCAGGCATACCAGGTACACACCCTGTGCATATGATGAAACTGTGCTACCTCCTGCAATCTGTAAGATCGGTGCAGGAACAGGTTAACATGGTGCTGATGCACAGGGTGACTACATAGACGTATTGTAATAGTAAGATGTTGACAACAGTTCAGTGTAATTATAGCATTGTGGGTATATACCAGCATGACTGATGCAGTTACAGTATGAATGTCATTGTATTGTTTTCTACACCCATACTAATTACCACTGTGTTCTGTCTGCACATCTTTGCATACTGGTGGTGAGGCTGTGAAGCGATGGCCACCTACATAGGTAGCACAGGGGATACAACAATGTACATATTGATACTCAATGATGGCCATGTCAACTGCAAGTTGCATGCTGTCCACACACGACTCTGCAATGCAGATGTTTCAGGATGTTGATATCTGTGCAGTACTAAACAGCAGGTTCGGGGCTCACAAGAGCACACTAGCACTACAAGGTCACACCTCATACCATGCATAACAGCACCAAAATACAGAACTAACTATGACAGGAGGGAGAGTGTCCATACATGTCAGGGATACTGTGGTGCCAGCACAGGTAGCATACATCCTACTATGTCAGGAACTGCTGAGTGAGGGCCCAGTGTCTGTTATTTGAGATGTGTATTATTACAGGTATGAGCACTTGGGTATCAGGCCAGTTATTCAACATTATGAAGGTACGTGGTCTATACACTTGTGGGGGTTGTGGCTGGACCCAGCCCATCTGACCTGGGAATGTCTGGGTACTGGCTTAGAGTGCCTGCATATATGCACTGTTACATACTGGAAATCGTACACCTTGTTTGTTGTAGCATAGTCTACATACAGGCCTGCTGACTGTAGCTTTGTTTGTATGCATGTTTGCCTGTTATGGTCCTGAAACACTGATTCCACCTGCGGTGCAGATATACAGTATACAGTGCCTCTGTGGATCCCTAGTGACATCTGTGTTGCTTACTGTACCGATGTCCATGTGTCACTTGACAGAACATCACTGTTTGACCTGTTTGCATGTACCTTTCCTGTAACACATTGCATATGATGTACCTCACATTTGCTCAAGACAGCATTCATATCTGCCAACACTAACAATTCAGGAGCACTACACCCTCACATAGTCACCTTGAGTATCTTGTTCCCCATTGGCCCTATGTGTCGTTACTTAGTGTGGGAGTCACAATGCTATGGTAGCATGTGCAAAGGTCACCTGTCGATCTACTCTCAGGTCCAGTTGGTGAATCTGTGAGTCATGTGGCAATGTTACAGCTGCCTCATGTACACAGACAACCCTCTCCCCTTCCCATACATGTACAACAGAGAGATGCAACCACATAGCCAAACTGGGGGCTAAGCTCTGTTTACACAGCACTGGCATTCCCTGTCAGGTGGAGTGGGATACTACAGTGAATACAGTACCAGTCTCCCATAGACCTGCCACAACCACAATCCAAACACAGACACACACAGGTACATTATTGGGCTCTCAGAATAGTATCCTGCCTGAGCAGCTGACACCTGCAAAGCAGACACACAAGCAAACATTACGCCAGAGCAGAGCACATGCGACACATAGCTCACAAAGCCTGTGTGCCTAACAGTGTCAGGCCATACGGCTAGACAACACACCTGCTACGGTTGTATGAGGTACCTCTATTGAGTTGTACATGGTGGTCCTGCTCCCAGGCTGAACAAGGTGACGGTCACGCTGAGCTGCCCGTCGGGCACTATGATCCACCACATAACACAAGCAAAGCAGTCACTCCAAGGCATGTAGCAGTATGACTCAGTCATTGTCTGTGCCAGTGTGTATGACCTCTGATGCACCTCCCTGGACTACATGTTAGGGGACATGGAGGGGCTCTCTGAGGTTGTGGCACAGGCTGGTATGACCCTGGCTTTGGGTAGCATCTTACCCTCACCATGAATGCTGCCACAATATGTAGACAGGATCATCGGTTTCTGCACTTAATGTATCTTTCAGTGACATCCAAAGGGGATCCAATGCCTGTCAGTGTGGGATTACATGCTGGACATGCCACATTTCTTTGCTTGGAAGAGCTTGCACCTGTCACCCATGGGCTGTTGTATATTGGCAGAGGCTGTTGCTACACACATACTGCCTTAGTATGCAAGGCTGACATTACATAGCCACCTACACAGATAGAACATGGGATGGGACACTAATAGCAATGTTACTCAACAGCAGCAGTGTAAACCTCAAGATGCATGCAGTGGAAACTGTCCTTAGCATGGGGTAAAGCAATATCCGTGCAGTAACAGACTCCTGGTACAAGGCTCCCAGGTGCACACAATCAGTGCCAGGTCATTCCTGATACCATGCTTGTCATCCCCTATACATGCTCCAAAACAGAACAGGGGGGATGTATCCAAAGGCACCTCAGATACACACACCCCCAGGTTGGTGGCACTGCACAAAGCATCAGAGCCTCTCCATGTGCAACACACAGTGGGTTAGACTGCCTTCAGGTTCATAGCCTGACACACACCACACTCCCATACCCAGGAAACCCACTTGGCCTTCCTGACAACACTGGGAATATGACAGTCTCTACACACACCATTATATGGTTGTACTGCAACTACCCAAACATACAGTGTGAGCATTATTCTAGCTGCAAGACCCTATCTGAAAGTGTTTTATCATTCATTCCCTGCATTGCTATGGAACAACTTGTTACCACTCCCACAAGTGGTGACAACATGCTGCACCTGTTCATCACCAACATGTGGACTATATGCTCCAGACCAATCATGTATCCCTCGCTGGTGGGATGACACCATCTACAACCCACACTGTATAGTCACATACCACATGCAGCCCCTGCATAGAACACCCCAGTTATACAGTTGTCTGATGCATATTCCATGTATTCACATGAGGCAGGCTTCAGACATGGGAACTCTTGCAGTTCACAGGTACATATGTGTAGGTGGCACACACATACATCACGTGTGCATTGACATTACTGATATAATGTATGTCGTGCAATATTGGTAACAACACCCCACACACATGGACAAACTGTGTGACAAAATTACACATGGCATTTGTAGGATACAAACCCCTACCTAATTATGTTAGATCACTTGTGAGAGTCACATTAGCAGAGCACGCTATTTGCATTACTGGGGGGATTGCTTTCTCCTGCTGTACTTATAGGGTGCTGACATCATCAGTGTTTAGACAGTGGAATATGCAGCATGTTTTGTGTAGTACTAGTTGCCAAAAGGGACATTTCTTATACACATGGAATTGCATACACTACTCCCCCATACACAGTCACACACACACTGGGCACTTGCAGGATTCAAACCCCTACCTAACTATGTTATGACTCTAGTGAGAGACACATTAACAGAGCACGCTATTTGCATTATTGGGGGGATACTTGCTTTCTCCTGCTGTACTTATAGGGTGCTGACATCATCAGTGTTTAGACAGTGGAATATGCAGCATGTTTTGTGTAGTACTAGTTGCCAAAAGGGACATTGCTCATACACATGGAATTGCACACACTACAACCCCCTACACAGTCACACACACACTGGGCCCTTGCACAATTCAAACCCCTACCTAACTATGTTATGACTCTAGTGAGAGACGCATTAGCGGAGCGTGCTATTTGCATTACTGGGGGGATTGCTTTCTCCTGCTGTACTTATAGGGTGCTGACATCATCAGTGTTTAGACAGGGGAATATGCAGCATGTTTTGTGTAGTAAAAGTTGCCAAAAGGGCCATTTCTCATACACATGGAATTGCACACACTACTCCCCCATACACAGTCATACACACACTGGGCACTTGCAGGATTCAAACCCCTACCTAACTATGTTATGACACTTTTTAGAGACACAGTAGTGGAGTGCGCTATTCACATTACTGAGTATAATTTTTGCTCCTGACATATGTATAGTGTGCTGACATCATTATGGAGGAAGAGGTATGTACATCTGTTACTATCCATCAGTAAGGGGGAGAGCATATCTATGCATTAACTTTGCACAGGCACATTGGCCTACTGTAGTGTGGAGGCAGACGCCAAATACACTGTGGATAGCCTTCTGTATTCACTAGGGACAACGGTCAGGTATTGCACTCTACAGCCATATGTTTACCTGTCAGATGCACGTATCTGTTGCTCATATACTGTTTGTGGGTCTTTATTGCCATAGCCTTCCCTATCTCTATAAACAATGTGTGTACTGTGGGAGATGTTTGCATATGAATGGGATCCAGTACTTTACTTATGTCTCTGTTGTAACTTCACTGTGTGCACTGGGCAGATGTCTGTATTGTGGGAGGTTCCTGTGTTAACACACAGAAATGCCAGATATGTGTGTGCAACTGCTGAACTGTGACATGGCCCAAGTGTGTGAGCATGCCCAGTTCACAGTCTGTATGGCTTCTTGACTGCCACATCTCATTTATCTAAGTGTGCAAGCATGCCCAGTGTGACCTTTCCTTATGATTGGATCTGTGGACCACCACATTTCTGTTTGTGTGGGGACGCCATCTATATATCACATGTACCGTTGAGTGTTGGACATCAGGTTGTGTTCTTACTGCCCAACTGCTTTGTGTCTGAACCTAACAGGCATTATGCTGTGCCTGCAGGGTCGCCATGGGATAGTTTGCATACAGTTGTCATCATCCTTTCCTGCTGACCAAACATTTGTATTGTTGTATAGTGTACTGGTGCAAAACTTTCACTGTGGTGGACAGTATGATCGGTTTCAGTCATATCACTGCTTGTAATGTTTATAGTGAGCACACCAGATTGGTTGAGGGCCAGTTGTGCAGATATGACCATGTTGCATTTTGTTCAGATATGGACAGCTTAGTACATGATTGTCCGACATTGTTATTGTATTCCACAACTTGTGTGGACAGTGACAAACAATGGCCATGTGCCCTAGTGCATTTGTAATGCTAGTCAGAGAGTGTTTGTCCTTCAACACACATTTACTGGTGTTTGCCATGACATATGTCATGGTTAGTGTGCTGTGCCTCTGTCTACCCATGACATACAGGTGATATCCAGGGTACACCTGCCATCTCCCATCCAGTCATCATGATTCATCTGGATGACAGTCACTGAGGGACTCCCTGGATATCCTGTAGTGGGAGTTTAGTCATGAGTGGAGTGAGCTTCTGGGTTGTGGACCAATCGGTACAGCATGTCCTGTTTATGTCTGTGCTGGGGTTCAGGACTGTCAGCTGCATAGGTCACCAGCATTCAGTGTTTACATGGTGCCAAATGTCCATTGATACCACGTTGGTCATGGCTCTAAACATCAGGCACAGTTCACCTCCAGCCAGGCAGTATGGCACTGTGTGGAGCTGCAGTTACTTTACTCAGGCGACACATGGCATTTGTTACAGCTCTGCAATCCTCCTGGTGGGGTATTTATGTGGTCATTCCAGTTGCTGCAGGTGTCTGCTACGGTACATCCCACAGGGGCCATTGTACTCAATTGTGAGGCTGCAGTTTGTTTAATCAGCCAACACATGGCATCTGTTCGAGCTCTTTGATATTCCTGGTGAGGTACTTTTGGGGTCTTTCCAGTTGATGGAGGTGTCTGCTGAGGTACATCCCACAGGGGCCATTGTACTCAATTGTGAGACTGAAGAAGGATGACTGCAGAGCCACAATGACCTCACCTGATCTAGATCTGACTACCTTCATGATTAGGTGGGTATATGGTATGTTTCTGTAACCACTACAGCCACATGCTTGTCCAATGCACGATATCTATCAACTTGTATTCCCAGGTCGCTTATTACTTCTTCAGTACTTAATGGGTTAACACCTATGTGGTAATTGGTGGGCACTTACTGTATATCCACAGGGGATGACTATACACTTTTCTGCAATTAGCTTGCTGACATGGCTATGGCACCAGTTGTCTGTTTCTATGTGGCCCTTTTGTGGGATGCTTGTGTCAGCTGGAGGGTCAGATATGGTGGCCAGTTTGTAGTCCTCTGCAAACTTGTTCAGACACAGTCCTTCCATGCTGGCCTGTACCTATGGGGCATATATACCAAACAAGGGAGGTCCCAGGACCAAGCCTTGTGGGATGCCAGTTGTATCTGGTTTGTAGTCTGACATGGCTGCAGCATTTCTGACCATGTCAGTTCTGTCCTTGGGCTGGTTTGCAACCCCTCTACTGACATAGGGGTTTATATTTAAGCTGGTGAGCGTATCTATAATGAACACGTGGGGTATTGTATGGAAGCCTTTTGCAAGGTCCAGCTAGGCTGTGTGGACCACATTCCCCTCATCAATGGCCTTAATGACTGTTCCAAATGAGTCAAACATGTTTAAGGGGCAGGATCTGCACTTAAGAAAGCCACACTGGGTAGGGTCCAGTGTCAGTAGGTCCCCAATATATTTATGTCTTAGGTACATGCTGATCCTTTCCATAGCTTTGCAGACCAAGCTTGTCAGGATTCTGGGGTGTTAGTTTGCAGTATCCATTCAGGCAACACCTTTGTGGAGAAGGACCACTGTTGTTGTACACTGCTCTTTGGGTACATATCCTGTGATAAGGCTGACATTGAGCAGTAGTGTTATACGGCGTTCCATTCTTCTTGGAGTCCATAGTTTCATAGTATAGTACTAGGCTATATGCCCTGGGGCATTTGTAAGCCTACAAAATATATCCATTTGTAAGCCTAGCCATAGTGATGTGGCTTTTGCCACCCCATGAAATGGTACAAAAATGTACAGAATAAATCTAGAATACTGTGCCTCTGTCTAGTAGTGACACAATGAAGGTCCCCTTATATAATAGAATTAGTTTACTGTGCCCCTGTCTAGCAGTGACACAGATGTGACCACTGGGGTAAACTTACGATCTCCCATCCACTCATCAAGATTTCTCTTGAAGAGAGTCAGTGAGGGGCTCTGCCTAATATGAACTGGGATCCTGTTCCAAAGCATGGGAAGCCTCTGGGTTATGAATCTATCCCTCCAGCATGTCCTATTCATACTTGTGCCGAGGTTTAAGTCTTTAGCTCTCGTGGTCCTGATGGATTTGGAGTTTTTGAGGTGTAGCATGTCCATCAGATCCTGATTGGACATGGCCTTGTATGTCAGGCAGAGATCACCTCTGAGCAGGCGGTATGCTACTGAATAGAGCTGAAGTTTCTTTAGTCTGGCGGAATAAGACATATGTTGGAGACCCTTGATCCTTTTGGTGAGGTACTTTTGTGGTCTCTCCAGCTGTTGCAAGTGTCGGGTGAGGTACATACCAAATGGGGCATTGTACTCAATCATGGGTCTGATGAGGGAGGAATATAGGGGTACAATGACATCCTTGGATCTGGATGTGAATCCCTTCATGATGAGGTGTGCAAGGTAGAATGTTTTTCTAACCACTTTGGCAATGTGGGTGTCAAATGAGAGGTCACTGTCTACTTGAGTCCCTAGGTCTCTGATTACTTTTTCCGTACTCAGTGGGTTGCTGTCAATGTGATAATTTGTGGGTACTTTGTTTTTGCCAAAAGGGATGACTATACATTTTTTGGCATTTAGTTTAAGGCCGTGACTATGGCACCAGTTGTCCGTTTCAGTGAGGCCTTTTTGTAGGATGTGTGTATCTGCTGGTGTATCGACTATAGCACCTAGTTTGCAGTCATTTGCGAACTTTGTCAGCCACAGCCCTCCCATGTTTGCTTTAACATCTGAGAAATAAATGCCGAACAAGAGGGGTCCCAGGACAGATCCCTGTGGGACACCACTTGTGACTGGCTTTGAGTCTGACATTGCTCCAGTGATTTTAACTTTATGGGTTCTGTCCTTTAGCCAGTTTGCAACCCATCTAGTGACATAAAGGTTTACTTTTAAGCTGTTTAGCTTATCTATGATGCCTGAGTGGGGTATTGTGTCGAAGGCCTTAGCCAAGTCCAGGTATGCTGTATGGACTGCTTTGCCCTCATCAATGGCTCTAGTGACTGTTTCGAAAAAGTCAACCAGGTTTAAAAGGCAGGATCTGCCCTTTACAAAGCCGAACTGGGTGGGGTCAAATGTCTGTAGGTCCCCTATGTCTCTGTTTATGAGTTCCATAATGATTCTTTCCATAGCTTTGCAGACCAGGCTAGTTAAGCTTATGGGGCGGTAGTTTCCAGGGTCTGTAGAGGCACCCCCCTTATGGAGTGGGACCACTGTTGGTGTATGCCAGTGTTCAGGTACATATCCCAAAGTAAGGCTAAGGTTAAATAGCATTTTTATGTGTGGGTTTAGCTCCTCTTGGAGTTCACGTAACACGCACCCCGGGATACCGTCAGGTCCCATTGATGCTGTGTTTTTTGTTTTGTTTAGGGCAGTTCTCACTTGGACATTTGAGATGACAGGGAGATTACATTCAGCTGGGATAAGTATTTCTTCTTTTGGGGGTGAAGGAGGCGAGAAATTTGCACTGAACCTGTCAGCCAGAATGTTAGCAATATCTGTGGGTTCAGTGTATTTTTTGTTGTGGTGAACCAACTCTGAGCACATCTGAGGGTTTCCGCCCAGGTTTCTAATATAGCTGAAGAAGGCTTTGTGGTTATCTTTAGTGTCCTTAGCGATTTTTC
This sequence comes from Protopterus annectens, assembly GCF_019279795.1. Classification (NCBI taxonomy): domain Eukaryota; kingdom Metazoa; phylum Chordata; order Ceratodontiformes; family Protopteridae; genus Protopterus; species Protopterus annectens. The sequence goes on along the minus strand of NC_056728.1, from coordinate 1,019,634,395 downwards.
TCTCAAAGTTTGCCTTGGATGTTTTATGAGAGAACGTAGTTTTCTGCTAATGTTGATCAGAGATGACTTCCCTTCATGGGATTTCGCTCTGACATGCAGTAGCTTCCTTCTTTTGTTATACAATTTGTTTATGGCTGAGGTCCACCAGACAGGATGCTTACATTTGGTGGAGAGGGACTTGGATTTGTTTGGGATTGCATGATCCATGCATTCTTGGAGATGTCCATAGAAAGCATTTGTGAAGGATTCGGCATTGTGGGATGTGGTATCCACTGGCACAGTGGGCTTAAAATATACCATCTCAGTCTTAAGAAGAGTGAAGTCTGCTTTTGAGAAGTTTTTCACTGTGGTCTTTTGTGCTGGGGTGGAGGTGGGATATGTATATCCAGGGTGATTAGTTTGTGCTCAGATCTCACTAGTGAGGGGTATACTTCGGTGTGGAGCATTTTGTCCCCATGTTTGTGATGATCAGGTCTAGTATATTATCTCCCTAGTGGGAGAGGTGACTAGTTGTTCCAGTGCATTTGAATTTATGAATTCCAGGAACCTTTGGGCTAGGGTATTAGGGCTAGAATAATGTACCCAATCTATGTTTGGGTAGTTGAAGTCTCCCAGTATGATGGTATTTTGTGATACATTCATATCCTCCAATGTCTTCAGGAAGGCTAAGTGGGGTTCTTGAGATTGGGAGGGTGGTCTGTAACATGCTACCAGTTGTATAGCAGTTTTGCCTATGGTTAGTTGCACCTGTATGGTCTCTGATGCTTCATGTGTTGCTACTAACCTGGAGGTGTGGGTGTCCTTTATAAATATGGACACTTCCCCTCCCTTTGTGGCTCGGCCCAGGTTTTGGGGCCGAAAAGCATGATACGAGGTATAGCCTGGTAGAGCTAGGGTGCTCTCAGGAGCCTTGAACCAGGTTTCAGTTACTGCACAGACGTCGATGTTCTCCATGCTGAGGAGTGCATCAAGTGCCTGCATCTTGAGATTTAGACTTCTGGCATTGAGCAGCATTACCCTTAGTTTTTTTCCATTTTTGTTTTCTAAGGAGGTGTGTTTGTCTTTTGATCCTTGCCTAAAAAAGGCACTATGGGGGTGGCAAGAGCCTTAGCCAATATCCGGAAGCCCAGTGGTGACAGGTGTAAGCTATCCCTCAGCAGCGTGGCTTGTCCAACATATCATCCCAGGCAGACAGACATTGGATCCCCTTAGAATGACACCAGTACTTGAGCCAATTGTTAAAGCTGATCATATTGTCTTTGTATTGTGGTATCATTCTTGGTGAGGGCAAGATGCTGCTCAGGGTCAGGGTCATACCAGCCTGGGCTACATAATCGGAGAACTCCTCTATGTCTCTTTTCATAGTCCAGGGAGGTGTCTCAGGTCATTCACACCAGCATGGACAATGATGGAGTCATATTTGTACTTGCTTTGGAGTGACCTGAGCGTGTGTTATGTGGCGGATCCTAGCTCCCAATAGACAGCTCACAGTCACCTTCTCCTTGTTCAGCCTGATCAGTGGGACATCAGTGTGTCTGACTATGGAGTCACCTATTACTAGTGTATCAGGCAAGGTGTTTGGCCTTAAGGGCTGCGATTGGTCGACACACTGATTTATTGAAGTATGTGTTGCATGTGTTTTGTTTTGAGGTGGTGGATTTTTGGATGTCTGCTTTGGGAGCCTCTGTTGTTTTGGTAAGTTTTTTATTAGAGCCTACGAGTATATCTTTGTGTTTTTATGTGTTTGGTTTGCAGTTGTGGTAGGTCTATGTGGGACTGGGATTGTTGTGTGTGTGGTTGCCATCTCCTCCTGTCTGGTCATGCCAGCCCTGAGTTGAGAGAGTTCAGCCTCCAGTTTGGTTATATAGTTGCATCTCTCACATGTATTTGTGTTTGTTGGGAGGAGGAGAGGGTTGTCTGTGTACATGAGACAATTGTAGCATTGTCTCAAGATGCCCATATTGACCAGCTGAACTGGAGACAATGCCAGTAATCTACCACTCGACATGCTAGAACAGTATAAGGGAGTGGTATACCTTTAAGGGAAGTGGGTATTCACAGGAGTGGTAAGTAGATGTAGTGCTTTACTTAGTACGAGAGTGCTTACTTAGTAGAGCAGTATTGAGAACAAGTGCTAGGTTTATAATACAGTGAGTAGTCTGGTTATACTAAGAGTAGAACTTCCTTAAGGGAAAATTTGATGAGCAGACTTGGCGGAGCCAGAAAAAGTTTAACCTTGTTTAACCGGTGCTGCGCTATGCGCCCGCATCATAAAGCCGCAAAGCGGATTTTAAACCGTGAACTACAAAAGAGCTAGAAATGGTCCCAAACAACCAACTACTACAGCTTCTTTGTGCTGAGGTCACTTCCCCCAAGGACAGGTAGGCTGCTCAAGGCTCCCCACTCCCACTGGTGAGCAAAGAAACTTCCTTCTATCCAAGTAAGGTAATGGACAACACAGGAACTACACCACAGCCCAGAATACAGCAATGCCTGTAAACTGGTCTAAACTAGTTGAGGAAGGCAGGAAAACAAGGATTATTTTTTTGGTAGAAGCACACAGAAAATGCAGAAACAGTGATAAATTAGTTACACAGGCTAGCACACTTTAGTGGGCAGCCTCCACAGTTAAATTAAACAAACAAACAAGCAAACTTTAGATCAAATTCAACTAAAATGTAATTTTAAGTGCAGATTTTAAAACAATGCAGCAATCAGTTAAAAAAACAGTTCAGGCTAGTTCAAGGTAAGCTACAGAAGCTATTTCAAGTGAAAAAAAGCAAAGATACTTAAATCCAGAAGGTAGTCACTTTTCTGAGTTCCCTGCTGCTAGGACCACTCTGTAAACCCACGGGGAGCTTGTCTGAGCAGTATAGCCAGAAAAAAATGCCCAGAGGCGGATTTTAAACAGTGAACTACAAAAGAGCTAGAAATGGTCCCAAACAACCAATTACTACAGCTTCTTTGTGCTGAGGTCACTTCCCCCAAGAACAGGTAGGCTGCTCAAGGCTCCCCACTCCCACTGGTGAGCAAAGAAACTTCCTTCTATCCAAGTAAGGTAATGGACAACACAGGAACTACACCACAGCCCAGAATACAGCAATGCCTGTAAACTGGTCTAAACTAGTCGAGGAAGGCAGGAAAACAAGGATTATTTTTTTGTTTTTTTGTTTTTTTGGTAGAAACAAACAGAAAATGCAGAAACAGTGATAAATTAGTTACACAGGCTAGCACACTTTAGTGGGCAGCCTCCACAGTTAAATTAAACAAACAAACAAGCAAACTTTCGATCAAATTAGACTAAAATGTAACTTTAAGTGCAGATTTTAAAATAATGCAGCAATCAGTTAAAAAAACAGTTCAGGCTAGTTCAAGGTAAGCTACAGAAGCTATTTCAAGTGAAAAAAAAAGCAAAGATACTTAAATCCAGAAGGTAGTCGCTTTGGACTCAGCCCAGGACACCATCTCGTACCATTGATGCTGTGTGTTTTGCTTTGTAGATGCTGGCTGTTACCTCAGCATCTGCAATGTCAGGGGGCCAGCACTCTGCTGGGATAGATATTTGGCATTTGGGGGGGGAGTTTGCACTGAACCTGTCAGGTTGGATGTTGGCAATGTGTGTGTGTTTGGTATATTGTTTGTATTATTTGAGTGATTCAGAGCATATCTGTGAATTCCCAACAAGGTTCCTACCATCAGTTAAGAAAGCCTTGTGATTATCCTTAGTGTCCTGTACAATTTGTATTTTCATAGGTTCATAGGTTCATACTAGGCTATCTGCCCTAGGGCATTTATAAGTCTAGCCAGAGTGTGTAGGCTTTCGCCACCCCTTGCTATCTGAATATTATGGCCATTTAGGATTTACTTTACTGTGCTTCTGTCTAGATGTGACACAGTGAAGACCCCCAGTGTACATCTACGATCACTCATCCACTTGGCAAGATTCCTGTTGAAGATAGTCAGTGAGGGGCTCTGCCTAACATGGAGTGGGATTCCGTTCCGTGGTGTAGGGAGCCTCTGGGTTATGTATCTGTCCCTCCAGCACATCCTATTTCATTATGTGTTGAGGCTGACATCTCTCGCTCTCACAGCTCTGATGGATTTGGGTTTTCTGGGGTGGAGCATGTCCATTAATCCTGTGTTGGACATGGCCTTGTACAACAGGCATACAACGCCTCTGCGTAGGCAGTATGTGACTGCATACAGCTGGGGTGTCTACAGCCAGGCAGCATATGGCATATATTTGAGACCCTTTATCCTCTTGGTGAGGTACCTTTGAGGTCTTTCTAACTGCTGTAGGTGTCGGGTGAGGTACATCCCAAATGAGGCATTGTACTAAATTATGGGCCTGATAAGAGAACAGTATAGGGGCACAATGACCTCTGTTGATGTAGATGTGATTCCTTTCATGATAAGGTGGCCAATATAGAAGGTCTTCCTAGCCATGTTGGCAATGTGAGTGTCACATGACAGGTTACTGTCCACTTGTGTCCCTAGGTCCCTGATTACGCTTTCCATACGTAATGGATTACCACCTATGTGGTTATTTGTGAGTACCTTGTTTGGTATTTGTTGAGACATTCATACTGTCCAGTGTCTTCAGGAAGGCTGAGTGGGGTTCCTGTGTGTGAGAGTGTGGTCTGTAGCATGCTACAGACTGTACAGCAGTTTTGCCTATGGCTAGTTGCACATGGGTGGTCTCTGATGCTTCGTGCATTGTCAGTTACCTGGACGTGTGGGTATCTTTGCTGAATATGGATACTCCCCCTCCTTTTATGGTTTGCTCCAGGTTTTGGGGCCAAGACGCATGATATGAGGTATAACCTGGTAGTGCTGGTGTGCTCTCAGGAGCCTTGCTGCAGGTTTCTGTCACTGCACAGACATCGATGTTCTCCATACTGTGGAGGGCCTCGGGAGCATGCATCTTGAGGTTTAGATGTCTGGCATTGGGCAGCATTACCCTTATGTTTCTTTCCACTTATGTTTTCTAGGGAGGTGGGTTAGTCTTTTCAGCCTTGCCTACAAAAGGCTCTATGGAGGTGGCAAGAGCCTTAGCTAATATCCAGATGCCCAGGGGTGACAGGTGCAAGCCATCCCTGGCAAAGCAGCGTAGCTTGTCAAGCATGACATCCCAAGGGGACAGACATTGGATCCCCTTGGAATGACACCAGTAATTGTGCCACTTGTTAGAGCTGATCATTTTGTGTTTGTACTGTGGCATCATTCTTGGTGAAGGTAGGATGCTGCCCAAGGTCAGAGTCATACCGGCCTGGCCTACAAAATTGGAGAGCTCATCTATGTCTCTTTTCATGTAGTCCAGGGATATACGTCTCAGGTCATTCACACCAGCATGGACAATGACTGCATCATATTTTTACTTGCTTTGGGGTGACCTGCGTGCTTGTGTTATGTGGCATATTGTAGCAGCCTACAGGCAGCTTACTGTACCCTTTCCCTTGTTCAGTCTGGTGAGCGGGTCAGCAGTGTGTCTGACTATGGAGTCACCTATTACAACTGTATCAGGCATGTTGTTTCTCCTTCTGGCCTGTGACTGTTTGGCACACCAGCTTTGTGTACTATGTGCTGCATGTGGTTGCATGGGTGTCTGCTTTGGAGGCCTCTGTTGATGTGGTGTGTTTGTAATTAGAGCCTCCGGGAATGTTTTTCTGTGTTTATGTCTTTGGTTTGCAGTTGTGATAGGTATATGTGAGACTGGGTTTGTGGTGTTTGTGGTTACCTTCTCCTGACTAGTTTTGACAGTACTGAGTTGAGAGAGCACAGCCTCTGGTTTGGATAAATGGTTGCATCTCTCACATATATTTGTATTTCTTGGGGGGAGGAGAGGGTTGTCTGTGTACATGGGGCAGGTGTAACATTGCCTCAAGATTCACAGATTCAACTTGTTGTAGCTGGCCTTAGTGGATTGTATGAGTGGACATATTTTATTGCCATAATACTGATCAGAGATTATTTCCCTTTTTAGGTTTGGTCTATCATGTAGTAGCTTCCTCATTCTCTTGCATGGTTTGGTAATTGCTGGGGTCTACCATGCCAGATGCCTGCGTGTATGGCATTGTGTCTTGGTTTTATTTGGGATTGCATAATCCATGCATTCCTGGCAGTGTTCATGGAATGCATGTATAACAGGTTCTGAGGTGTGGCCCATATTTTGCACAGGCACAGGGCCCTTACTGGATTCCACATCAGTTTGGAGGAGTGCAACATTTGCTTTACACATGTTTTTCACTGTGGTTTTCTGGCCAGGGACTGTGGTCAGGATGTGTATATCCAGTGTGATTACTCTATGGTCTGGTCTTACCAGTGAGGGATACACTTCTCATCTGGCCATACAGTACCCATGTTGCTGATTATCACATCCAGTATGCTTATCCCTCTTGTGGGAGTGGTACATTGTTCCTGAGCATTTTGGTTTATGGATTCTAGGAACCTTTGTCCTAGGGTGTTGGAGTTAGAATAATGCTCACAGTCTATGTTTGGGTATTTTCAGTCACCCAATATAATGTGGTTGGGAGAGCTTGCTATATTCATGTATTCCAACATAGGCCATGTGCAGTTCCTGGTGTTAGGACAGTAGTCTGTAGCAGGCTATAAACTGGGAGGCAGTTTTAGCCACTGTTACTTGACCATGGCTAGTCCATGCTGCTTCCTGTTGTGGTACCAACATGGGGGTGTGTTTATCCTTGACGATTATTGCTAGTCACCCTCGTTTTGTAGCTTGTTCCATGTTTTGGGGCTGCAAAGCACAGTATGATGTGTAACCTGGTAGTGTTAGGGTGCTGTTGTGAGCCTTGACCCAGTTTTCTGTTACAGAACAGATATCAACATTCTCCATGCTGAGGGGAGTTTAGACTGCATGCATCTTGCTGTTTAGACTTCTGGCATTGGGTGGCATTACATCTAGGTTCTTATCCCTTGTGATACCTATGGAGGTGGGTTTGTGTTTTGAGCCTTACCTATTCAAGGCACACTGGGGGTAACAACAGCCTTTACCAGTATCCATAAGGCCAGTACTGATAGGTGCACACCACCACTAGCAGGTGGAGCATCATGTCATGCTCAGCATATCATCCCAGGCTGGTACGCATTGGATCCCCTTTGACTAACAGCAATACTTCAGCCAATTATTGCAATCGATCATCTCATCTTCATATTGTGGCATCATGCTTGGTGAGGGTAGGATGTTAGTCAGGGTCATCAAGTTTGCATATACTACATGGTGTTACATTGCTTAACATATGGCAATCATGCCTCAGGTGGTGCTGCAGGGCTGCCTATGTTGGATGCACATACTACACTCCCTGTACATGTTTGAAAGCAGGTTGTGTCAACTTAGGTGTCCCTTTTACTATATGTGTAAGTTGGAGAGAGGTATCATTTCCAGGGTCCCTACTGTGCCAGTGTATGTGCTATGCATTGCTCCTTTGCCAAGGCCAAGGCATACTGGGCACGCCTCCTTCTGCCTACTGGGGCAGGTTCAGGTTGTTCCTCCTCCGAGTCACGCTCTGCCTGTGATTGACTTGGCAATGGTGGGGGGCTGTTTGGCCCAGCCCTATGCTGATCCTGCTGCAGCTGTTTTCGCAGAATAATATTATGTAGCATAGCACATACCATGACAATTTGGGTACATGTAGTTGGTGAGTACTGCAAGGCTCCACCAGATGTGTCCAGGCACTGGAACCATGACTTGAGCAGCCCAAACACATGCTCAATTACATTTCGTGTTTGTGCGTGTGCCTCCTTATAGCGTTCCTGTTCAGGTGTGTGTGGATTTCTGATGGGTGTAATCAGCCACGGCTCCAGTGCATATCTAGCATCTCCTACTAAGTGACCATGTGGGATGTCCCCACTGGCAAATGTCTAGTACAGCTGTGTCATATGCCAGATATGGGAATTATGGTAGCTTCCAGGGCAGCCAGCACACACATTCATTATTATGCCCTGGGCATCTCACACGACCTGGCAGTTGATGGAGGGGAAGCCCTTGCGGTTAATGTAGGCCCTACCCCGCTCACCAGCTGGTGCTTTGATGCGTATATGCATTCAGTCTATTGCACCCACTACCTCAGGGTATTTCGCTATTTGCTGGAAGAGATGCATATTGCTGGCCAATGCCTCACGGGAATTGGGGAAATAGACATGATCTCCAACATGTGCTGACATGGCATCCAGGAACTGGTGCAGTACCCTGGATGCTGATGCCTGTGAGATCCCCATCATATCACCAGTTGGTCTCTGGAAGGTACCTGTTGCTAGTATTTTTAAGCCAACACATACCTTGGTTTCCACTGGGATGGGTTCCCCACTGTTGGTTCTGTGTGTGAGGCGTGGCCTGCACAGCTCAACAATTTGCTGCAGGAGGTCTCTGTCCACTCTATAGCGCTCCACTATCTCCAGCTTATGTAACCCCTGGTAGGTGTCCCTGGGCCTGTACACTCTTCTCCGTCTCCTCACTGTGGGTTGTCTGGCAGCATTTGCATTGTCACTACCCCCAGCAAGTCGCCTATGTCTCCTTATGACAGCTATGGCAGCCCCTAGCATTTTTGGTCTGAGTGAAGCTTTTTCAGTTTTCACTTCTAATAGCTTACTCCTGTCTTGCAGTGTCTCTTGAGAGAATCATAGTGCACTGCTGTTTGCAGACTTTTTAGTGCTGGGCTGGGCTAGTATTCTGCCTGTGTAATTGCCTGCTTCTAATTGTTTTCTCCTGCTAGCTCCAGCAGTATTCCCTGCTATCTTCCTACAATTTCTGTTGCTTCCTTTTTCCTTTCTGTTTCCTCAGGGGGGGGAATGCGCATACCAGCGGGAACACGCTCACAGTGGCTTACACGCGTGCACACATGCTTATACAGTTTAGAATCTACTTATTCGGGTTAAAACACGCGCACACCAGCACAAACAGTCTTACAAGTCTGCCTACAGGCTCCCACATGCTCAGTCTACTTTACACGCGCACACTGCCCTACTGGCACAAGGCGCGCATGCAAGATGCACGTCCAGCAAGAAACTTTGGTGTTGGCAACAGTGTACACCTTCCATTTCTTGACTTTCCCATGCTTATCTTGTGGCCCTCCTCTTTCCATGATATGTGACTGACATCTGTCACGTAACACTGACCTCCAATGAACTGCATTTCTTTCTGCCATTCCCCCCTGTGATGTCACCTATCTCCTACTCTGTTCCTCCCCCTTATGTAACTCTTACACTACTCGGAATGTGCTCATTTGCTATGTGACAGTGGGATTCAGTATCCTAACACTCATTTACATAGGATTGCCTACTAATGCTTAGTTACATGTCTTAGACTCAGCTTCCCCCCTTACCAACCACTAAACGGTGGCCATGTTGTTTTTGGTCTGCTGGTCCCTGCATTGTATATCCATGCATTGCATAAAACCCACATTTGTGGGTTTATAACCTTACTTTTTATGTTTTATGTAGTGCGGCCCATTTGCGCGGGGCTGCGCTGCATTGATCGCCAAAAAAAAAATTATTTTTTCTCATATTTGCATCAGGGTACCTTGCCAATGGCCACATATGCTGCCTGACACATATGCACCCTTTATTTGGAGCTGACATAAGTCCATTGTGTTATTTGTAGAAAGGTACTCAGTTGTCAACTGAGTACATTTCTGCAGCTAACACGACTCTTACACGGGCTGGTTTGAGCTTCGTGGATCGCTAATCTACCTCATTTGCATGCCTTTCAGCTGCAAGTGGGGTGATTAGCATATCCACACCCTTCCCATGTAAGAGTCGTTTTAGCTTTCTCTTACACGGGATTTTGGGCTGTTCCTGGATCATGATGGCTGCATGGAGTCTTACACGGCTCTTAGACTCTGCAAGCCATCATGAATCCTGCCCAATTAATGTAAAGCAAGAAATAAAGAATAAGAGACACTTGGAAGAGAGACCTAGATTCTCTGAGAGGAAAGATGAAATACATATTAACATTAATAGCATGAATAACTGTAGGTGCATATTGACCTATGATATGAGCATCAAAGATGTTAAAGGTATAATTAGGAAACATTGGTCAATAGTACAGCAGATATCTCATTTAAAAGAATAGTAACTAAAGTACCAAACTTTGGGTGCAGGACATCTAGAACTTTAAAAAATAGGTTGTGCTATAGAGAACAAATTACATTAATAAGAACAATGTCCCAAACATGACGGATGTCAAGGTATGGTCAAGATTTAATAAAAAGCAGCAGAAATCTCACAGTAATTCATTGGAAATGTATCTTTAAGAGTTTTAACAAATGTTTATTGAATAATTAATGGTATAATTGGCAACTGGGGGGTATATAAGTTAATTTTTTTAATGAATGTACTCCTTGAAGGCTTATGCGAAGTCGTGGTGCTAGAGGGCTTATTTGTTATTGTGTTACTGTGAGATTTCTGTGGCTTTTTATTAAATCTTGACCATACCTTGACATTTGTTGTGTTTGGATCAAATTACATTAATTAATAACCAAAGAGGTAAAAAACATGGGACTTACGCTTGCAGTAGATGTACATACTGGAAATACATATATAAAAATAAAAGTATCATACATCCACTTAGTAAAAGAAATTTTACAATACAAGCATATGGTAGTTGTGATACTAAAAATATTATTTCTTTGGCAAACTGTGAGACTTTTTATATATGGCAGAGTAACTGTATGTTAAAGGAATGGACAAGTAATGACTTATCAGAAATAAGAAGGTGTATAGAGACTAACGCCCTATTTAAGAACATAAAGGATACTAGACTAGTATATTACAAGTTATCCATGAACACATAAGAGGAGGAGATATTATAAACCTAACTGAAAAAGAAGAAAGTAAATGGATTATTATTTTTAAGGCACAGGAATATCTAGGTTTAAATGAAAAGTTTAGGATTTAACCTGTGCTGAAATAACTGCATAATCAAGTTAAGTAATAAGGTCTCTTTAAAACTTTCATTGAAATTTTAATTGATTTAAATGAATTTGATGTCATGTCACTTTAATTGTTATATAAGGACTGTACTGAGTGAAGCTTTTAGCTTGATGAAGCATTTAAGTGAAAGTGATATACTTATGGCAATAATAAAAGTCTTATATTTTAATTTTGATCAGTATTGGCTCAAGATAACTTTGTTTTTGGCTTATCAACTACTCATGGACAGGATTTGCATTTTGTGGCAACATACCTCTTGTGTTGTAAGGTGTGGATTTTCTATCACGATTATCATTATGGTTCCCATTTTCTATTTGTGGAATAACACTTTACATTATGGACACTAAGCATAAAAGAGAAGGGCCCATTAAAAATGAGAATCAGTATATGGGTAATACATCTGAATACAAGCAGCAGAAGTGAGAACCAAACCAACATCTATGACACCATATACCCGATGAGCCCTGCGATGTAACCATTACACCGGCATCCCTTTAAGGGTGCAAATGTTTACTTCATAAGGCATACAGTCATTTACCTGTGAGACTTATGAATATATCTAAGGTCTGACAGATATCTGCATATTGTATAGTAATAGAAGACATTGCATTTAGAACATCTGTAGTGCAGGGGTAACATAGAACACAGCATTCTGCAAACAAAGGAATGGTACATACCACATTTACATAGTGACTGAACATATATTTATGAATAGGAATAATATCTAAATAACAACACACAGCAACCATGGTATAGATGCAGGATAGGCATGAGCGTGCCCAGTGATATAGCTATCTATACTGCAGTGGGCCACAGCAGCTGAGACACTGGATTGCCATGGTCCACAGGGCCCCGCTGGTACCCTGCAATAAATGTAATATTCTTCTCCTTGATATCTTCTCACCATAGCTGCAACGTTAATAACTGGGGATTATTTAATTCTTCCAACAGTTTTATCACTGTAGCATGTTTTCCCTTATACAATAAGAAAAATGTATTGTGTCAGAATTTTTTTTTTTAAATAATAGCTGCTGTACAGGAGTCTGTGTACATGAGTAAGGTCAATATATGGGCTGTCTGAAATTTGAGTTATCTGTGAAAGTGCATCTTTGTTAGGAGTTCATTTAAGCATGTAACCAAGACAAAACAGAACTTCTGTAAATGACCACAAAGCCTGACCAGGGAAACAGCACTCTTCCAAAAAGCATCAATGGACTCACAAATCGAAGTTAAGTACACCAAAGCCCACTCGTATCTTTACTGACCACAATCTTAATGTTCACAAACAAAATGAACAAATGGACACAATCTGTGTAGCTTCATCCCTGAAACTGTTACACAAGACTTTATCAGAGATAAAAAGCCTTCACACCAATGTCTTTTTAAACACATACACTTCTTCCCTCCCATGAAGTGCTCATAGATGAGTTAATTAATGCAATGTTAGATGTATAAAAACTTAATAAACAATCAGCTACTAAATTGTCATGCTGATTGCACTAAAATTTCATCAGTATACAAAATTGTGAGAAACTTTATACATATACTACATATATACACTGAAGTGTGTATATTTTGTTTTATAGTGATGCAGGCATGAAAGGCCTAAATGTCAGGATGGTACAGAAGGAAGGAACAACTGTCCTGGTAGTGGAATGCATATGCCCCATGTGACAGTCTACTGGCACATGGGCCAGTCTACTGGACTCCTGTAACTGAGTGTGGGCCATATATCTTTGTTCTTGTAACCTCTTTTTCCTCATCCTTCTGCAGGGCCAGTTGTGGCAGAGAAGGTGGAATGGTGTGCTGACAAAATGGAGACCTTCTTCAGCACTTTCCAATGTGGCTTAATTAGTTGTGTGACAGGCAGGTCCCAACCATAGCCATCAGGGGAACATCCTACCATGACATATGCCACAGAGGTAAATGATTTCTGGGCAATTTGCCATCTGGAGTAGCCTGGCATCCATCAATGCACACTGCCCTATCCCCATTCATGTGCTGTTCCTCCCTTTTGTGCCTTTCCCCATATGATGTATATAGATAACCATCCCCATCACTAACTGTCAGCTGTCTATCCACTGTCATCCCCACTTTTGCCAGACTAGTTATGTCTGTATTTTATCTGGGTTTGTTTCCTTCTGCCACAGTCTATCTTTATCCTTTCCATAACCATGGTTTACATACCTTCTCCACTTTTTTCTATGAATAGCAAATGTGGTTCTCACCCAGAAAACATGCCTTTCCTCCTCCTACCTATCATATGTTATGGTTACCTTTGCATGTTTTCCTCTCCTTGCTATTTCCCCTTTCTGCTTTGCTGTCTCCCCCCTTTCAACCAATTCATATGATACCTTTGGGAGGCACATTGCAGTGCTGATCTTCACTGGACTCTTTGGAAGACCATGAGTGGTGGCATTGTTGCTCTTCATTGTGTGCATTAATGTGCATGAACTCTGTTGTGCTACATACCTACTGGACCTACATGGTGCTGCTCTTTCACAGTAGTGACCATCTAGAGCCAATGTTCACACCAGCAGATGAGATGACTGCAGTTGTTCTCCTGTACCACACACACACACACACACACCCACACACACACACACACACACACACACACACACACACACACACACACACATCTATGGCCAATTTAGAGTGCATAATCTACCTACTGCATGTCTTTGGAATGTGGGAGGAAACCAAAGCACATGGGGAAAACCCATGTGAACACATGGAAGACATGCAGACTCCACACAGAAGGCTATCACCTACACCACTGTGCCACCCTAACATGTTCCTTGTAATGTGTTTAGCTGTGTGCATCTTCTTACTACTTGCTGCATGATATTTAGTTCTGTCACAAAAGGTTTTTGATCCTGAATCTGTTTGTTAGCAGTATTTGCCCCTTCATTAGTAAGAATGCATCTGTTCTAGGCTCAGTATTTTCAACTATTATGTGATTGCTCACATATATGTGTGTACTTTCACAGAGTCCACATTCAAAGTATGTATTATAATCTTCTTCATCTGGGATACCATTTTTCCCAGTTCTAGAACTTGCCATGAGCAACATGCCTCATTCTCCCTGTCTTGTGGGTGAACATTTTTAAAAAGCTACTGACTGTGTAACAAGCAGCATGCATTAACCTAACAAGCTGCATCTATGTGGTAGTATGGGTCATCTCTCCAAAATGGTTATAATGTATGGAGTGCATATACATAACTCCTGTGTTCTGCTATGTAGCAATGCTTGTGGGGTCTATTTTCCTTTATGATCAGCTTTAAGTGACAAACCAGACTTTTCACCCTTGGCTACTGGAGATAAAGTGTTACCTTCCATTTGGCTGTACTATATAAATCATCTCACTTTCACAAGGAGTCACACAATCTAATCTTTTGAAGCATGTTTGCATTATGATGTGACTTTGGGAACATGGCGAACCCATCCTGAGTATGATCCTAATTATCACAAGCCAAAAATGTGTTCAGCAAGTGAATATTATACCTATTAATATGGAAATCTGCAGTCTGTATCACTGAATGCATTGTAACGTGAGTACAAAGCATTACTTTAAGCAGAGAGTGAAGCTGTGATGCGTAGTTCAAATATTACTGTGCTTAACACTTTCTGACTAACCACACACTCATAATATACCCACTTCTACGCTTCAGCAGTGCTGTGAGTGCATGTTTTCATGATTATGAGATGGGACCAAATTATCACTTGTGGGTGTCTGAAATATTCCTGTTGCTAGGATTCATGAGGTTGCTATCATTTTCATCTTCACTGGAATTATTCTGCAAATCTATTTGAGAAGCTAAAAGGCTTATTTTAGTAAGGCAATTGCATTGTGTAGTTTCTTGTACTTCTCAATCTGTCATGCCAGATAATATCACTCAGTTCAGTACAGAGCAGACATGATATGCAGTGCATGTATTGCACCCAAGTATGGTGTGGGCAACCTTTATTGCTTATAACCAGTATATTTTCAGTCTTAGTACAATTACCCTGCTCTGGTCTAGTTTTAATATTTTTTTCTAATTTGTAAGACAAAAATGCCTTGTTAACAGGTCTACTTACCCTTTGATATGTTCTACATAATGTGAAGCATCCTGTTCTCAGGAGTTATTTAATGACTATAGAGTCTTCTGTACATGCTCTGCAGTATAATCTATAGTCTACTAAAAGGCTTACTTTACATTTAATGTTAACCATGAAACAAAGCATCCACCTTGCATCCACCCAGTAAAATGAGAAAGCAACACAAATCTGTATGCTGTACTAAGGCACACACTGCAAGCAAAATGATAGCTCAGAATATAAAGTATTGTGCTTGCAGAATTGTCATGATTGCTAGAAAGGAACACAGACTCCTGTCCTTCTTTTAAGTTCTTGCTGCATTTGGAATGTACTGTTTAACTGTCACACTACCAGGGTTAGGTCACTTTGTAGAAGATATCATAAAGCTGTATTTGCTTTCTAAAGGTCTTTTGAAGTAAAATGAAGCAAAAAACAAAGTTACTTACTTTCAGGATTTGCTTAATTAGAAATTACCATAAAGCTGTGCAGCAGTTTCTGGCTCATTCCATAAACAATACATAACAGAAAATATGAAGAATGTTGCATTCTGGAGATGCATCAAAATATAAATACCACAAAGCTTTGAGCCCCACAGAATTCTAGGTACCATGGTTTTCCTGAACATTATACTACCCAGAAAATAAATATCCGAGTGTCTGCTGTAGTATTGATTCACTCTCAGTGATAATACTAAGAAGTGATTAACCAAACTACTGTCACAGTATGTATTTTTGAAAAACACATTTATCTGTCCTCAAATGCCTTATTCTGTGAAGGATACACATTGTGACGTGTTAAAACTAGTGCACATTTACTAAATTATTCATCTGAAATTTGTAATGTTAAATGCTCTCAAACACCTGGAGGAGATGAGCTGTCACAGTGTAATTGTTAATCCTGGCAGCTAGGCTAATTGCAGCTTGACTGAGCTATGCCTGATGCACCTCTTGGATATGTATAAGGCTTACTTGATGATGAATCTTTGTTTCATAAGTAGTTCATTTTAATCCATGCACCTTAGTTCCTCACCAGATATATTAACTCTTTTCCTTATCAGTCTTCAGCACAGTGATGTTTTGCTTGGATTCCTTGCATCTGGCCTGTAGTAGTGATACATACATACATACATACATACAAATGTTTCAAGCATGGGCATTAATGCCCTTCTAGCTTGCCAATATACCAAAACACTTGTTCACATAATAAGTATTCGGGCTGCTCTTAAAAATATCTAAATTAGTACTTGCTTTAATGTAATTTGGTAGTCTGTTCCATGCATCAGCTACTCTGTCAGAGAACCAATTAGTACACTTCTTATTCTTATAGAATCTTCTACATAAGTTATCTGAAGATTCTCTAGTAATTTTTGATAACCCCAAACATTCCCAGAGGTAGTTGTCCCTAAATGCCCTATATATCTGAATAAGATCTCCTTTTAAATATCTGTAAGAGACACTGTACAAGTTCAGATATTTTAGTCTTTCAGATTTTCACATCCATGGATGCCCTTGGTATATTTCCGCTGTACTCTTTCCAGTTTATTCATGCTTGTTTTCCTATAGGGTTTCCATATTGTTATTCCATATTCAAGTTTGGGTCTAATGTAGCTAACAAACAATAACTTCATTATGTTTGATTTTCTAGACTTTATAAATCTTTTTATACAACCTATAGTTCTATAACTATCATTAGCCAACTGGTTGATATGATTAGAAAAACTCATAGCTGAATCTATCCATATATCCAGGTCCTTAAATGAGTCTACAGTTTCAATCACTGTGTGCTGTATTAAATATTCACCTTTCAGTCTATGTCTCCCAAATCTCATATGCTTAGTTTTTGATGTATTTATCAACATATTATTCTCCTGTGCTCAAATGGTCAATTTAGCCAAATTATTTTGCAGACATGCCTTATCTGTAACACTTGTAATCAGTTTACCCAATTTCTGGTCATCAGCATATAGACTGTAGAACACCTCATATGAAAAAGTAAGGTTTGAAAGATACAATCTAAACAAGTAAGGGCCTAGGACAGAGGCCTGTGGGACCCCTTGACTCTAACCATGGATTTCACCTGTCCAGTTGGTGTGTGATACTTGCCATGTCCTATTTGTAAGCCATGCAGCTGTCCATTTTATTAACAGTACATCAATACCTAGTTGTACTAGTTTATTGATCAGTGTTTTGTGCATGACCCTGTCAAATGCTGATGTTAAATCTATATAAATCACATCACAGCACAATTTTTCATTCATAGCTGTTATTATATTGTTATAGAACATCATGTTACAGGTGGTAATAGATCTATTTTCAACATATGCATACTGATATATGGTTTCAAGTCCCAACATATCCAGTTCTGACAATAACTTATCCAGTATTACCTTTTCCATTATTTTTCCACAACATGAAAGTAAAGTTAAAGGTCTGTATGACTCTGGGTTTGTCCTACTCCCCTTTCCCTTAAAAACAGGTTTAAAAAGTGCATGTCTCCAATCTTGAGAAATCCCCCCATATTTATATGACCTAGTGAATAATAGATATAATGGTAGTGTAAGTTCTTGCTATAATGTTCTCAGGTCATTGTTACTTATTCCATCTCCTCCCTGCACTTTGTTTGGATCTAGTTTGCACAGTTCTTTTTCAATATAATCTAATTTGATTCCAGTATCTGGGGTTACCTGGATGTCACTAGGACAACTTGCCACCCCTTTTTTGGAGCCAAACTGTTTTGCATAATATTTTGTAAATATACTGATAATCTATTGTGTCTGAGAATACATTTTAGAATCTGCACACAGTTTATCAATTTGTGTATCTTTGCTCCTTCCACATCTTATGTATCTACAAAAAGGTTTCCTATTATGCTCAATATCTTTGTATAAATTGTCTTCAAATTTTTATTGATCTTGTTTAACACTATGCTTAATCTGTTTGTCCAGCTTGTTTATTTCAGTTTTCAAAGTTGTAGTTCAACCTCTCTTCCATATCTTATATTTTTTGTCTCTCACCTTAATCAGGTATCTTGTTCTTATTGAAATATACCCCCTGATGTTAAACATTTTTTTGACTTTTTGCACTCAAACAATTTCTCTCAAAACTTTTCACATTCCATCTGCAGTTTTTCCACTGAACACCTCACTCCAGTTAGTTTTATATAGTAACTGTTTTGCTTCACTATAATCTGTAATTAACCTGTGCATTGGCTTAGATTTCAGTTTGTCAGAATTATCTAGCAACAAATTAACCTTTATGACCCCATGATCACTGCATGGGTTGGAGACGGTAGCATTGACGAAAAGGCAGGAGTCAGAGCTGGATGTGGCAGAGTTAAAGATGTTAAGATTTGCACTGGGTGTGACTAGGATGGACAGGATTAGGAATCAGTATATTAGAGGGTAATTTCTTTGGGAACAAAAATGATATCTTGTATATTCCGTCCCCTGGAAGGTTTTTTACAATCTGAAGCATTTTTTTGTTCCTGAATATACTCTGTGAATAATTTCTTTACTAACGTTGTTGAATCAATATTATTCAACGAAGAAATAAACCAGAAATAGTAATACAAAATGCAAATCTCTTTGTGATCTTTCAAAATAATACAGGTGGAATTTTAACTGTATTATTTGCAACCATACTTTCTCTGCATACTTATATGTAATATGCACTAGGTGCAGAGCAATGCTTGTCCAAACATTCACGTGCTACTGATTCGGTACACTTCAAATCAAATCTGATTTATTTTGCCTAGACCCGTTCTTCTTATAATACAAACTAATCATAAACATTAACTTCAATCGTAAAATAGTTTACCTGTACCAAATAAATGGTGGCCTGTCAAATCAGTTAACTCATAATAATGTCAATAAAGTTGACTGATTAAGGAGATGGGAGCAACCCTACAAAAGTTAAATGCACTAAACTGGGTCAGGTGGAAATTGACCTTTAGAGAAAAAGTTGGGGATGCAAAGGTGTCCTGATCTGTTTCACCAAGTGTTCAACCATTGGCATGCAAGGAAGAGAATATGAGGGACTGGTTGCATGATAAAAAATGAATTTTACCTCAAATGATTTACTTAAATTGCTAGTAGCTACTTTTCCATCAAGTGAATAACCTAGATGATAGGTAAGGAACCCAAATCTCCGTAGTATAAAGGGAACAGCTTGCAGATAACAGCAGCCAATGTAAGCTTTGCAACAACAGTGTTATATGGGAAGAAAATTACAGCAACTTATACCTGCACCCTTGACATCAGCTGATCATCCAGGATCATACCATAGAATCTGACCCTAAGATAAAACCGCTTATCTGTTTTTCCTCACCAATAACAATAGGATAATATATTTCACAGTAGTAAAGGGCATATCCTGCATGTATGGCCATTACCTCTTTTCGTTTCTTGACTAACATCAAAAGACTACTTCTCAGCTGATTGCAGATGGACAATTAGACTCTAAAGTAATATTGGAAGGGCAGACAAATGTTCCTGAAGAAAGAAGCAGTATAATTGTCTTGTTTTTATTTGTATGAAAGTGGGACTTTGACCTTAAATTTGAAGAGCATCATGTAGTAAAAGAATATACTAGCAAACTATAGTGAATCAGTGCTGGAACCCATGCCCCCCCCCAAACACACACACACACACACACACACACACACACACACACACACACACACACACACACACCAACTCACAGGATACTCATTACACTAGGTGCAGAGCAATGCTTGTCCAAACATTCACATGCTACTGATTCAGTACACTTCAAATCAAATCTGATTTATTTTGCCTAGACCCGTTCTTCTTATAATACAAACTAATCATAAACATTAACTGGAAAAAATAAACCAAGCCAAGGAATGCTCCACAAACTGCTAGAACAAGAAGTACAGTGAAGGTTAATACACTGTTACACCAGACGGCAAACAAACTGGTAGTACGACGCAACTGGTAATCCAAAAACTGAGATTTATTGAAGCGCTTTTCGTTTGCAAATGTTTGCAAACTTCTTCAGAATAAACACATACTCCATTCCTACCAATTTATACAAAAATCGTAATTGAGTAATTAACATAACTCATTAATTAGTATAACAGTTTAAAAACACAGTAGCATCAAAAGTGCCAGTAAAAAACTCACATAACGTTATGAAACAATATATTAAATTAAAATATATAACCTCATTAGATATGTAACTTATTGCTCTTTAGAAAGCTATCTCCAGTATTATTTGTAAAAATCATAAATATATGAAAAATATAAAACTTAAAAAATCAAATAAAAATTTCACTTGATATATGAGAGAACATATATATATACTCTAACTATAAATATATCACCCATAAATATAAACTTAGAGTGATATGAATCATTATTCTGTATAGCACTCCATATCTGTATATAAACAACATTATTAAATTCATGTATTCAAATTGTAAATTTATACAGTTATAAACAACCAATGTGTTTTATGTATGTTAAATTTGATATGACAGTATCAGAAAACCTATCTCTTTAAGCTTAACATACTGAGAAGGCAGCCTATAGAACATGCCTCGTTTAAACCAGGCGGGTGATAGGATGCCAATCTCATTTGCCAGGAAAGTTCTAAAGTTAACAATTTTAATGAAAAAGGGCCCCCTCGTATATCAATGGAGACTTGATCAATCCCAATGAATTTAAATTGATGGTTTGGATGTTCTAAAACATGTTTAGCCAATGCATTTGTAACCTTGCATTTCCTGATAGCATACTGATGCTCATAGATTCTTTCTTTGAACTTACGTTCAGTTTTCCCTACATACTGAGCAGGACAATTTGACATTGAGCTAGGTATACTATCATCTTTGAGTTACATGTAAGTCTGTGCTTAAGCTTAAATTCACCCTTATTAATAGTAAATCTATTGGATTCAATTATAAATTGACAATAATTGCAGTTATGACACCTAAACATCCCTGGAGTTCTAACTGACAGATGTTTCATCTCAAACCAAGATTTAAGGTTCCTACCTTTTTTATAAGCTACTAAGGGTGATGGACCTAACTTTGTAGATACAATTGAATCTACTGTAAATAACTGCCAGTTTTTTTGAATGATGGACCACAACGTGGCACTGTCAACTGCAAATGTAGTAATAAATCTAGGAATGTCCACTATTTCAACTCTACAAACATCCACGTGTATCGAAACACTAACCGGGCTTGAACATGTTGGCACAGACACCTTATCTTTCACCTGGAGTAATGGCACATAGATATTGCTGTTCCTTTTTATAGTGATCTCATCTATAAGCTCCTCAACTAAACTGTTGGGGTATCCTCTACTTATAAACATTGATTTAAGTGTATTACATTCCACATGAAACTCCTCATCTTTACTAATAATTCTCGCTGCTCTCACAAGTTGCCCTTTCACTACTGCACGCTTTTGTGTGTAAGGATGGCAACTTGTGAAATGTAGTAAAGTGTTGGAGTATAGTGGTTTCCTGTATATCTTAGATGTAAAACAAGACAAATTCTCATCTTTGGTTAGAAGTATGTCTAGATACGCTATCTCATTGTCACTGAAAGTAGAAGTGAAAACCAAAAAATCAGTGGAATTGTTCAAAAAATCAATGAATAAAGTAGCCTGTGCTTCACTCCCGTTGAAAAGGATGAAAATATCGTCCAAATAACGAGTATAGTACACCAACTGATCAGAAAAGGAAGAGTTGTTAATGATAAACAGATGTTCCCACTGAGCCATAACTAAGTTGGCCACACTAGCTCCATATGGTGAACCCATCCCAACACCAACCGTCTGGGAATAAAAATTGTCCCCAAACATGAAAAAGTTCTTAGATAAAGTTAAATCAAGTAGTTCTGCTACTAAAGAAATGTCAAGCCTATTACCTCCTCTAGCTCTTAACCTGTCACAAACCCATTCAATTGCTGTTTCTTGAGGGATGCAAGTATATAAGTCTTTGACATCAACTGTGAGGAGGTTGTAGTGCTGTTCAAATCTCTGTTCATTTATTTTAGAAAGAAAAGTCCATGAATCTTTGCAGATCTGAGACTCAATAGGGATATATTTCTGTAGGATATGGTCAACAACCTTTGCACAAGCATAGGTTGGTGATCCACGACTGTCAATGAGTGGACGCATAGGAGGATCAATGACGTTCTTATGTATTTTTGGTATTCCAAATAAATATGGGATCCTAGGATGTAATGTAGTCATATAATTATACTGATCTTGGTTTATCCTACCTTCTATGTACATCTCTTCTAAGTGATCTTTTATCGTCTTATATGCTTTATTTATTTCATTCTTAGAACTCAAAGTGTAAGCAGAAGTATCTAATACTGATGACATACGATCAAAGTACTCGCTATTATCAAAGACTACAACTCCCCCACCTTTATCTGGTTTACATATACGCAGATTGTTCGTGTGGAGAATCCGAATGTTTTCAATTTCTTTCTTATTGCTGTGTGAAATAGTATCATTACGATACTTAATATGCCTCCTGATATCGAGTTCGCACACCAGTTCAAACATGGCTAGAAGAGGATGGAGGGGGGATTGAATGTACTAGGGATGTGTAACTGGTTAGTGTCACCCAAGTATGCTCCCCCTCCCATCATTAACCTGAAATTGAGTTTCCGTGTGAAAGTTTTAACATCTATTAAAGCTTTAACCAGATCAATATGATGGTGGGGGACATATGTTAAGCCTTTAGCCATTAAATCAGCCATTTCAATAGATATGTTAACATTGGAAAAGTTGTACACTTTAAAGTCGCCCAATGAGTTGGTTACAATGGTGGGTTCATGGTGTACAGTCTCGTCACTAGTATCTGATTCATCTCTAACCAGTGAACATTTTTGATTACTGCTTAGACTTAAAATCGAATTTAACGGATATTCCTCGATGGGTTAGGATGGTTCTGCCATTGTCGCTGTGTTTTTGGTCTTGCTCCTAAAAAAGTACCTTGAGCATTATAGTTATGGTAACTACTAGTGTTATTCCTATTCTGCAGTCTTTCACTCCTGCGTAACTCGTTAGGGGGCTCAACTCTTTCATTGCCTTGTACGTCATTCTGGTTAACATTCTGGTTAACACCCACAGTCTTGTACGTCATTCTGGTTAACACCCACAGTGTTAACCCACAATCATAAACATTAACTTCAATCGTAAAATAGTTTACCTGTACCAAATAAATGGTGGCCTGTCAAATCAGTTAACTCATAATAATGTCAATAAAGTTGACTGATTAAGGAGATGGGAGCAACCCTACAAAAGTTAAATGTACTAAACTGGGTCAGGTGGAAATTGACCTTTAGAGAAAAAGTTGGGGATGCAAAGGTGTCCTGATCTGTTTCACCAAGTGTTCAACCATTGGCATGCAAGGAAGAGAATATGAGGGACTGGTTGCATGATAAAAAATGAATTTTACCTCAAATGATTTACTTAAATTGCTAGTAGCTACTTTTCCATCAAGTGAATAACCTAGATGATAGGTAAGGAACCCGAATCTCCATAGTATAAAGGGAACAGCTTGCAGATAACAGCAGCCAATGTAAGCTTTGCAACAACAGTGTTATATGGGAAGAAAATTACAGCAACTTATACCTGCACCCTTGACATCAGCTGATCATCCAGGATCATACCATAGAATCTGACCCTAAGATAAAACCGCTTATCTGTTTTTCCTCACCAATAACAATAGGATAATATATTTCACAGTAGTAAAGGGCTTGTATCCTGCATGTATGGCCATTACCTCTTTCGTTTCTTGACTAACATCAAAAGACTACTTCTCAGCTGATTGCAGATGGACAATTAGACTCTAAAGTAATATTGGAAGGGCAGACAAATGTTCCTGAAGAAAGAAGCAGTATAATTGTCTTGTTTTTATTTGTATGAAAGTGGGACTTTGACCTTAAATTTGAAGAGCATCATGTAGTAAAAGAATATACTAGCAAACTATAGTGAATCAGTGCTGGAACCAATGCCACCCCCCACCCACACACACACACACACACACACCAGCTCACAGGATACTCATTAGAGTAACTGATCTCAGACATAACCGACATAAAACAGACAAATCAAATGAGAACCACTGATAATATATTACAATAGGCCAGTAGGTGCTACTGCAAGTTGCAGTATTCCAAACTGTCACATGCAAAGAGAAGGTCAGAAAAGACCAGTATGCTATTGATCCCTCATCAGCAGGTTGGCTTTTTCAACATATGACAGTCATTTCTATAGCTTTCTTTTTTCTAAAGGCAGACTAAAAGAGATGATTGAGTGGGGGTCTACAGATGCATGTGCACAGGGAAGTAGCTCTGAATGTGGGGTGAACTTCTTCCAGTAAGTCATTTCAATTCCAATGACAGCTAGATAATTGGAGATGTGTTCAACTGTAAAACACATGATTGTATTCTGGATGTGCCCAAGTGGATTCTGTGATGACTAAATAAGAGGGAGAGTTTACCTGCTTTTCTTTTTACACTTTTGTGGCTGCAGTCAGTTTGTGCAGGAAACACGATGGGTCTCAGTCAGAAATGTCAGAAATGTGATAGTGGTAGTGTTATCAGCATTATTGCAAAACACTATTTGAGATATGCAGAACATCATTCAAAGTTCAGCTAAACATGAAAGCCAGATTCAACAGACGCACCAAATGCTACAGTAGCATCATGGCAGAAATGCAGGAGCAGCATGCCATGGTAGGGACATACTCCACAGATATCAATAGCCTGAATGCACATGTGTATGAACAGAGCCATAGCAAGCCTGGCTAGTGCCCAGTGTGAGGACAAAAAGAAGCTGTGTAAACTGCTTGGTGTTTCCAGTCAGTGCTGTAATTGGGAAAGCACACAGGACTGTATCTAAAAACAACAGCTGTATCTTTCTCAGTCATTTTCATCTTCAAATGCCCAAATTTCAGTGTTGGGGCATTATCATAACAGAGGCTAGAGGACTGAATTTAGGTTTAAAAATGTTAAATAAAATAAGAATGTGACACTCAAACAAATGCATTTCAGTTGTGTGCAAATTTGCTGAAAAAATTTAACCGAGTACAATTGATATTTGGTTAATTTCAAGACAGTTGCTTTCTACAGTAGTAGATATTTCTTATTTTGACATCCTGCCACTCAGATCACAGCTCAGTAAGCTCATATCTCTCATCTGGGAAAGATGGAGCTAACAGTTTGGAGTAGACGTTTGGCTTAGCTGACACTGAATTTGTAGACTAGTTTTTTATGGAAGGCTTTGGGGGTTACAGTTTGTATATTCTTAAAAAAAATATATATATATATATATATATATATATATATATATATATATATATATATAAGATTAAAAGCTAAGCAGGCAACCTAAGGAAGAGAGCAAATTGGTTTGGACCTAGCTCAATATCTCTGTTGGACATATTAAGCATAAATAGATGCAGTATAAGCAAGGGCCTTACAAGTGCTATAACCTGCAGTGTCATTCTGACATTCATGGAAAATGAGAGAGGTACAGGCTGTTTGTCTGGGGGGAAAGGGCAAAATTAAAAAAAAAATTACTAGGAAAAAGATAGTCTGGCAAAAAAGTTAAAACTGTTGTCAATAATGGCCAAATAAGTTATCCCCCTATTCAATGGATTATAGAAATAAGTCAAAACAAGGAGGAAACAAATAGCCCAATATTGTAATTTAACACAAAAAGAAAGGAGAAGATGAGCCAGTAGAGGGCACTTGGAGAGCAGCCTTGGGAAACCATGTTCGATATTAAATTAATGATTAAGCAATGGCAAGAAATCAGCTTACTACATGGTAAGGTGTTAAGCCAATGAAAAATTTATATTTTCACTTGGAAATGCTTGTACAAATAATTTTATACACCAGCCAAAATCAAAGCAATCTATCCTTACCCAGCTAGGACAATGTTGGTGGTGCAGAAAGGAAGTAAATGCAGGTTGAGAACACATCTTTTGGTCTTGTGAAAGATTAACTGAATTTTGTCAATTTCTTAACAGTTTAATAGTGGGAATAACAGATAATACATTAGAATTTAGGAGAGAAAAATTTGGCAGGAGATATTGGCTGGAGTCATGTATAACCCCCAGTCAGAAGGAACTGGCATTAATAATAACTCTAGCTGCAAAGAAGGTGATTACAAAAAAAAATTGAAACAACCGAGGGTTCCTTTAAAGAGGCAACTGATAGGAATAATGGAGGCAAAAAGAGATGAGGAGAAAGTTGTAACCAGAAGTAAACAAAAATATTTACGTAGACCGCTACTATGACTCATTTACTTAGAGTAAGTAATATTGGATAGTGAAAGAGATTGTAGGCTTCTGTCTGAAGTTGCACTAAAATAAATAATAATATCTTTAAAGTTGACCCAAATTATAATATGTAATATTATAATATGTAATATTACTTATAACTTAGGGATTTTTGTATTTTTTTTTATTTTATCATATTCATTGTGTATTCAATAAATTAATTTAAGGTGTGCCTAGGGAATAGACAGTTGATAGCAGACTGTTGGTTAATGTATCAAACTGCATGTTAATTAATATAGGAATTATAAGAAAAAATGCTTTTGAGGAGAGAAACTTTTTGTCACCTTAGGCTACAAGCAGATAAACATCCTGGAATCAATGATAGTATTTGTTTTAAATGTTTTATAAGTATATGTGTTTTATTGTGTAATGTTGCTTTAAAAGTTGCTTTCCTGAAGTTTTTAAATTTTAATGTTTGATTGTTCAATGAATTGTTTAATTGGGTGTGTAGAACAGTATATAGGGTTGGTTGACATTTAGTTATTTTATTCTGATGAAATCTTTGGACAAAAGCGTTAAATAAATATTTCCTTGACTGGAGTGCCTTCTGTGGGTGTTATTTTGTAAATTATAAGAAAGTGATACTCTTGTAACATGCATAATGATGACAAGTGGGAAAAGTTAATATAACTCAGAACTGTGAATTGTGAATGCTGACTTTAGATTGTACTTATTGTATAATTACAGTATGATTGCACAGAATTGGGGCAGTCACCGATATAAGATAATGTGCATGAGGTATTAGGACTGCATGGTTTGTACAAGCAATTATGGTGAACCAAATAAAACATTCATTAAAAAATAAATAAGCTATTACAGCAAGACGTTGTGGCATTCAGTTCTCAGCTAGAACGTCTTCTGTGTGGAGGCATGTGTGAATGGGCGTGCCTTCGTTGAAGGCTGTGTGTCAGGGCTGGTAACTCGGCACGTAAAAATCCACTACCAAACATTAGCAGACCAGAGTTCTGCTGTGGCGACCCCTAACCGGGATAAGCTGAAAGACACAACAACAACAAAAAATCCTCAGAAAATTAGTCAAATATAATTCAAATGTTGACAGAATATTCTGTGACATTCTCTCAGGCAGATGAATGGTCTTACAGCCACAAGGAGCAGTCTGTGTCATTGTTGTTGCTAACAAACATCATTGTTTCCCAGTCCACTAGACGTTAGCTGCAGTTGTATGAAGGGAAATCCATATGGCTATTGACAGCCTGGCATCAGATAAGTCTCCAGGGCTGGAACTTCAAACCAGGTATGTATTAGGCTTTAAGAGACAAGATGGCTCCACAGCTGTTACAGGCATGGGACTATAGAAGAAAAAGTTAAGTTCTAGAATAATTCAAAAGGGCTAAAATCCTGATGTTACCTAAGTGGAGGAAATACCTTTCAGTGGCTTCCAATTATTGATCCATGTCTCTTATAAAGTTATATTTAAAAGTACATGCTAAAATTCTGGTGAATAAGTTATAGAATATTTTACCAGCTTTAGTTCTTCAAGATCTTCAGGGCTATGTTAAATGCCAGACTGATGGGACAAGATATAGTGAGGATACTATGCGCTATAAATAAATATCTGACAGTCTGAGTAAACTACATGTGCTGCATATATTGATGGATTTCCAAAAGGTATTTAGCAAGGTTCATTGGAGTACTTTTGGTATGTGCTGATGGACTGGATTCCAAATTAGTTTTATTAGGAAAATATAGCTTTTATATGTTAACTAATCAGCTCATATTAATAATGTTATGTTGTAGTCCTTCAGCATAACAAATGGCACTATGCAAGGATGCCCTTTCTTGTCACTGCTGTTTATTCTCCTGGCCTTCTTGATGGACACGTTTTTTTACTAGTAAGCTTCTTTCATGTGGAATTCAGATCTCAAGTTTCTCAAATGTTCTATATGCATGGCTTGTGGACAACTACATTGTTTGCATCACTTGTAAATTGTAAAGATAGGATGATGGAAGTACTTCAGTGGCTTGCAGTATATTCAAGGTTTAGTGAGAACAACTAAAATAAAAGTCTTTCCATTAACAAAGATGTCTTATAGTTGTTTGTTGAGGATATTCATATTTTACAGTGGTTACAGAATGCTCCTACCTAGGCAATTAACAAACCCTGAATAGTGAAACAACTATAAACTTAAAATGTTAACCTTTTTTGACTGAGATTAAAAATAAGGCGCAAGTTTCTTTCTTTTTGAAGTGAGATAAAAATCATTACAATATTGCTATTATAAAATATATTTCTATTTTGGAATCTGCCACATGTAATTTTTCCTCTGTTTGTTAAGATTACACAGATACTGAACAGTTATTTTTTTTTGGGGGTGTGAAGGCCTACTATAAGTAGATATTGTTTGGTTCCAGCAGCCAAATGTTGGCTCATTAGTATTGTGCGTGATAATGAAGCTGGTATACAAAGTCAGTAATATAGGTAAGAACTAACAGCCAAGGCTATCAAGTTTCCATGAAAATAGCAACAATGCTTTCAGGGAATCAGAGACGGGCTAACCTCCTACTGGGTCTCTGATCCATTAGGGCTAGATATACAGTTTGTGAACAGGGTGTTGTTTTTT
Source organism: Protopterus annectens (assembly GCF_019279795.1). Classification (NCBI taxonomy): domain Eukaryota; kingdom Metazoa; phylum Chordata; order Ceratodontiformes; family Protopteridae; genus Protopterus; species Protopterus annectens. The sequence goes on along the minus strand of NC_056728.1, from coordinate 1,019,605,446 downwards.
TATATGACTGGATTTAAAAGTTTCATTGTTTTTCCATCTTTGGGCCTACTCCAAGCTAAGCTGGTTTTCCATTGATTTTAATCATATTTTTAGTGATTTGGAGTTTGGTGCAGATAACTTTGAACCACCAGGAAATGAGGGCTACAGGAAATTATGCTGGACTGGAGTGGTGGCAATACCTACACATGAGCAGCTATTCAGAGTGGAATACCACAAAACACTAAGTGTGACAAGGTAAGGAACCTCCATTACTTGGGTGTCAAACACATTAATAGAGACTTGCCTATACTGCTGAAGTTGAGTAACCCACCTATACTTCCTTTGGTGTTTATTCAATTTCTTTTTATTGTGATTTAGCAAGACTACATACTGTTATATTATGTGAGCTAGAAATGTACTAGTGTGTGGGGGTTATATTTTTTCCACTCTGTACTTTGACAGTAGAGTTGATATTGATAAGTTTGGAGATATGGGGTCATAGGAGCTGCAGGGGAACTTACCCACCACAAGAAATATTTTTTTTTGTGCTTTTACTTTTCATTATTATTATTATTATTATTATTATTATTTACTCCATTTGATATTGAAAAATCTATGAAGTGTGACTCATTTTTGAATTGCCGAAATGAACACACAAGAAGTACATGGAGTACTTGTACAAAGTGTTACTGGGTAATAGGAAGGTAGTTCTGTGTATGAATAAATAAATAAATAAATGGGATCAATATTAATAGCCTGAATTGACATGAGACTAACTGTTTGGGCTTGCTTTCTGTGTGCAATTTAACATATTTGAAGCTCATATGTTCTTGGTAGGCACATCCAATGAATTTTAATTTTCACATTTGAGGATGAACAGCCATTTTTGAGTAGTGTTGGGTAATAGGAGTAAATTACAATTATTTGAGCTGGTCTTGTCTTAAAGTCCAACCTTTTTGAGAGAGTATTATAATCAGAGTTATATAATTTGCATACTGCTTCCACAGACAAGTTATGGTTTGGCTATTTGGTTTGTTACTATCACAATGTCATGTCCTATTTACAGACTGTATATAGCTTAGATTTATTATAATAGCCTTAACTGCATGCATTTTTAAACTGAGGACTAATCTGTCAAAAAAATATTTTCTTGTTTTCCTGTAAACTGCATGAAACTTCAAAGCTGGAGGAATGTTAAATTGTGTATGCCAAAATGTCATGACTATTCCTGCACTATATGTTATAAATTTCAGAATTTTCAAAATTAAAAAGTTGTATGCTGTATAATGCATTAGTAAGTTTCATAGCAGGATGAGATTATTTCAGTGCAAATATGTGTTGTATTAATGATGTTGTATGTATGTTTTTATGCTTTTATTGAAAACACCACCCATAAAAAACACAATGAAACATATCACAAACAGATACAAAATACTATAACATCTTACAAAACAAATTAATTAAATTAACAAGTACAGATGAGTCTACATACTACGGTCTTAACTACACTACAATGAAAAAAAAACACAACTATCATATTGAAACCAGTAATAATGAACAAAATAAAATGCCATTACGTTATCCCACACTTTTCTAATTGTAACCTTTCAATCCCTGCTTTCCTAAGCCTTAGAAGCCTATAACACATTCTGTTATTACTGATTCCAATCTTCCTATCTCCACTTCTCCCTCTCCCCTTCCAAGCTTTAGCAGTAAAACTTTTAACCCAGCTATCCAGGATCAAAATGATTGATATCCAACCACGATTCTCACCCCCTATTCCTAGCAAATACAAATATCCATGATTTAGTTATTTTTCTATCAAAAATTGATTCCCATTCCAATAAAATATCTTCCCACCAAACTGTAATAATCTTGCAATGCCAAAACATATGGATATGGTCAGTGTTAAGGTCCACGGACCTCCATCATTCCAAACCATTTATACCTGTCTCCCTACCAACCCTTGCTGAAGAGCAACATATGACTCCAGTGCATAAGCTGATCCCATACTTTAGGTAATATACCCATTCTTACCCTCATTTTAAGACAATATAGCCACTCATGCTTAGATAAGGTTTAATTTTCACTAACTTCCCACCTAACCCTGAGTTTATTCATTTCCTTACCATACACATGGATTATAGTCATGTGATAAACCTTGGCACAGGCCCACTTCCCATCCACACCAATTGCAATCCCTTTAAAGGGATCATAGATTGCATTCCTTGTTACTCTGTACCCACAAGCCTTTCCAGTCCAGACCATTTATCCCACATTTTAATTGCTTATTTTAAGTTTTCAAATGAAACTTCTCCAAAAACGTACTCTACTTAATAAAAATAAAATTCCAACCAGCACTCTGCTTGAGCAGATGTTCAACTCTACAAATCCTCAAACTTTAATATGCCTTCCAGTAAACAGCATGTCCTTGATTCTGAATAGTCCTGTTTTTCCAGATACCTTTTTTAAAAACACCAAGTGTAGACATCTTGGAGCTTTAAAGCCTGTAGAAATTGCTCGAAAATAATATTGTCATAAACAGACTCTCTAACTACTTTTCCGCTATCATAAGCCTCATACCTACAAAATAATACTTTCACAGATGCTAAAGCCAGCATGCATAGTCTGAAATCAGGCATTCTCCAACCTCATATCTCAATCCCCCCTTAGAAGTTCTACTACATTTCCCATTCCAAACAAATCCATCACAGACTACCTGCAACATCCCACACCACTGTAAATTCTTACATACCACTGGAATACATCTTAAACAAATCCGACATCCTGGGAAGAATAATGATCTGAACTACATTAATCCTTCTCAAGAGAGTAACAAGTCTAGATGACCATCTTTCTAAAAAATGACAACACTTGGTTATATAATTATTCATAATTGACCTGTATTGAATGATTCATTACCTGCTACCAACAAAATGAAACAGTTAGCTTCTCCCTTTCCGGAAATCTGTTCTTCATAATAGTAAAAAAAAAAATATCCATAATTTTGGGTGGGGGTGAGGGGGTGGGACCATATCCAATCTGCTATCAGTCAACATTCAGTCATCAGCAAACATACAAAAAAATTTCCAGTCACCAGTGACACTCTGAATAGCCCTTTGAATACAGTGAACTAACATTTCTATATCTAGAATAAACAAACGCATCAAGGGGACTACCCTGCCAACTATTAATTACAACTTGAATCCCCTTGGAAAGCTTGCCATTGACTATCAGCTGTATTCATGCCTGCCTTTACATAGCCCTATCCTAGTTAAAAATGCAAGTAACCATGCCAATTCCCTCCAACACCTGAAACAAAAAGGGCAACTCAAGGGAGTCAGAAGCATTTTAGTGCCAAACAGTACCACTGCTGCCATATCCTATCCTTCCTTTTTACCTGATACCATTAATTATCTAGTTAACCACCTGTTACTTTCAGGTCTTCACCTTTTATCAGAACCTCCTTGATAAGGCAGTAACAACGTAGAAAGGTATTTCTGAACTCTTTTAGTCAGGATAAAAGCTAAAATCTTCCAATCAACATTCATCAATGAAAAGGGTCTATACTTCACTTAGATGTTGTCTATCCTGATGGCTGTTGTGAAGTTAAAAACACCAAAACCTTGGAGAAAGATTCTGGAAGGATCCCATCCTTCACAGCTGTATTGTGAAGTCAAAGCATTACAAAACATTTTAAAAACTTCAGCTATGAAACCATCATCACCTGGTACATTGTCAGATTTTTGCCATTTATAGCTTCCACTAAATCCATATACTCATGATATCTTTGCCTATATACTCCTTCTCTGGTACGAATAACCAAGACCCAAGCCATTCAAGACGTGACACCAACCTATCATCTAAGTCTAACTCAAAATTTTAAGAGAAATAAGGCTCTTGATAAAAATCACTAAATGGACTTTCAAACTACTTAATGCCAAAGACTAGCTGTTGTTCACAACTGACAATTGAAGAAATCAAAGAATCAACCTATTTCTCTTTAATTCCAGCCACCAGCCATTTACTCTGCTTTTTAGTTCTAGACCAAAGAGGTCTTGTATTTCAACCCTCTGTTTTTTCCACAGTAAATATTTCAGGTTCCACAGTGTTTACTTTAATTTGCATATTTACATTCCATATCTCCACTAACCTCTAATATCCCCGACCCAATACTATCCACCCTATGCTGCAAATACTTTAGATCATTCTCCCACCTTTTAACCTTACAAGAATTGCCTGTCTTCCAAAACTCTTCCATCCCAATTAATTGCCCTTTAACATCCCACCACATATCAATAGGGGAAACTACAGCTATTACAATGCAGAATTTATGTGATTCCATCCAATCCATCTTGAAATCTTCCATAAAGAGTCCAATGACAGAACTTCTATTTCCGACTCCTAAAATAACTATCTCCAGGTGGGAAGTTCACTTTCAAACTAACAAATGCAAGAGCAGACAAACATCTATCACCAATATCAAGGCTTCCTACTTGCAGCATTCTAGTCCCTCTAATCAAAAGAACTATCTATTCTGCTTGACTGTCTCTCTTTTTTCATAGAGAAAGTAAAAGCTAACTCCCAGGGTGAAGCCACAACCATAGATCAATCTAACCCTCCTCACTCATCCAATGGGAAGCAACTTTCTGTGCTTGACATTCCTAACAACAAAACTTTCTATCAAGTCTCTAGTCTTCGACCATATTAAAATCCCTCCCTACAATTTCTCTGTCACAAAATGACAAAACTTTCAAACTGATACAATAAAAAGCTAAAAAAAATGATAGTCAAAATTTCTCTACAAAATATATTAACCATAGCCCTCTTTCCAGTTTTGTCCCCAAATGTCTAAGCCTACAATGACCCATCTGCTTTAAAGCCTACAATGACCCATCTGCTTTCCTGGTCTGCCATATAAACTAACAATTACATTTAGACCATTTCTTACCATTATTTGAACTTCTACCTTCTGTCACCCTTTACAGGTACTGTATCTGACCACCTCCTAGACTTTGCCTTGCATTTTTAAAGCATCCTTATGCATAAGATTAATTTCCTGTAATAACACTGCATCAGCATTAATTATATTAATCTACTTCTAATCCTTTTGATCGGGTGGAAAACTATCCCTACATTCTATAACAACTTTGAGAAAAAATCCTCCCTGAACTTACTCCCTTCCATCCGCTCCTCTGAGTCCAAGCTGGGTCAAACATAGCCCTTTGATCATCTCCCAATCTATGGCCAGCTGTTGTACAAACAGAGACATAGGTGCACTCCTGCACTCATCCCACCCTCTAAACTATAAAATAATATGTACACACACATACACACAAACACACACACACACACACATATATATATATATATATATATATATATATATATATATATATATATATATATATATAAATCTGCCTGGAAAGTCTTAATAAACCTGAATGATAACAGAATCCACCTTAACAACATGTTAACAAGTATGCTGACTTTAGAATCCACTCCTTTGCAGAAGAGGAGTGTAGTTTAGTGAGTACCTGCCCTGGACATAATAACTGCAAATCTTTCTCGCCCAGTCAATGAATACAATCCACTTCCCTTCATACTCGACAGATGCATTGAGCGCAGGCAGAAACTTGCTAAATAAGTAGGAATGTTAAGTATTTAGCATCTATTAATTCAAGAATATCCATTAACTGCAGGTTTCATCTTCTTTGTCGATTCTCCAATTCATTAACCTTTGTCTGTACCTATAGTATCTCTTGGAAAAACATTACCTTTAGCAACTGTTGATCTTTTTTACCTACAGCAGACAGGTAAGCTTGTATTTATACACCATTTGAGTGGATTCCTGAAATAACATCCTTTTGCTTCTGAATCCATTCTTGCAGGCCCATAGTCTCCAATAACACTGCTTGCAGTAACCCCATCATGCTTGCCAGTAAATCTTTGTCCAATCTGCTTTTGAGCACAACCTCCATACTCAAACACTGATCAGACTTTGAACACTACAAAAGAGGGGAAATCTGCCAGCACTATTACATAAAACCAGTCAAATGGACAGCAAGGGCAATGGGGCTTGTAAGAATTTGCTCCACCTTGTTTTGACTGCCAACCACACCCCCCTGTTGTGTATATAATGTGAATAATGTTTCTTATCTTTGTTAGTAAAAATATTTAAAAATAAATCATGGAGGTGATCTGAGTTTAAATGCGATTCGTCTGGAAAGTCAACTCCCTTCAGCAACCTAGCAAAGTAAAAAGTTGGTTATTATTCTTAGGGGACAAAAGAGTCCAAACAAAATAAAAAAAAATACCTTGTCATTGTTTGGGAAAAGTAGATAAAGCCTCTTGTTTTTTAAGTATGGCAGTCTGGAATACCTAGACCCAATACCTCCAGATAGGCTTTACTAAATAAAAGTGAAGTCATGTACAACCTGCAGGTCATTGAGCACATAGTCAGAATTAACTTAGGGACCTAGGAGAGGTCAGCATAAGTAAACCTGCACCAAGCAAAGTCAAAGAAAGTGTGTGACAATGCTATCATACCCAACAGATGTAATATGGAGCAATTTTCTCACATTCATTGATTGAAATTGTTTCTAGTTAAGAATATAGCCTTGATACCAGAGTCTGTCCACAACATGAAAATGTTTCAGTGGTTGATTAGATGTGAAAGAAGTCTCTCCCTGGGCTAGAATACTGTCTTCTTATGAGGAATGCCTACATGTCAGAGCACATAGTGGGAACCAAGCCTAAACTTATCCATAATAAGACAGTTTTGATGCACTAACCTGTGCCAAGTCTGATTATGGGAACAGCGTTCATGGTCATACAACAGCTCCTGTGATCCTACTCACACCATGATTGTTCTGCAGCTCTGACAACAGGTTTACTACATGTCGACAAATCTTCCCAAAACATCAGAATTGCTGCAAGGGAAACTGTTTGAGTACTGAAGTAAGATCTTCATGAGTTCCATTGATTCAGTCAAGTAAAGATATGTTGAGCTAATAGGGCATTGTTCCTTAGCAAAGGGAAGTAGACAGTGACCTGACATTGACACTAGTTCCGCCACCAAGTTATAGATGTGCAACCTATATTGTAGCAACACATCAATTAATGCCCTATATTATGGGTGGCAGTGGTAATCACCTGAACAAATCCAAGACTGCTCATTCCTATATAAAGGCTCCATTCAGAGAATTGGAGCTCCAGTAACAGGTGATGGTAGGGCCTAGACAAAAAAAGCAGCTGCCTTTCCAGTGAGCACCTGCCATTGCAATAACTGCTTAGTGGGAGAGATGAACAAGAGTCAAATGACACAAGAACACGTGCAACTAGAATCCAGTATAAATTCCATATGGTAAGAAAATAGGCCAAAATAAATAAGGACAGTTCTGGTAAAAATATTGAAAGCAGGCCTTCATCATGCAGAAGATCAGAAAAAAGAATGCATTGAATTATAAAGGGCTCATATTAGACAAAAGGGCAAATGTAGAACAACATGGGCAGTCTAAAGCACTCTTCAGTGAGAATATTGGAAGTTATCTTTGCAGCCCCAAATATAAATTAGGGGCCAAAAATGAACAGTTAGGTCTTCATAGTAAATCCACAACAGATCCTCAGAGAACATGAATGCCTCCTTCAAAGTCAGACACATTAGAAATAATTCCTTGATAGGATTCTCTCAAATGTACAGATTTTCGCAGAATGCAAAGATTTTTGACTCATATCTTTGGCCCGTTTTTCATAAAATTACAGTTTTCTAATAAACTAATGGCAAATCATTAAAGGTTGACACTAGAAAATAATGACAGACATTTGAGATTCAGACTTCATACCCTTCAGAAAATTCATGCCAATACAAAACCTGATATACCAACTTTCTAAGTTTGTAAGAGCAATATTTAAAGATTGTCCCTAGTTTTGGGCCTTTGTCCCACTTTTATATATGGCTTTGTCCAGATTTTCTGCTATAAGAGGTTGAGAGGTATGCTTTATAGGCTGCATAACAATAACCCCAAAAGAGTTTATAATATGGCAGTCTATAAAAGTTTGAATTAACAAGTGAAAATGGTGTTCATTATGTGCAAAATACAGTTACCACAAAACTGGTAATATCTGTATCCTGCAGCCTTCATTAATGCAGAGTAACTCAAATTCAGTAGATATATGAAGAAAAGCAACGTTAGTAATATTTCAGGAAGGCAATACAATACATTATATGTGGTAAATCAAAATTTGTGTCTTGACATATAGTATGACAGTTTCTGAGGTCTAAGATATCCTTTGAGTAAAATATCTAAAATGTCCAAGTTTCAGTTCACTGTTGATTGAAAGAGATTTCAGAAAAAAATTATTGATTTCTGGAGAAACAACACTGCTGTTTTACAAGAGATCACAAGCAATGGAGTTCTTATAACCCAGAAATTGAAAAGCCAAAATAAATAGTCCCTTTTGTTTCGTCTGGACCAATGTCTGAGCCACCGAACATTAGCATAACAAATTAACACATCAAAGCAAAGACAAATGCTCCAGCATTGAAATTCATATGAGATATTGAAATGCACTGTTTAACCACTACTGAACACTAGAAGTAAAGTATGTAAAATGTGATGCAATACCACATTTATGAAAGTATTTACTTTCAGCAAGGCTGGGATTCATAAACAAGTTGCTCAGTATGCAATGTGCACTTGCACTGAAAATGCCAAAATGAAGACTAATGCATACTGATGCAGGCAAGTAACAATTCATAGCCCCTTGCTACACTCCAGTACAGTGAGCTCACATGCATGACCAAAGAAGAATGCAAATGTCTGCATAATGATATGCAAATGAAATGGGAGAGTACAATGAGGTCCTAATGATATTACAATTTATAATAAATGAATATAATCACAATGCATAGTCATCTACAGTGTATGTTACATAGCTCTGTGCACCTGACTATAATAAGGCAAAATACACCAAAAATGTCATCATTGCATGTAATAAAAATGCTCAGAGTTACAGCAATCATCACTTAATATCATGCAATACTGACTGACACAAATATAAATGTGGCTGATGCATGCCAATTTCACTGATCAATAGATTATTTTTCACTTAAGAGATGATCAACCGATTGAAAAATTCTTGGATGTATGTGCTTCTCACATGTGGAATTGATAGGAATGCATGGCCTTCCTATAGCTGTTTAGATGAAGGTATTTATAGCTTCTTACATACATGCTGCAGGGATCTATCAGAGACCAACCAGTGACACAATGGATATTTCACAGGCCTGTGACTCTAGAATATTTCTGAAGTTATTTAATATGTTTATAGGTTCATAGGAAATACTAGGCTAATGGCCCAAGGACCTTTACAAGCCTAGCCATGTTATACTCATGTTCTCTAATTGGACTTAGTCAGATGGTCGTTATTCACAGAGTAAGTCTATGATCAGCACTGACTGCCCCTGCCCCTGTCCATGAGGGACATAGCTGCCATCCAATTGTCTAGGTTGCACTTGAAGAGGGTCATTGAGTAACTCTGCTTCATGTGAATTGGGATTTTATTACAGAGAAGAGGCAAACTCTGGGAGATATATTTGTCTCTCCAGAATGTCCTTTTAATATTGCAGGCTAGGTTGAGATCCCTGGAGAGAGTGACTCTTGTCTCATTTGATTTGTGGATGTGCAACATTTCCATTAGGGCAGGGTCAGAGACTGCTCTGTAGGCCAGGCACAAGTCACCTCTCACCAGCCTGTAGGATACAGAGTATAGTGACAGGGCTTGCAGCTTTTCCATGTAGGTCATGTTTTGGAGACCCTGAATTTTCTTGGTCAAAACCACTGTGGTCCCTCCAGCTACTGCAGGTGTCTTGTGAGGTACATGCAAAAGAGAGTATTGTGCTCTATTTGTGGTCTGAGGAGGAATGAGTACAGAGGCGTTATAACATCCTTATTCTTGGATGCGATGCCCTTACTTATGAGAGGCACAACGTAGAAGGCTTTCCTTACCACAGTGGACACATAGTCATCATTTAGATTGCTATCAACCTGTGTTCCCAAATCTCACACCACTGGGTTTGAACTTAGAGGGTGCTGTCAATATTGTAATTTGCATGGTCTTCCTCTTTGCCAAAGGGGATAATAATGCACCTTTTTTGCATTAGGTTTAGCCCATGGCTTTGGCTCCAATCATTCATCTGTGCTAGCCCCTTTTGTGATATGTTAACATCATTTGGGGACTCAGTGATTTGCACCCAGTTTGCAATGATCTGTGAACCTGGCAAGCCAAAGGCCATCTACTTTTCCCTGAACTTCTGAAAAATAGATTGCAAACAGTAGAGCGCCCAGCATAGATCCTTGTGGTCTGCCACTGGTAACTGGTCTACTGGTAGAGATGCAATCCCCAACTTTGACAGTATGAGTTCTGACTGTGAGCCAATTGGCTACCCATCTATTGATATATGGGTTAATCCCCAGCTGGGAGAGTTGCTCAATGATACCTGAGTGGGAGATTGTGTCAAAACCCTTGACTGAGTTAAAACAGGCAGTATGTACTATTTTGCCTTCACCCAGGGATTTGGTGACATTCTTGAAGAAGTTCACCAGATTCAGTAAGCATGATCTATCTTTAACAAAACCAAACTGGGACAGGTCAAGAATTTGAAGGTTGCTTATGTCCTTGTTTATAAAGTCCAAGATGATTCTTTCCGTGGCCTTGTAGATAAAGCTGCTTAGGCTTATGGTTCTATAGTTCCCAGGAAAGGTTGATGGACTCTCTTTGTGCAAAGGGATTACTGTTGCTGTTCTCCACTCTGTTGGAACAAAGCCAGTGCTCAGGTTGAGGATAAACAGAATGCCAAGTGGTTCCACTAGGTCTTGGTTTAGATTGTTTAGTAAGCAGCCTGGGATATTATCTGGTCCCATAAAGGCTCTGTTTTTGGCCTTGGAGAACATGGATATGACCTGTTCTTTGGAGATACTAGGTAGAGGACTGATGTCAGGTATGCTTTGAGGTATGGCTGGTGGGGATGGCAGAGGGGTGAAGTTTACACCAAATCTGTCAGCTAGCAGGTTGGCAATTTCCTCAGGTTCAGTATTAGAGGTATTGTCCACTATAAGTTCGGCACATAGCTGGGTGTTCCCTTTTAGATTTCAGACGTAGCTAAAGAATGCCTTATGATTATCCTTAGCTAGGTATAATAATTTAGCATTGTAATTAGCTTTAGAGGACTTTACAAGATATCTGATTTGCTTGTTCAAGCCGTGGATGGTATTCTTCTTCTGCTAAATTCCCTCTTGTTCTTAGACATTAGTTTCTTCCTTTTGTTATATAAAATATTTTTACCTGAGGTTTCACCCAGCTATACAGTTGTTTAGGTGGCTAAAGAAGGCATTTGTGTACTCCACTGCGTAGGAGTCATTGTTGTCTGCATTAGCAGGGGGCTTGAAACTTTTTATACCATTGTCTAGTAGGCTGTACTTTGCTTTGGAGAATTTTTTCAACTTTTTGCTCATGTGGGGGTGTCAGGTCTGATCATTACATCGAATGAGACAGATTTATGGTCTGACCTTAGCATGGGGGGCAACACACAAGGGGTAGTGCAATGACTCCCCCATGCTGGTGAGTACTACATCTAGGATATTTGAGCCCCTTGTGGGTGTACAGGCTAACAGTTCCAGGGCATTTGTATTGACAAAGTACAGGAACCTCAGGGCAAGCATGTTTGTGCTCATGTATGTCTCCCAGTTGATGGAAGGATAGTTGAAATCTCCCATGACCAAAGTGTTTGGCTGTATAATGAGTGACTCTAGTAAAGTCCAGGTAGGTAGTGTGCTTTTCTTGGTTCATGTTGGGGGACCTGTAGCTAGCAATGATGTGGTAGAGTGTTTTACCTATTGTTAGTTGGCCCTGGAGTAGCTCAAAAAAGTCATATTGTTTACCTAGTCTCAAGGTGTATTTGGCTTTAATGAAGATTGATACATCTTCACCTTTGGTCCTTTCATACTTGTTCTGGGGTCTGAATGTGTGGAAGGTATTGTAGCCTTGCACAGCTGGGGCATTCTCTGCAGCCTTGAGCCATGTCTTAGTGGCTGCACAGACATCAGCATCTTCCAAGGTAAAGAGTGCTTTCAGGGATTCCATTTTTCTGCTTAGGCTCCTAGCATTAAGCAACATAACCTTGAGTTCGTCTTCAATGTATTTTTTACATCGGAAATTTTGTTGTTTTGACTTTGCCTATAAAAGGTACTATGGGGGATGTGACTACCCAGCACTGACAAAGAGTAATCAAGGATCCTCAATCCTCACCACTGGAAACAGTGGGGACATACACACTGGGAGTATGATAGGTACACACAGTATTTCCAGATGCAGCTCTCTGCATCAAGTGCAGTTTCCCTTAAGACCACACAGAGACCACAATCAGTCCGGGGCTGCTTTCTCCCTCATCCTCCAGATCCCCAATAAGACTCCCTCGTGGCACAGCTATAGAATTGAATTGAGATTTCAGCTGAGTGACCAAGCCAAAACTTCTAACACACACACCTGGGAAAGGCTGGCACAGCTTTACTAGCTATGTACCCCTTCTGTCCAGACTATAAGGTAGATACCACTGCCACCAGTCACTCCTTATCAGCTACTTTAGGGCCCTTAACAAAGGGTGCCCAATCTTACTATGTAATATTACTACTAATACAAATGGTAGTTTGACCAAGAGCAAGGCTGTTAGGAGTGGCTTACACAGTGTCAACAAATAAATATGCAAATACTCTCAATACTTAAATATCTCTACACAGATCAGCCACAATGAAATGTTTAATTATATTCAATAATAAATAATAAAAGAACAGGGCAATACTAAATATATATTCACAGTGACATTAGAGTTCAAAACCACAAGAGATATTTCAAATAACATTACAGTACAGGCTCACACAAATAAAGAAAAATCACAATCTAAACTAAGCTTTGCTATGTTCCTGACTATATCTAAGAGCGTTGCTATACCCTACCAACTTACTTAATTAGCGGAAGGCAGATGTGGTGAATGGCTCTTCTTGTTGTCCAAGACAGAATGTTGAAAGCTTGCAGAATGACATCATTTCTAGTCATCTGACTTCCACTTCTCATGTAAACCCCCATTGCTGGAACTGGCAATATTTAGCATCTACCTGTAAAAATACTCATACAAGGGCTTTTGCTAAGATCTTTCACAGGTGCTGGATGTCATAAAACAATTGCATTCCTTCATGCTTCCAAAGTAGCAATTAGTTCACCCTAAAGACAATATAGAAAGCTTCCTCGTACACTCTCTGTCTCTAGCTGCATTGAAACAACTTTGCAGTCTAGCCTATAAAGTAATTTAATTTCAAATGTTTTCTAAAGTTTGCTGGACTGAGGTTAACCCTCTGGTTTCCTGTGTTAACATATACATTTAAACAGTTACAAAAGTGCATGTACATTTTTGTTCTCTTCCAGTAGGGCACACTGTAGATACATTTTAAGCATAAGCACTTTACAAATACCTTTTCAACACAAACATCTTTACAGAGCAGTTTGGTATACACATGACATACAGTTTCAATACATTTGTAACACAAGCATCTTATATAAGTTAGTTTGACATTCACAAAAGACAGAATTATTTACAAAATTCCAGTTAGCTGTGCTGACAGTACATAATTTTGTCACAGGGGAGGCAAGTGCCTTTGCCAGTATCTAAAAGCATAGAGGAAACAGGTGAAGACAATCTCTGGCAAAGCAGATTGCTCTGTCAACCATGTCTTACCTTGCTGACAGATACTTGATCCCCCTAGACTGACACCAGAAGCTTAGACAATTGTTCAAGTCAATCATGTTTTGTCTAGATTGTGGCATCATCCTAGGTGAAGTTAAACTGCTGCTTAGGGTTAGGGACATACCTTCTTAAGTCATTCACCCCAAAATGTATTATGACAGAGTCGTAATGGCAATTGTTGTTGAATGACTTAGGAGTGCATGTCATTTGATGGATCCTGGCACCTGAGAAGCAGATGACTTTGACCTTCTCCTTGCCCAGCCTGGTAAGGGGGACATTTGGTTTTCATGTGTTTTGGCTTAGACATGTGTGTGTGTAAATGCCCCCAGCAAGATACATCTGGTGGCTAGAGGTACTCAGGCACAAACCCTGTACCTTGGGTACAGGTAAAAAGTGCCTAAAGTCCCTAGCCTCCATCACTTGTGAATGTATGCCTCACATTCTTGTTCTGTTCTTATTGGTTTGCAGAAGTGGTAAAACAAAACCTTTTATTCTAACAATTTTCTAAGGTTATAAAATCAGTATTCGAAATGTGTCTGTATTTCCCTATTATTTGCTTTGTTCTGTATATTTGTGCTAAGAGGTTGAGAGCTATGGTGAGAAGTAAGAACTGAATTCACTAAATGATATGATAGCCATTTAAGTTTGTCTTCCTGTCTTTCAAGAAATTGTTGGTTTAGTTTAGTGGTATGTTGCTCTGACTGTAGTGCGCAATGTTCTGGGTTCAAGATTGAGCAGTGAAATACATGGTGGTAGCAATAGTTTATGCAAGCAACTTTCCAAAATTATACATGCAATGTTTAAAATATCCCTAGTTTTTGGGCTTTTGCTCCCCCCCCAACTGAAAATAAGTTCAAGAAGCTGTGCAACATGCCTGTTGCTTACAGTCTACTGTGATTCTCTATTTATATACTGTGTAGAAGTAGACTGTTATCATGGAAATGTTCTGAATAGGGCAGTTTTGTCATTATTGGTGCATGCATTTTGCTTCATTGCCTACTGGAAAAATGTTCAAACAATAAATTTAAAATGCAGTTGTGTGTGGAAGTAGACTGTTATCATGGAAATGTTCTGAATAGGGCAGTTTTGTCATTATTGGTTAATGCATTTTTGTTTCATTGCATACTGGAAAAATGTTTAAACAATAAATTTAAAATGCGCTCTGACTTAAGTCTAACAAGTGTGCTGTATTATACAAGGAATATAATTTAATACAATCAGGAAGGTGAATCAATGAATACATACATGTACGCATGGCCCTAAAAATGTGTTTGAAAAGAGGCCAGACGAAAGTGTGAAAAGCTCAAAATCATGGGCAAATTTTAAGCTTTACTCTTGTCACCAAAGCAATGGATGAAGGTAAAACAGTTCACACCACATTACCTTGACCTGGCCAAGCCTTTTGACACAATCCCCTACTCAGGTGTAGTACAAAAGATGAATAATGTAGGAGCAAATATTACATCACCAGCTGCATTGCCACCTTGTCTCACAGAATGCAGGAGATTAAAACAAGAGAAGAGACCAGTCACCAATGGAGTCCCCCAGGGTTCAGTGCTGAGACTTTTTATGTTTGGCAGATACATCTCAAAAGTAAAAGGAAATACCAAAGAGCTTTGGCCAACTAAGTTTGAGGATAAGTTATTGAATCCCCAAATGACTTAACCATCATGCAGGAAGGTGTGTCCCAAATAATAATAACTGGTGTCAAAATCATGACAATGCCCTCTGAGAACTGATCCAATTGTTTGGCATTTGGGAACTGTGTGTACAGTGACCTAACTTTTGACCAACATGTGCCCAGAGTCATAAAGCCTTTCTATATTGCACAGCTTATAAACAAATTGATTGTGACTAGATCTAGAGATTATGTTGTCCCCCTTTACAAAGCTCTCATTATGTCAATCATTTTGTATAATGCCCACTTTGGCATGTATCTGTCCAGCCCCATGGAACAATTGGAATACCTTCAGAGATACCTTACTAAAAGGATACAAGTCCTAAACAATAGGTCTTGCATGGACCACCTCAAAGATTTATTACTATACTCAGTATCCTACTGAGTGCTTAGAGGTGACATGTCTGGCATTCAAAGCAACATAATACAGATGGACCTACTGAACATCAGCAAGTCAAATGGCATCAGAAATACTCAGTCCAGGTATCTAAACTGAATGTTGTGGAGATGTGGATATATATCACAGAGGCTGCCACTGTTCCTGAGCAGACTATCCATAAAAATAAAGCAAAGCTCATCCATCCATATTCAAATGCAACTTGGATCTAAGGATGTGTAATAGAAAATGTACTCCAGGATTTCTCCTCATGCCACTAATGGATAGAGGCAGTTCCTAAATGATGCATTCATTACATGGCCCCCTCAAATTATCTATGGTATGATCACAGTTGTTCTATCTAGGGCTAATATACAATTATCAGCCATGGGGACAGCTAAGACCAATCAGAAAATGTTAATTCAAGCACCAAAAGGGAATTGGCTAAGCTTAAAATGTCCTCCAAGTGAACCTATGTTGTGGTAGCAAATAGTTATAAAAAAATACCCTTTTTAGTTTACTAAGTGCCCCTGTCATCCTCTACACCCCACCCCCCATAGTCTTTAACAGCTTCCGGCACCTATGCACAAGAAACATTTCTGATGGGCTTAACTGTGCTTAGAAAATCCCATTTTCTCACATAAACCTCCGTGGGTTTACTCAACTCATCACCTCCCCCACAAGGACTGATAAATCTTTCAAAAGGCAGTCAATTCTTGACTGGATTTTAGTTAGCAACCCCTCTCTGGCATCTCAGTCAGGTTGTCTGCCAAATAGTCTAAGTGACCATCAGCTAACCTCCCTTCTTAGGACTCAGGCTCACCAAGTCATCCAACCTACCTTCTGCTTAATTTATTTATTTATTTAAATTTGTTGACCGGGAGTGTCCGACTGGACATGGGTCCATTTTCAGCGGAGGCCCGGGGAGAAAAGCTCCACAGTAAAATAAACAGACAGTAGTTACATTGGATTACATAGTGATTAACAATTTAACACAGAAATTACTTACAACATATTTACAGATGAAGAACATAGTACATCAGTAGACAACTAGAATCTTTATCTGTGAAGTACATAACAGTCATTAACAAATGTAACAATGAGAAGTTCCTGTTGTATAATAAGTACTAGGCTTATGAGCATCTGAGCTTGCTATCATCAAGGTAGTTAGTGGAGGTGAAAGAAAGGTAGTAGTTGGATGGGGTGGATGATATTAGAGTGGGAGTTGCAAGGGCATAGCCAGCATGTTTTAGGTGCGCTTTTAATAAAGTTTTGAAGTTGGTGCATGATGGTACGGAGGTAATTGTGGGTGGGAGTGAGTTCCATAATTTGGCTATGGCGCAAGAGAATAGTGCTTCACCAGCAGAGTTATTGGCCTTAGTGATCTGCAAGTGATTTTTGTTGCTGGATCTTAGTGGTCTGGTGGTGCGATAGGGTTGGAGTAGATTCTGGAGGGAAGGGACATTTAGTGGATGGTTTACTAGTTTGTGGGTGAGTGAGAGTTGATACCACTGAAGGAGGTGAGGGAGTTCAAGCCAGCCCAGTTCAGCAAGTGAGAGACAGTGGTGACTATGGTAGGATGCCCCTGTGGCGAATTTTGCGATTTTGTTGTAGCAGGTCTCTAGCTTGTTTAGATCACATTGCCTTAGGTTGGTATATACTGGACAGGCATAAAGTAGGGTGGAGATAAGGTGGGAATTTGCTATTGAAATCTTTGCTGCTTTGGTGAGAAATTGTTTATTTCTGTATAATGCTCCTAGTTTTTTGTGGACTTTTTTTAGGGTCATGGATATGTGAATGTCAAATTTTAGTTTATTGGCTATTTCCACTCCTAGCAACTTGGTGTGTTCAGTTGGGTATATAGTGGTGTTGTCTTTTACTGTGATGTTAAAGTGAGAGTTGTTTTGAGTATGTTTGGTGGGTTGGAAGATGAGTAGTTTAGTTTTGTTTGGGTTGAGTATTAATTGGGCATCGGATAACCATGTTTCAACAGAGGAAAAGGCTTCCTGTGTGACTTTTTGCAGTTTGGGTAGGGACTGGGCTGAGAAGATGATGATAGAGTCATCTGCATATTGGATGAGTGTGCCATATGTGGTGGCAGAGGCTAGATCATTGGTGTAAACAGAGAAAAGTAGGGGTCCAAGGATGGATCCTTGGGGAACCCCTATGGAGACAGGTAGTTGGGGAGATATGTCATTCTGCCATACAACGGATTGTTGGCGGTCAGACAGGTAACTCTGAAACCAGTTGGTGACTGATTGTGAGAAGGATAGGTAATTGAGGATAGAGATAAGTTGTTTGTGTGGGACCATGTCAAATGCTTTAGATAGGTCTAGGAAAGTAGCAGAGGAGAGATAGCCATTGTTTTTATGCTGAAGGATAGTGTTTGTAAAGGAGAGTAAGGCAGTGGTGGTGCTATGGTTTGGTCGGAAACTATGCTGAGTACTGGAAAGAAGGTTGTTAGTAAGGAGGTAGTGTGAGACCTGTGGTACCCGTAATATGGATAACCTCCCACATTCTACAACTATGCAAGGAAGGTAATTCCACTGAACTCACCAGTTATCGCCCAATTGCCATTCTCCCTTATCCAGAATACTAGAAAGAGTCGTGCACACCCAACTAATGGACTACCTTCTCACACACAAACTATCAAACACCCAACATGGCTTCCATCCCTTTCACAGTACCACCACAACACTAACCTTTACTAACACTATTAACCACCATAGAAACAATGGAGAATTTGTATCAGACATATTTTAGACTTATCCAAGGCCTTTGACATGGTCAATCACAATAAACTTATCAATATCCTCTCCACTCTAAACCTCAGCAATTCCACCATTACATGATTTGAAAGCTATCTTAGACTGCAAGCCATTCAGTGGCAACACCAACTCTCTCCTCTTCTTCCAGTCTCCTTAGGTATTCCACAAGGCTCAATCCTTGGACCACTACTATTCCCTCTATTCACTAACCACCTCAGGACCTCAGTATCACAAGCCTCTGTAGTACAATACACTGACAACTCCACCCTAATATGTGCTGCCCCTACACTGGAAGACCTATACACCAAAACCCAAGATTACTTTCTGTCAGTTGAAATCTGGCTTACTAACTCCCAGCTAATTCTACATCCCAACAGAACTATGCTTCTTTTTAGCCCAACCAGATTCCCTTCATCTTCCCAGTCCTTTAATATCTTCTCCAGCAACAAAGCTATGCTCACCCCAGCACTCACACTAAACTACTTGGGGCAGAAATTGATAACCTGAAATTCAATATTCACATAGCCCAAACCATCAGAAAGGTTCACAAGAAAATAGGTCTCCTATATAGCCACAAGCAATTTTCTACAAATAACATGAAAGTTATCATAGCCCGCACGCACCTCTTGTCAACCCTCCTCTATGCCTCCCCAGTATTAACCAATCTCTGCAAAATGGACCTAAACCAACTCAAATCTTGCTATAATAAAATAACAAGATTTACCACTGGAACTTTACATAGATCATATCAATGTACAGCACTAAAACAACTTAATTGACTCAAATTCCCACAACTTCTAAACTTTAATCAAATAACCTTTGCCCACAAAATTCTCCACCAACCCAATAAAACCCCTTCTCTCCAAAAACTCATTCAACCATACACCTCAGTCTGATCTCTTCACTCCGGTAACCAACACATTCTAGATACCACCAAAGCCAACAGCTCAGCTGGGAAACCTCTCTTCTCTGACTATAATCCTAAAATTTGGAATAAGCTGACAAACTCCAATAACTTCTAACAGCTCTCTTTCACAATTCAAAAAGCGTCTCAAATCATACCTAGTGGGCACCTAGCTATGTTCTTGTATTTCCCAAACAATCTTTAACCCTCTTTATTTAAATAACAGGATGTAGCAACCTCATCTGTTAAGTTTATAATCCTCTATCATTTCAGTCACACCTGTAGCAACTACATCTGTATGTGTATAACCCTCTTGATTATTTCAACTGCAACTGTAGCAATATGACTTTTTTTTCCGTGACATGAAATGTATGTCTAATACTTTTGTATTATTTGTCATCGATACAGTATCCTGTATGTTTGTTAAACTGCTGAATGTCTGTAACTGGAACTCTATGTACGCTAGTATATGTTAACATTATCCTTGTAACTGGAGCTTTTATCCCCGGGCCTCCACTGAAAAGGGACCTGTGTTCAGTCAGACTTTCCCAGTAAACAAATGTAAAATAAATAAATAAATAAAACAAAGTTAGGTGACTATCTTGTGGTCAGGTTCTATTAAGAATTTATGAACTAAAAGAGGAAGTTCTAACTTTTTTGACAACATGGCAATCTCAGCTGGATTTCTCAGTGATGAGCTTTGAGGCAATAAGATTGTAATTCTTTCTGATTTGTTTCAGTATTTGAACACACTTAATAAAAGTATGCAAGGAGACTGTGAAAATATTATTACTTCCACTGACAAAATTACTGCTTTCAAAGAAAAACTAATGCTTTGGGGGAAAAAGAATCAGAAGAGAAAATGTAGTAGAAATGTTTGAGCTAATGAAAAGGTGAAAACTAGAAGGAAGTCTTATAGATCTAATTTTACAAACTTTAAGATCATTTAGTATAAATATTGAAAAATATTTTCCCTGAGTTGCCATATCATCCTTGGATTGGATAAGAGATCTATTTGTCTTAAATGCATGCAAACTGGCAAATATAAATATTACAGAAAAGGATGATTTGACAAAGAAGAAGAAATGACAGAGGATTAAAACTTAAACATTCAACAGATACTACTTCATTTTGGCTATCTCTTAAAAGTGAATTTCCCAATATTACAAAAAAAAAGCAACAGAAGCACTTCTTCCTTTCTCCACATCATATTTGTGCAAATCAAGCTTTTTCGCAATAAGTAATATTAAGAACAAAAAATATATTATGGCTGGAAACCATGGAAGAAGATTGTAAAGAGTATGCCTGTCCAAAATTCAGTCTCACACAAGACATTCTAAAACAACATCAAGCTCACATAACTCATTAAATATTAAATGCAAATAAAAAAGAGGAAAAGATTTTCTAAATCAATCAAAATAATAGTTATTTTTTTTGTCAGGCAAAAAATATATATCTTTGGTGTGCCGCAAGATTTTTGCAATTAGTTTATGTGTGCCATGAGATGAAAAAGGTTGAAAATCTCTGACTTAATGCAACAGAACAGCTTTTTAAAGTACAGAAAAATACATTAAAAATCATCAAACTGATAAAATACAGTCAATAGAATGAAAAAAACACAAAAGGTACTTATTTTTTTTTTTAATTTTAGCAGTGGATGCATTGGATTTCAGAAAAACTTTCCATACCCCTGGCAAAAGTCACCAGACTTTGAGCAGCTCAAGTTAGATGACTTGCAGTGGTACTGCCCTCTGCACAGATTTTTCAGCTCTTTGAGCAGCTGTGATGGAGACTATGGAGAGAGTTTTGTATAGAGGATTTTAAACTGGAGAGGTTCGCTTATATACAAGGCATGTGAGAACCATGTTTGTACAGCGGCGTTTATACCAGCAAGATGAAAGACATTTATACAGTTAATCCATCAGGCCAATCAGATAGAAATGCAATAAACTTTCCACCATCATATTAGAATACATTTAAAATAACCTAAGAGCAGCACAGAAACAAACAGATCATATTTCTTCAACAAGTACAGTCTGAAAAACAGTCATAAATTCAACCAAGTCAATAAATGCAGCACAAAAGTGTTAAACAGCATGGAGACAGTTACAGCAAGTTTCAGATTTGTAGGTCCAGATGGTTTTAGAAGCAATCCAAGTCTTGTAGTCACATGTGTGTAAGCCAGGCAGAGGGAAACTCTGAATAAATGAGCGTAATGTCATAAAAATGTGATTCTTTTATACTAGCAACAAGAAAGACTTTTACACAATTAATCTCTCAGGCCACTCCTTTAAAAACACAATAAACTTTCCACCAGCAGTTTCCAACTTGAATGGATTGAATTCAGCTCTGCTCCCACCAGAGTGCAAAATAATCCTTTTAATGTGAAAGAAACTGGTTTTAAGCTCAAGTGCAGTAGCAAATGCTTTACAGCAAAAGTCAGAATTCCTGCAGTATCAGGAATCATTGCAACTAAGTTCACTAACCCTGAGAAATATTCAACAAAATACAGAAAAAAGTGCACAACATAAGAGAACAACAACAAATAAAAACTTTGCTAAATTTAGAAATATTTTGGCAGACTCAGGAGAACTTTGACAAACTCAGAACAGTTTGTGGAGTACCAAAAGAGGTTAGAAAATATTAGAATACTGTTAAAACAATGTAAGGGCAGTACAGTAACAAACAGATGGCATTTCTTTAACAAGAGCAGGCTGAAAAACAGTGATAAATTCATCTAAATCAATAAATGCAGCACAGAGGTGTTAAACAGCAGAGACAGTTAGAGCAAGTACAAAATAATACTTATATCGGCTTTGTAGGTACAGATTTTTTTGATATAATACTTCTATATGTGAAACATCATGTAGGGTTTCTTACCACTCCAGAGCAAAAAGCTAACCACATGCTTGCTTTCTACAACATCACCTGCCTCCCTAAGACACTGACGGCCATAGATAGTAAATTATTAATAAAGACCCCACATTCCTATAGCAATAAATGTTTTACTAGGAGGGGCTAACATTCAGTGAAACACCAGGTAGTATGTGATGCATGCGGAATGTTTCTTAATTTCTTTCTTTAACATTTGTTGATGAGGTAAGTCTAAGTAGGATAGAAGCTATTTTCAGTGGAGGCTCAGGGAGAAATGCTCCGGATGTATGTTTTTGGAATGTGGGAGGAAACTGGAGCACCCAGAGGAAACCCAAGTGAATGTAGAGAGGACATGCAGACTTTGCACAGAAGGCACCCCACCCGAGAATCAAATCAGAGAACCTATTGCTGTGAGCCGACAATGTTAACTGCTGCACCACTGCTCATGTCAACAAACATATATGCACAGTACCCAGACAGTTCACATGACTTACATATCTTGCACTCATCTCAGTTATACTGCTATTTTCTGCATTTTGACATTCCACAGGGCCATCTAGTTGGCACTAAGGCTAAAGTATATCACAGTTACATTTCATGTGTATCCATTTATCATACATTCCTGTCTCATTTTTATTCTATTGCAGTTGATGCTCAGTACTTTCTAGATCCCTAGTATATGGTACCTATAAAGAATTCACAAATTGCTGCCAAACACCAGTATAATAACACAAGTACAAACCTGCAATAAGGTAGCATGCATTCAGCCCACTTCCACTGCCTTGAAATATCTGTCAGGGTGCTCCAGTGTGATTTTGCCACAGTCTGCATAGATGTTCTTAGCATGCTTCGTAATATGCTAGTAAAGAGCTAGACTGATCAGTTCCTCTTCTCTTAGGGTGGGAGCCCACTTTATGGTTATGGCCTGATGCAGAAGTGAAAGTCCCAATGCCCAATGCATTGATTATTGTGTGCCTTACGTCATTTTCTCTTGCAGTGTGTTTAAGGTTTCACTGTGTGAATATAATCTGTGGCCACTATGGTGGCTTGTTGCACTAAGACCAGTGTTCCCCTTGACAGCTATGGCATATGAGTGACTGCAGGACTGTGACCTGGATGATGTCCTGCTAGTGAAGAGTTGGCCAGCCATAATGAGGGGCAGTAGCGTGGCACATGACTAGATGCAGGTGAGGACAGTAGATGAAGCAGTGCCTCTCACACATCGCCACAATTAGTACATACCCTCCCATGATCGCAGATAACAAAGACAGTGACAGTAAGTGCAGTGATGCTGACACAGTTATTCCTCTATGCATGGACAAGCAGTACTATATGGTGCTACAGCCATTGATAATTTCTGTGTTTTAGCCTGTATATTATCAACATTACCCTACAACAGAACATTGAGATATGTTCTGATTTGAATCTCAATAGATTGCACCTGGATGATATTGAAATGTTATCCGCTGATTGATCATGACTGCCATCTACATATCAGGGGCTATCTCTGACATAGGACGGTGTCAGGCTTTGAGGCCTTTGAGTGGTAACTAGTACCAATTTCAGATGCATTATACATAGATGCTGCTACAGTTGCATTGGGAGTATTGCTGGAGGTTGGAGCCATGGAGACTCTGTCACAACAATGAATGGTGCATGCTCTTGAGGCACAGCCTCAAATTTTTGTTTGGTCAAAGCCACACCTTCAGCATGCATTGAGAATGGATGTATACAAGGGATGGGAATAAGGGAGTGTGCAATCGTCATTAGACTATGCCTCAGGTGTCTGTTTCTCATTGCTTATGTATGTTCCAGTACACAACACAAGTGCTATCTGCATGTTATTATAACCCAGCTTCTACAGCTGTTTCCAAGCATGGTTATGTCCTGTGGAAAACATCAAAGAAACATCAAAGTGAGCAAGAGTCCCAGTGCAAAAAAAAAAAACATGTCCTCTGCCAGGAAGCTAAGGATGTCTATGCAAGATGTATGATGTAAAGTGAACCTATCACAACTGTCACCCTGACATGGCTGAATAGGCAAAGTAAAAGGAATCTAATATAAGTGGCACTACCATGCTGCATTGTCTACTGAGACATATGTGGGTGGGTCATCCCTGCTGCATCATCTACTGAGACATATGTGGGTGGGTCATCCCTGCTGCATCATCTACTGAGACATATGTGGGTGGGTCATCCCTGCTGCATCATCTACTGAGACATATGTGGGTGTCATCTCTGCTGCATCATTGACTGAGACATATGTGGGTGAGTCATCCCGAAATCAGTGACCACTCTGCTCCACTAAGTATAATTCTATAGCCAGGGTCCTTTTACAAGGATATCAAAAACTTCTCAAGATCTCCTTGCCTGCTCTCAGAAAACCCCTGTGGATTGCCTCTCATCTGCTGTGGAACATGCTTTTGCCTTGGCATGGCATAACATGTCAGTAGCACATTTACTACACTGTTGTAAAGTGTGATTGCATTCCCCAGTTCATTTATGTCATGGGCCACTGTCTGCCACATCTTGACAGGAAAGGTCTGGTCAGCACACCCACTTCCTAGTAAGCACCATCCATGTGAACTAAAGCACATCATTTTCTGCAGAGCTCATACTAACCAGACACTGTCACCCAAATCATCCTTCAGTGCAGCGATACAAGGTGTAAAATGGTAACCATTCCAAACATGACTAAATGCTGCCAACACATCAAAATAACTGTGTGGCAAAGAAAATGTCTACATTTGAAGAAGAGTTTGAGACTCCCTGAGTTGTAGGCATAAGTAAGGTGTGAGTAGAGTGGTTAACATACTGACCATTTGTCAAAAGTTATGTGAAGTGAGTGTTTCACAGTCTATATATTGCAGGTTGCAACAAGTAGTCACGCTAGCCTTAACCATGGTAATTTCATAGGTTTATATATAAATACTAGGCAACCAGTCTGCACATTATTACATGCCTAGCCAATGTCTAGGCAATGACCAAAAGTAAGAATCAAGTCCTGCATCTTGAGTCTGTGGGCTAAACACCCTAATCATTATGCATACTCCCAACCTTAGGTAGTTGATATTGAAAATATAATAGCTGAAAACACAGGGACTGAGGTTTGCCATGCTACACACATTAAAGTGGCAATGGAAACATGATTACAGTGTTATTTTATTTTGCCCTTCCACCATATGTTTAACCATCCGCCTCCTTCTACTCTTCATCTCTATCCTCTCCATTTCATATTTTTATATCTGTTGAAAAAAAGGCATAAATACAACATAACATACATATGGGCAAAAGTGGCTTACAAAACAACCTTTCAATACTTTTTTTTAAATTATCCATTCCATAATGCTTGGTATTGACAAAGGATAATGATAGCTCTCATCTTATGGCAAAAATGAAGAAAATTCTTCTGATAAGCTAAAACTTTGACATCAGTCATACAGCTGAGCTTAGTGCCATTGTGTGTCAGTAAACAAATCTGACAATACAAGCAACACAAATGTAATATAAGGGGATTGCATTATCTGTAAAAACTTCCATGGCTCAATTATTTTATGAAATGAAACTTCCATTTTCAGTGCACTGTCTGCATTGTCCTAATCCTACCTCTCACCCTCTTAGTGCAAGAAATTTGGACAAAGCCTAAAATAATGGGGGGACAAAGGCCCAAAAACAGGGACAGATTTTAAATACTGCTTTTACAGACATAGAAGTTTGTCAGAATAACAGTGTTTGTGTAACCATGCATTTTCAGAAGGATACGAAATCTGAAACATAAATATATGTCATTATTTTGTGACTTAAATCCTCATTGATTACTAGAAAACCACAAATTGCATGAGGCACAGACAAAAAATATGAGATGAAAATCTAGACATTTTGAGAAAATCTGGACAGCTGAGAGGTATGGTCCTAACCACTAAGGGTGGAATGATGTTGTACAATATTGTTTCCACTCTTTCACTGTAGTTCATTGCAATGAACATATTTTTACACATTTTATCTCAAAGTTTTATTGGTATACCTGTGTATGTTCTGCTTGTTGGACTGTAACTGAGCTATTAATCAGTTTGAATCTTGATATGTGTGTGATATGCCTTTGGGCAGATAGCCCAGTACCAACCTATGAACCTATGAACCTATGCTCATCACTGCTACCAATATGTGATGGCCACCAATATGTGTCATCGCCACACTGGGCTAGTATTCAAGAAGCCTGACTCCTTACCACTGACACTGGAGAGGGACATGCACTTGGAATACAAATGGATGCACTCAGTATTTCCAGATGCAGATCTCTCTGCATCAAGGAAAATTTCCCTTAAGAGCATACAGGGAACACACACAGCCTGGGGTCTGGATTTCTCTATATCTGTCTCCCTCCAGGTCCTCAATAAGTCTCCCCACTGGTACAGCTGTAGGATTAGGTCCTCAGCCAAGTGTCCAAACCAAGTCCTCCAGCACTTTCTCCGTGAACCCAGTGCTTTGTGTCCCTGCCCCAAGTAGCTTACACACACACACACACACACACACACACACACACACACACACACACACACACACACACACACACACACACACACACACACTCTTTAAGATTTAATTTTCACACACATACACACTTGGAAAAGACTGGTGCAGATTACCTGACTGGTGCAGATTACCTGCTCTACCAGCTTTGCCAAGACTATAAGGTAGATTCACCGCCACCAGTCAGTTACTATAAGGCTCTTAACAAAGGGTATCCAATTATACTGTATAATATCAATACTAATACAAATGCTAGTAATTGATCAAGAAGGCTAGGCCTTCTGGAGTGGCCCACACAGTGTCACCAAATAAATATAAGTACTCTCAAAGGTTAGATATTTTCTGCAAGGACCAGCCACAATAAAAGTTTTAAATATATTTAATAATAAATAATATATCAACAGGAAAATATTGAATATATATTTATAGTAAACCACAGAGTTCAAATCACAAAAAATATTGAAATTAACACTGATGGACAGACTCATACAAATAAAGAAAAACACTCCCTAAAGTAAGCTTCACTTTATTCCTGACTGAATCTAAAGGAATTTACTGTTCCCTAGTTAAGTTCCTTACTACCGCAAGGCAAGATGCTGTGGTTGAGGGTTGTTCTAGTCAGGCTTTCCAAATAGAATACTCAATGCTCTGAGATTTCTTTTTGTGATATCTAAAATATAGTTTCCAAGAGGGTTGCCAGAATGACCACAGGTGGTCACCTGAAAATAGGTTCTCACAGTATTTCTCTTTGAAGCTGAGACAAGAATTTAGCACAGATGGCCACAATACATATCCAAATGTTTATGGCAGTGCCTGGGGCCTACCCTCTTTTCACTGAGCTAATGAACAAAGACTTCACCCAGTCCTATTCAGCACTGTGGCATGCTTTTTAATGGTTTAACAGCTCATTTACATTTTCCTTATTTTTCTAAAAGTAAGTTAGCTGGTTAACCTTTGCTGTGCCATTATCCTCTATAAAAACATATACATTTAATTCAGTTACAATGATAAATATACATTTATTTTCATTCCAGCAGGGAGCACTGTTGATACATTTTAGCACAAGCAAACCTCACCAATACATTTTCAGTACAAACATCTGTACAAATCAGTTTGATATACAAATGACATACAGTTTTAATACATTTGTAACACAAACATCTTGTATAAATCAGTTTTATATTCAAGGTACCTATCATTCTTTACAAATCTCCAGCTAGCTCTGCTGGCACTTGCCCATATCATCACATTGTGAATTTATTTTATATTGATTTCCACTGCTGTGATAAACTGAATGTATATTACAGACATCTATTTTGTGAAAGATATTTTGTGACTTTTTACATGTTGCAAGCTGACATAAGCACTATATATACATATACATATACATATACAAAGAACTGTCACATTAAAATAAAAACCTTTAATTTTGTTCAAAAGGTGCATGGCACATGGCATAGAACAAAAGCGACAGACATAACCAGGTGAAGATTAATGAAAGCTAACATCTTATGACAAAAACTAAAGAAAAATAATCTTTCAGCCATGATAATAATTTGCTGACTCCCACATAATTGAGCTTAAACTCAATATGTGACCGACAGAAGCAATAATGATATAACCACAGGGTGATGGAATTATTTTAACTGTAACATCTAAGGCACATTGTAATGCATTTGTGAAATATAAATCTGAAGTAAGTAATGTTGAATCTGTATGTTCTGTATGCTCTTATGCCTTGAGTCTGTCATACATTGTTGAGGGTACATTCCCCATGCTTTTGGAAAAAATCTGCAAATATATGCTCCCTTAGAAAGTTAGTCTTTGGTGTGTGTGTATGTCATGGACAGGTTAAGAGTGCAAGATGGAACCAGTCCGGGATTCAAATAACTTAGCATGTACATTGTGGGTGTATGAACAGTAATAACAGTGACCTGACCATGCAAACCCATTTTATATACAATGTTACAATGTGGGCATGCTCTGGAATTTACAGCTGCCAAAGTAAATATAACTGATATCCCATGATTAATTATGTTAATCTGGAGTCCTTGTTGAGCATGTAATCTCAGCAGCAAAGAGATTAAGGCAGATCACCATGTTTCACTCACTAAAGTGTCACTAAAGTCATTATGGCACAGTACATATATTATATTTCTGTTGCTATCCATTATGCAAATGCAAATTTCCCCAGTTCTCATCATTGCATGATGGGCATGAACCATTAGATTTGCTTTGGGCACAGATTTGGTGCCATATTTCCTGACATCTTGGAAGTAGAGCACAGAAGTGATGTGATAAGGAGAGCAAGATTTTTCTGCGACTCCTCCCTAAGTAGTTCAGCAACAGTCTCCAGGGGGAGGGGTTCAAAACCACACCTCAGTACAAGGCTGATGGCTGAAATAGTCTAACCAAAGCTGTCACCCATGTGACTGGCATCCCATGCATGGGGAACAATGACATCACCACTATAGTTAACAAATTGTACCAGGAACAGTCAACAAGTAAAAAACACAGACGATATCTGTTCACTGCTTATAGCATGGAAGTATGCACTGGCACCAGTAATAAACGGTAGTCAATTTATTGAAAGATAAAACGTTAAAACAACAAAAATTCCTTAAAATGTTTTCTTTTTTAAGTGCTTTCATCTACTCCTTCTTAGACTTCATCAGAGCTATCAGCTGTGTTCTAAACAGCTTTTTAAAAAGCATTTTGAAAATGTATAAGCCTATCAAAGACTGCTATTCATTAATAGTCAATTAACTTTTTAAAGTGCTCAGTGCATAAAATACCTTGGCCAATACAGTTCAAAGACCTTTTTATTCATAGTTACTTAATTATATACCCATACCCCCTAACACATATATTCTAATAAATATGTTCTAAAAAATGTATATTCCTACAATTGGATGAGAAGTATGTCTAAAATCTCTAATAATCAAAACATTAAAATACGGGCAGTGGATGCATTAAAATATATCACTAAAATTCAACTCTTTAACTATTATTTCTAAAATAGGTTTGATAGAAATGCTGTTATTAATTCCTGGGTGTACGGAAGCATTTAATCTAATCTGCCATCTAGCTTCTCGATTACCCAGTTTCTTTTTTAAGTTTCCCCCTCTTATATTTGGTTGAATGCATTCTAGAGTACCAAAATTAAAAGTATCACAACCACTACTAGCTTCTATGTGTCTCGATAAAGCATTTTTTACATCTTTTTTCCTCATACAATAACAATGTTCGTATATTCTATTTCTAAGGCATTGATCAGTTTTGCCCACATAAAAACATGGGCATTTTGTGCATTTGTCTAAATATACTATATGAGATGTCTTGCAATTACCTTTCTGAAAAAACACTTCTGTCCTATTAATATTCCCCAATATTAAAGAGGGTGCCTTAATAATGAAATTGCACTGATTACATACACCACAGTTAGTGGTTCCTTTCCAATTACCTTCTTTTTCCTTAATTTTAATTTGTAATTCACATTTTAAATTTCTACCATTCTTGGAAACAAACAAAGGTTTTTCTCCTACGAGTTTATAAACATTATTATCAGTTTTCAAGATATTCCAATTATTTTCTATGATTCTTTTTATATCTTGTACATGGGATGCATATTCCAATATGCATGCCTTCGAATAATTTGTAGTATTCATACTCATTTTATTTGGAATATCACCCAACTCTTTAATCATACCAGTACCTAAAATATTTATATTTAACACCCCATTCTTTTATGACATATTCTTTGATATCTTTAATCATATATGGGGGGAGGGTACCCATGATTTTTAAACATATTACCTATCACCTCTAATTCTCTGATCAAATCTGTATAATCGGAGGTCATCCTGGCAACCCTAATAAACTGCCCCATTTATTATACTGCATTTTTGACTGTTAGGATGACAACTTGAAAATTGTAGGTAGGAGTTACTAAACATGTTCTTTCTATAGATTCTGGACTTAAATTTACCATTCTCCACACTTATGAGTGTGTCTGAATATGATATAGAGCTCTGGTCCATGTTAAATGTAAACTTTAAATATTCACATGAATTGTTCAAATATTCTTTAAATTCATGTAGTTTACACTCACTACCCCTCCAAATCATAAATATGTCATCCAAAAATCTTAAATAACAAGTAATGTTCTCTCTCCACTCTGTTTCCAATATATATTCTGTTTCCCAATCCAGCAGAAATAAATTGGCAAAATTGGGGGCACACGCCACCCCCATTGTCACACCTTTACTTTGCCTATAATACTCCCGTTCGAAGAATATAAAATTGTAAGATAATACCAATTCCATATATTCCAAAATCAGAGAAATTTTGTCCCAACCTAAATTACTGTATTTATCAATACTATTATTGAACCTTTCCATCCCCTCTTCTTGGGATATACTTGAAAATAGGTCGACTACGTCTATTGTAACCAAAAACATGTCAGGACTAACAAGTCCAGTTTTAAGCCTCCTCAAAAAATCCCAGGAATCAATTACGATGTGGGTTATTTTATTATACACCAATTTCAACCAATCCTCTATAACTGATCCAAAAGGAAATGTTTTTGATTTATTTCCAGAAATTATAGGACGGAATGGTGGTTTAATTACACTTTTGTGTATTTTGGGTATACCCACAATTGTACTAATAATAGGGGATTCCACTTTCAAAAAATTGTACATATCTACCTCAATTCTTTCATCTAGTAATAACGCTTCTAAAAATAAATCAATTTTATGACATCCTATATGCACTTAATTTATAGAGGATACTTCATAATTGCCAGAATTCAATAACATATAATTCATTTTATTATTATATTCAGCCATGTCATAAATAACCACCCCCCCCCTTTATGCAGTTTCATCACCCATCTATTATGGTTCTTTTGTATTTCCTTTAATATAGTACATTCTTTATAATCCAAATTATAATTCATTTTAGAATTTATACGTTTATTACCATATTCATACATTTCATCTATTACCATTCTCTCAAAAATGGCCAATGTATTATTCATAGGAGGGGTGAATACACTCTTCTTTTTGAACTTATTGCACTGCCCCTGTCCTTTTCCATCGAAATATACCGCCAAATTCATCTTCCTTAATTTTTTTTTAAATCAGCTATATACTCCACTAAATTAATAGTACTACTGGGTACATATTTCATTCCTCTTGAAAATAAATCAAAATGCTCATTTCTAAGTTCCATATTTGTGTAATTAAAAATATTAAAATCCCCT
The DNA here is from genome assembly GCF_019279795.1 of Protopterus annectens. Taxonomy (NCBI): domain Eukaryota; kingdom Metazoa; phylum Chordata; order Ceratodontiformes; family Protopteridae; genus Protopterus; species Protopterus annectens. The sequence goes on along the minus strand of NC_056728.1, from coordinate 1,019,573,274 downwards.
AAACCAAAATGTATATCACTATGTTTGATAATGTTCAATTTCTTATCCATCTGTTTCCTCCCCTGTAGTCTTGTTGTCCTTCCCATTTGTTCTTTCTCCAGTTCCCCTGTGTTCTGTACTGCCCCTTGTGCACATCTCTCCAATTCTTGCCTTCCTCTAAAAAATTGGGATTTGACTGTTTATTCCCCCTTCCATCTTTTTTATCACTATCCAACTCTTTATTGTCTTTCCATGAACTGTCCTGCTTCTGACCCCTTCTATTAGGTCCCCACTTATACACTTCTCTTTTTTCATACTGCAGCATATCTCTATTAATTTTTCTACATTTTCTATCATACTGATTTTTCAAATTACTCTCTACCCACATGTATTGACTCTCAAAATACATTTCATACTCTTCAAACATTAAGTCATTTGTTATAAAATTGTCAAGTTGTTCTAACTAGGCCATTAAACCACAAAATTTCTTATCATTGCAAGATATAATAAACTTCATAAATGTAAAACCAAAATTGTTGAACATGTTAGTACATTCATTAATATTATTTTTATCCATATCTACTCCCATGGGAACTTTGAAAAACCTTAATCCCATAGGTATAATCCCAACATCCAAACATTTTTTTAAATAAGTATTGTCCAATTGTATACTTTTAAGAATTTTGAGCTTTTTCCCCAAACTCGTAGATACTGTCCTTTAATGTTCTACTTTCATTGTGATTATTATCATTATCATTAATGTCTTTAATAGCATTATTTTCCCCATTAAAGTCAAAATTTATGTCAAAAAAAGTATTTATATTAAAATGCTTATTGCGCCCAGAGTTCATATTGCCTGAATTCACAGTACCTGGATAGGTAGGATGTCCTACCATCACATATGTTCTTTTTGGCACCACCCGTTTTGGCTTGGCACCCAAAATATTATAATCGACCTCCGATCTGCTCCCTTTTCTGTTTTCTGGATAATCCTTACCATTGTTGTCCTTAGAACCGGATCCATGAGAGGCTTGACTGTTTAATCCAATGCCTTCCCCTTGACCATAGGTATGGAGGAGGCATACCTATACCTTAACATTTTAAGGAATTTTTGTTGTTTTAAAGTTGTATCTTTCAATAAATGGACTATCGTTTATTACTAGTGCCGGTGTATATTTCCATGCTATAAGCAGTGAACAGATATCTTCTGTGTTTATCACCACTATAGTCACATAAGTCATAGAAAGTCTGCACTCATTAGCCAATGGGTGTAAGACATTCAAAACCTGTAATCACCTTATGTACATACAACAAGGCTTTCAACACCATCCCCCATTCTGGAATTATAGCTAAACTCACTAAACTAGGTATAAATCCCTATGTCACAAGATGGGTTGCCAACTGGCTCACTGACAGAACCCACACTGTAAAAGTTGCAGACTCCAAATCTGACCTCAAAGCAGTGACAAGTGGAGTACCACAGGGTTCCGTCCTGGGACCTCTCCTGTTTGGTATCTACTACTCTGAAGTACAGGCTAACACAGAAGGCCTCTGGCTAATGAAGTTCGCAGATGACTGCAAACTAGGAGACATAGTAAAGTCCCCAAATGATGTGGACATCCTACACAAGGGCCTTGCTGAGACAGATGCCTGGTGTCAGAGCCATGGCCTTAAGCTCAATGCCAAAAAGTGCAGTGTTATCCCCTTTGATAAAAACTCTGTACCCAAGAACTACCACATAGGCAGCAATCTACTTAACACCGAATGTGTGATAAGAGACCTTGGGACACAGGTGGACAGTAGTCTCTCCTTTGATAGTCACATCGCCACAGTAGTCAGGAAGTCCTTCTACGTGGCACACTTCATCATAAAAGGGTTCTCATCCAGGAAAAAAGGGGTCATTGTTCCCCTCTACTCGACACTCATTAGACCCATTATAGAGTACAATGCCCCTTTTGGAATGTACCTCACAAGACATCAGCATCAGCTAGAAAGGCCACAGAAGTACATCACAAAGAGGATTACTGGCTTCAAACAAATGCCCTACACTGACCACCTCAAAAAACTCCAGCTTTACTCCATAGCATATTGCCTACTCTGAGGTGATCTCTGCCTAACATATAAAGCTATTTCAAACCCAGAGCTGTTGGACTTGCTACACCTAAAGAAATCCCAATCCCTCCGAGCTACACATTCTAGGGACTTAAACCTTGTCACCACAATAAACAGGACATGCTGGAGGGATAGATTCCTGTCCTAGAGACTTCCCATACTCTGGAACAGGCTACCCATCTATGTCAAGCAAAGTTCCTCATTAGCACTCGTCAAGAAAAATCTTGATGAGTGTATGGGAAATAGGAAATATACCCCAGGGATCACTTCTGTGTCTCTGCTCGACAGTGGCACAGGAAAATAACTTTCTTGAGTGCCATAAGCCTACGAACCTTGTTGGCTAGGCTTGTGTAGGCCCTTGGGCCTATAGCCTAGTACCTACCTATGAACCTATGAACATAATTTAACTATCCTTAGACCCTGTTAGCGAATATTTAATATGTCTATCTTAGCAGCAACTGAACAGATCTAAAATAATCTGGAGTTACATAAGGAGTGATTGGAGTGCCTGAGAGAGCACTAGGATGCATATTAATGCAGTAATACTAACAAGTAACAATTGAAATACCAGTAAAGTACATTTCTACAGCAATACAACATCTGCCCATCTGCCAATAATGACTGTCCATACAGGAGTTCTTGTGAGTCTGCAAAGGTATTGGTGATTCTCTATGCCACCATTAACAGAGCTTAAAAGGTGGCTCAGTATGTTAAAATTATTTAAAATGGCACAGTTTTGATTCTTCTGGGTTCAATCCCCACCATTACCACAGAAAACAAGTCTGTGATGTTTTGGGGGGACTATTTTTAAATTGCATACTACTGAAAGTAATAGAACTGTAAGTGAAAGAGTTACAGCATTAAAAGAAAACTATATGTGTTATGGCAAAAGTAGTTTAATTGTCCTTGACTGCATTTAATGATCAAATAAAGATAAAGAATGGCATAAAATCATTCTTGATTGTCATTTCTACCACCCTATTTTTCTACGATTTGATATGATTTGTAAGTTGTCAACAGTTTACCCAGCGAAATAATGGTAAATTAATGTGACATAGCAAAATAACTATTAGTGTCAATCTACACAGTAAATTTTTGTAAGACTATGCAAAAGTGAAAACTGTGGATCTGGAATGCCATCATCTCCATAGTTTGAGATGTGTTCATGTTATGATGGATGCTGATTCAGTTCACATAAGTATATAATGTTTATGTTTTAATGGCATGAATGTTAAATTATACATTACAATGGTGGATAACATAAACAGTTAAGGATCTTATAATGTCCGTGTCCCATATTGTGCTTATTATTGTTCTTCACAGAAATGTCTGCTGCTCAAAAACTAATTGGGAACACAGTTTTGACTACTTTTGATCTGTCTCCCACCCACACACATCTTATATCATGTAATTTTTCTCTCCATTTATAGTGCTATTACATGCAGTAGCACAGAGGCCCAGACTGACCACTCTGGCATGACCTAGGTGGCAGCAGCACCAGCACAAGGGGCATACAACAGATCTTGGTTATAGTCTATCAGATTTGCCTACACAACTCCTGTCCAACCTGCACCACCTGCATTAGGTAGTTCTTCCTGGGTGAGGATGCATGGGTGCCCACTCAGCAGTACCAGTAGAGGTACCAGTAGAGGTGGCAACTATGTCAACTGTCAAGAACTGGAAGAGCTTGTGGAACAGATGATGGGCAAGATGTACTATGCCCACATCAGCCATATGGAAAACATGCTCAAGTGACTCATTGAGGTACTTCCCTGCCCAGCACTGCCTGCACTTATTGAAGCAAGACCCAGTGGTGACAGCTTCCTGGGTGAGGAGTGGTTTCCCATTGTGTCAAAGCTGGTAGGCTATGAATCGCCAAATACCTCATCCTATCCCCATTCACAGTGCTACCTCTCGCTTTAGTGTCCATTTCCAATCCAATAATGTTTGAAAATCCACCCTTTACCATTGTCTGCCTTCTGTTTGACTGATCTCTCTTTCCTCAGTATGTTACACCAGTCCTGTCAGTTATGTCTGCTTTTCCTGTTATGTAACTTCCCACTTTTACCTAACTCTGACATCCCTAATTTTTTTCATCAACTTTGCCTTGTTATAGAAAAAAAATGATCAAGTTTCCCTTTTTCATCCATAACTCTCAGCTATTTGTATGTGAATTACACAAATTATTAGGTAAAAACTGGATGACATAAGTATCTTAGTGTGGCACATAACATATGATGTCTTAATTATTCAAATTACATATATAAACATTATTACTTTGCTAAGAAGTTGAGGGATATGTTCCTATCCCATTTCAATTCCAAACTTTCCTGAAATGTTCTACCCTCTTCTTGCTTCCCATTTTCATCTCATCCAAAAAAGATAAAAACAATGCACATGTGGCCATAAATGAGTTATAAACAAAAATAACTATTTCTGTGCTCATCTGTTCAGTGATGCCAAGTGCCAAAGGTTGTTCTATGACAAAAATGAAGAAAATTCCTATGCATGCCATAAGACTTTCCTATCAATAGCACAAATGAGCCTAGTATTAATGCTTGTCAGTACACAAATGTGACAGAAATAAAAATAACATATGGTGATTCTGTTCTTTATAACTGATTTTAAGGCTCACTGTATGAGTGATGTGACAAGTCTATTACAGTGTACTTGATGCTAATCTAATCCACTAAGGACAGGATGTACATCACTCTAAAACTGACTCCTTGTCAACAGGTACACTGATAACATTTTGCTGAGTGATATCAAGACATCACTTCCTGAAATTCATAATATTGTTACTTATTACATTTTCACAGATGTACATGTACCTGAAATGTCTCAGTGAAGACCCCATACTGGAATGCTGGGTAAGGCACTAATAGTGGGAAGGTAACTGTGAGATCAATGGTTACATACACTTGTGTTATATATGTCCTTGTTTCCCACCTCCATCCTGCCAAAGCCCTGTTTCAGTGCATTTGGAGTATCCCTTATTAATACTCCCTTTAGCTATCACTTAACAGATACACACAATATAGGTTGTTCTGTGCCTCTACATAATACTGCATTTTTTCCCCAACCATATCTATTACACCCTGCCCTGCTGCATCCCCTTAGGAACAGGAGCTAACCCTAACACTAATGTTACCCCTTCCCTCAACTCTAACCCTACATCTTACCTTCATAAAAGCCATCCCATAACACTGCCACAAGACACCCTCAGACACACAAACATACACACACAAACACCACATCTATCCTCTAACTCAACCCTGACCCTAACCCTAAAATACACAGCCTCACATGCAAACATACAATACCTATCCTTCACTCATCACCAACCCTAACCCTAGCCCTAACCAGAATACACATGCACAAACTCTCTCACCCCTCCATCCCATTTTAACTGTCTCAACATTACACACCATTGACACGTCCACTGTTCAGCTAGCCATACTTTCGACATTGTACTACATCACTTGAGTTTACCAAAGACATTTGAAATGCCGACAATGCTGAACTGGCATCTCCGTACAGTGTGAAATGGAAAGATTTCCATTCCTGCACTGTAGTGCGATCTCGGAGTTGGTATATTTAAGTTACGGGGGGTTTGGGGGGGTGGACCAGTGTTTAGATAAGTGTTTTTTGGTTTTTACTTTTGTATTTCATATGTTCGACATTTCAAATGTCGATCATATTGTCTCGGCTATATGAAATTCAGCATTTTGAAGTGTCGAACATATGAAGTAGATCTATATATATATATATATATATATATATATATATATATATATATATATATATATATATATATATATATAGATAGATATAGAATCTATATTAGAACATTGATATGTCACAATTTCGAATGTTCTAATATCGACCCCTTTTCAGCGAATGCTGACAACATTGAACATGCAGAACAGCAAATTTTTTCATAGGGAAAAATTTGCTGATCCAAAACACATGCACACAACACAAGCACACCAAACAAACAGCAATCCACACACATACACCTAAAATCGTACAGCTAACCCTACACTAAACTGTACAAACACCACTAACTATCCACTTACCTTAACCCAAACCCTAACCCTAAGGTCCGTCACTATCGCATACTCTCTTCACCTGCATCCTAACCTTAACTCATCTAACCCGCCCTAACCTTCATGTTCACACAATTGCACACATACTTAACCCGTGCCCTAACCCTATCTCACCTAACCCGCCCTATCCCCCACATGCAATCAATCGCATGTGTGTGTGTGTGTGTGTGTATATATATATATATATATACACACACACACACACACACACACACACACACACACAAATACACACACACACACACACACACACACTCTTCTGCCACTACCCAGATGGGCATTTGTGGATATGAGGTTGTAAAGTATTAATGACTTATTTGAGTGATCTATGCAGTCGTGTTTGGATGTGTGATTTGTTGTAGAGTACTTGCAGAATGACTGCTTTACTGGCTACTAGTGCCACAGAGGGTCTATTTCACCTCGTAGTGTGGAAGCATAGTTATGTTGCAATCTGCCTTTACATGTGATACATTTCAGAGGTATGTCTTTTGATGACTCCTTGCACTCCGATATCTGCAGTGTCTCACCTTTTCATTACAGCATGGATATACTGCCATGTGGATTGGCTTGCTTCACTGACAACCCGGGAATATTTTCTTTTGTAATTCCCTTCATGGTATAGCAAGGGAGCAGGGCTAACACTCTCCATTATTGTTGAATATGATACTGGGTATGACATCACATTACTGTATTACTATGTGTCCCATGTCTGCTGTGTATAATTTCACTTTCTTAAAATGGCCTTATTGTCAAAGACAATTATGGTGCACCTTTCCATGTACTGTTTTGTTACACAACTCACTTTATACTCTAATCTTCACCTCTCCATGATTACTAATGTTTGTATGTATTTATTTGCTGCTTTTTCTGACATCCTCCATTCTGCATGCATACTTCCATCTGCTACTGTGGATTCCTATTCACACTCATTGTTTACTTATTGTATTTAGATGTGACTGCATGGTGGCTTACCACAAGCTGGTTACGAACCAATGGTGTCCCCATGAGGAGAGGCAGGCTACTCGTACAAATTGCCTTAGCCACATGTATATCTGATGAGCAATGATGCTCATTGTGCTAAAAAGGCCAATAGTGTTGGCTTGGCTGCAATGTGGCCACGCTGTTAATGAATCCTGGGAATGAGTTTGTTAGGGCGTCACCCTTTTGAATCAGTCTCACAGGTCCCAGTGGCTTTTGCCGTGTTTCAGCCCTACCTATTTATTTAGCTAAACAGTTAGGAGAGGTTGATGGTTGACGATCAATGTGAGATGTAGTGTAAGCATATGCCTATGACGTTTTCAGTGACTTAAACCAGTTGAGTGATATTTGGACTTGCTGACTGCTGGAAGGCTAGACTTTCAGTATTTCATGATCAAGCAGTTAAAAAGCACATTTGAATTTGCACTATGAATTTCTGGTACCTGACATTTAAACTGTTCTTGGCATTTTCCTTGAATCTGGAGTATATTGCATTTAGTGGCAACTACTGGCAGTTTAAGACTTGATCTGGTTTGTGAGTTGGAAGCTGGTACTGTTTCAATCAACATAAACAAGTTTCTGCTTTTGTATGATATGGAGTGGCAGAGGTAGGCATTGTTTCTATTACACTATAACATGCTTTGCTAGATATATCATGGACTTTCTTTGTCATCATTTGAGAAATGGTGGATTTACTGTAACACCAATTGAGAACTGTTATATAGAAACTGTTGGCATTATCTGGTCTGGACCTGCTCAGCTGGTTAACTGGACTGACTTCTTCTGTGTGGTCGGTTCCCTTGTTTGACACCTCAAGTGTCCAATTACTATGATAAGAGGAAAGGAGAGCAGTTTAATAACACCTGCAATTCCTTCAGAAGTCCTAGCTAATGCTAGGGCTCACAATGAACTGCTATTTTTGCCTTTAGTACTACAGTTTGTTTCCTTCAGAGACTGTTTTATTTTATTAATTTTGCTTTTAAACACATAACTTTGTTTTTAATGTTTTGTGCTGTTTTATCTTCTTTACTCATATTGACCACACTTGAAATGGTGTTAATTTCACTATTCTTTTTAATTGTTGCTTGTTATTGCTTTAATTTAATAGTTGTTAGTTTCTAATTTTGTGGATTTCACTACTGTTATTTCTAATATGTGGCTGACAACTTGCAAGCTGGATCCTTGTCCATTAAGACTAGTGATAAATCATGATGTGGTGGGTCCAGTAAGCTATCAGACCCTGGTTTCTTCTTTGAGGGATGGGATATTTTCATCAAACTTGAAAAAGGCCGCTGTTGTCCTTCCTGACCCGCAAAAATGTATTTTGGACCAAACATCATAGTTAATTACTGCTTAACCTTTAACCTCACCCTTTTATGGGTAGAATTATGAAGATTACCAAAAAGCAACAAGAGACTTATCTTACACTTAGTGGTCTGATGGATCACATTCAGTCAGGCTTTGTACTATTCCCTATAGTACTCTTATAAGACTGGTCAATCTATAAGAGTCTATTATGAGTTTATAATACTCTTAAAAGAGCGGTCAGTGATCTTACGGCAAATGGCAGTATCACTATAAAGTGTTTGCCCTCCTGTGTCTCTCTGGAGCATTTGACACTATAGACCATGGCATTTTGACAGAATACTTGTATACTTATTGTGGCATTCTTCTATGGTTCTAGATTACTTTACATTACTCCAATCTGGTCATACTCGTAAGGTCTGCTCGATGCTTAATTCTTCTTCATGTTTTTCTTTGTGCCAACTTGATTATGTAGTGCCACAGGGCTCTCTATCTTAGGTCCTTTATTTCTCATGAGCTATATGCTTCCATTAGGTGAAAAGGAGACTATCATACCATAGTTATGCTGATGACACACAGCTCTAGTCCTCCTTTTCCCAAGACGATACAGTGAGAATGCATTCCCTAAGTGATGATCTAGAAAACTGAACAATACCAGGACAGATTGACAATTTGTGCAACCATGAGAGATTCCTCTGCTGTACTTCTGCTCAGTTGTATAATGAGCTGTGATAAAAGGTTTTTAATTTTTGATGAAGTGCGGGACATTTGCGTTATTCTAGACCTGCAGGTAACACTCAGGACAAGGTATCACCTGTAGTGAAGTCTTCCTGTGTCCATCTATGAACTATATCTGAGATTAAGCAATTGATATTTTAAGCTAATTTCTTGGTTGTTGTTCATGCATTGGTCTCTTCCAAGCTGGCTAATTGCAATGCTGTTTGGATGGGACTGCTCCACACTAAGTGTAGTCATCTACAGATGGTGCACAACTCAGCTACTAAGCTACTTACTGCTACTTCACATTACAGGCATATTACACCTGCTCTGAGCAACCTTCACTGACTTCTTGTATATTACAGAAGCATTCTTAACATTCTAGTTTTGGTTTACTGGTCTACCAATCACTTTTGTCCCTGTTTCCCCGAAAAAAACTGTTATAGATTATTGCCCTAGGCAGCTTTTCTGTATGGCCTTTGAGGAGCTACTGACAGCTCCATGGGTCAGTCTTGAGAATTCTGGGTATTGCACATTTTTTTATCAGGCACTTCACCTGTGGACTTTCCACAGCAATGGCCTCTGGAGTGTCTGTGACTTGTGTTCTTGATTTGGCCTTCAGTGGTATGTGATGAGTATAAATGCAGCTACTGTTATTAATAGCCTTTTTCATGTTATTTATGTTTTATCATCAGTTATTTGTAACTCCTTTGTATTTCCATTGAATAAAAACACCTAAATAAACTTGAATTTGGACTTACATTTGAAAAGTGAATGGGCTCAACCCCTTCAGTCTTCTTTCACCCTGGATGGTTTATCCAGTACTGGGGCTTCTAAGAAATCATGTATTTTCTAGGTCACAGTCAAGGCTCTGTTTCTGTACCCACTGAACTGCCATAATACTTCTTTTCATTACTGCTCGTTGTTGAATGCTTTTGTGTTCAAAGAATCACCATTGTGGTGGTTTTCTATATGGAAAGTTCCTAGAAGGAACGCATACCTGTTCCTGTTGGAAAATAGGCACATAACTGTCCAGTGATTTCTTGCTTGTCTGGTGGTGTTGACAACCACACAGAATGCTTAGGTGGGGGTGGTCCTGGGTCTGGTGAGGGGGTTCCTGGGTTCATTTCCCAGATAATGGTCAGTGTTTTTCTTTCCTGTTGAATTATCAATACATTTGTAAAATAGTTGTGGATAAAGGAGAGAATTAACTATGCACATATTTATAAGACCTGATATACAACAACTATTTAAGATCTGAAATCAAGCAGTTCAAAATGCAAGAAATGATACACAGTTATTTTAAGGGAAAGTATTTAACCTTTGTTTAGAAAGCAGCTGTATGACTGAGGTATTTTATCATTTTTTCTGAATTTTAGATTTTTATGTGGTGAGTGGGCAAGTGACTTCAATCTGCAAGGATAACTGATTCCTTTTCACTGTGTACCATTATCAAGAGGGGGGAGTGTACTTAAGATTATTCTGTAATCTCAGGAAGTAAGGAATGTATCTTATATAAAGCTTTGTTCTGTGAGGGGGTGGTAGCTGTTGTTCAGTAGTTTGCAGCTAAAGATGGAGAGAAGAAATATGGACCCTGCTATGACTGATAGCTGGATTAACTTTCTTTTTTTTTTCAATAATCCGTCTTTTATTATTTTTCAACTACATGACTACAAACTACTATATATATATATACAATATGTACATGACTGCTTCCAACAGTTACACAAATATTGTATATTAACACACATTATTAAGAAGGAAATACAAAAAAAAAAAAAAAAAAAAAAACAGCGGTCTGTATTATTGTTACAACCTATATCAAATCTAAGATTGAATCTGTCCTATAAATATATGTCCTGAGAAAAAGTGGATAGGAACCTCTAGGCCAACACAATATTAAAGATTTGCTCCCATATTTTTATATTGTTTATGCTTTTCTTATGGTCATTGATTAACAATTTGTGCGCTAATATATGTCTTATTGCTAATGTTCTAAAATTTTCCCAAGATGTCTGGTCTGGGTTCAACCAGTTTGAAGCTATGTACAGTTTCATTAATAAACAAATATTCATGATTATGATCCTTTTTGATTTGTCTAAATTATCCGGGGGAATATGTAGGATCATAAATTCCCAAGAGAGTGTTGAATGTTGGTAGCCCATTTTCTGTAAATTAAGTTTTAATTAATTCCAAAGTTTAAAAATGCGTTTGCAACTCCAGAACATGTGCAACAGGTCAGCTGTCTGATCTATACAATGTGGGCATTTAGGTGAATTCTTTGAGTCAAATTTATGAAGAGTAAGACGGGTATAGTAGGCATTATTAAATATCATCAGTTGTGTGAATAGTAATTTTTGGAGGGATACTGACTTTAGTGTTAGATTAAATGCTTCCAAAATCTTGCTGTCATCAACCAATATTAATTTTTCCCTCTAGTAATTCGATAAGAGAATATGTTTATTATATTTCATCTCTTTTATCAGTTTATATGAGGTAGTTATATATTTTTTGTCCTGTAACAGAGCTTCCCACAGATTACGACATATATTTAAGTCCTCTTCTTTAAGTTCAAAGTTATTGAAATAATTTATAGCCAGATCTTTTAGTTGTCTCATGATAATTAGATAAGAAATGGGAAGATTTTTCTCTTTTAAAATATCATGTACTGATACCCCAAGAAAGGGGTATAAATCCAGTATGATTAAATCCTTTATTAGGGGGAATTTCTGTAAGTCTATCAATTGATTCCCAATTACAAAATTTGGGTTCTTGTGGAGTGGTTGAAACACCATCATATCCTTTAGTAGGTTTAATGAAGTAAAAAGATTTTGAATTGAAGTTACATAGCTTTTAATATGTTCCATTAAGTCATATTTACTGAGTGTTCCTCTATTTAGAAAGGGTAGTGCTTTACAATTAATTCCCACTCCAGTTACATGTCTATAAGTTAGGACCAACCATTTGGGTGCCCATTTCAGACTGGCTCTATCAAAGTGAATCACCCTTAAAATTCTGTTAGCATTAATTACCAAATAATAGGTTTCAAAATCCGGTAAGTCTAGACCTCCCCTATTCTTTGGAGCCATCAGTTTCTCATATGTTATCTTCGTTTTCCTAGGTTCCCAAAGAAATCTCCCTAGTCCTATATGAAGTTGTTTAAAAAAATTCCTCGTGATTCTAAGTTGTGTAGCTCTAAGGATATATAGTATTCTGGGAAGAACATTCATTTTGATAATTGCAGTTCTTGCCATTATTGGTAATTTCAATTTACTCCATCTTTTCAAGTCCAATGTTATCTGATCCCAAGTTGACTTAACATTGTTTATAAAAAAATCTCTATTATCAGTTGAAAATACAATACCCAGATATTTTGTTCTTTCTTCCATCATTACTTGTCCTATCAATGGTAACACTGAAAAGGGTGTAGGTGTCTTTAATGGGAATATTTTGTTTTTTTTTAAATTAAGTTTATAGTTAGAGATTTTCTCAAAGTCTTCTACTGCTTTTAATATTTTCTCAGTATCTGACACAGGTGTGGTACAGTATATATTTAAATCATCTGCGAAGGCAGCCATATTTATCTTCATACCATATAATAATGGGGGATTATAAAAAACATTTTGTTTAATGTGTAAAAATAATGGTTCCAAATAAAGATTAAATAAAATAGGAGATAATGGGCACCCTTGTCGGGTACCATTTTTAATTTGTATTCTCTTAGAGCAGTCTTGCTTGATAAATACATTTGTATATGCGTTGTTATATATTTTCCTTCATGTTAAAATGAAATCCTGAGGTATATTAAAGTATGATAACATGTCAAATAAGTATACCAAGTTAACTCTGTCAAATGCTTTCTGTGCATCAATTATAAGTGCATATATATTAAGATTTTTATGCTTGGCGTAGGAAATTAATGTGTGAAGCGTTAGTGTATTATCAGTGGTCTGTCTCCCATCTATAAACCCCGCCTGTTCCTCTGATATTATTAAATTTATGACCCTCTTCAGCCTATTTGCCAGGATGGATGTCATAATTTTCATGTCTATATTCAAGAGTGAAATGGGTCTGTAATTATCTGGGTTTTTAGAATCACTTTTCTCTTTCGGTATCAGAATTGTCTTTGAGGCATTAAAGTGGGGATCATTAATTTTATTTTGAATTATGTAGTTAAATGTCTGTGAAAGTATTCTACTCAGAATCTCACTAAGCGTTTTGTAAAATTCAGAGGTCAATCCGTCCGGCCCTGGGGCTTTATGAGGTTTCAGCTTCTTAATTATCTCTGTTACCTCTTCCGCTGAAATCGGTTTAATTAAATCCCTATGTGATTCATTATCAATACTCGGGAATGTGATCTTCTGTAAGAAATTTTTCCTAGCTTTATCTGGTAAAAGTGCCTGCTGGTCACCATATACCTGATTAAATATTGTTTCAAAGGTATTCATAATGTCTGCCTTATTAGTATATGTCCTATTATTATAATATATTTCTGAGATTAATAGTGTTGATTTCGTTTGATTAATAATGCATGCTAGTGCTTTTGAGGGAGTCTGAATATGATTCGTGTATTTTACTAAATTTCTCTGTTCATAAAATGACAGTTTACTATTATGTAATAAATCTTTCTCTTTCTTTCTTTCTTTCTTTCTTTCTTTCTTTCTTTCTTTCTTTCTTTCTTTCTTTCATTTCTTTCTTCCTTTCTTTAACATTTGTTTACTGGGAAAGTCTGACTTGGAACAAGCCAATTTTCAGTGGAGGCCCTGGGAGAAATGCTCCAGTCTCATGTCTTTCCAAAAGTATAAGTACTTGTATAAATAATTGAATGAAGATGCTCACAGATAAAAAAAAAAAGAAAACTAATAAATACAAATTGCATATACAGGATAAGAAATGCATGGAGGTATTAATACAAGTGCGGAACATATGTATCAGAGATGCAGCTTTAGCAAAAAATCAAACAAATGTGGACTCGTGGCCACAATACCCATCGGATCAAGCTATGAAGTAATCCAAAGATGAAGAATACATTGTCATTCATATCACACCACTGACATTCTTGTGAAAGAAAACAAATGTTTTAGTAACTTCCTTTATTTCTTTAAACCAGACGCAATAGTAAAATGTTACTCAAATTCCCAGTAGGGAAGGTCTTATAATCCATAATGGATAAAACTTGCTGTCATTTTCATAAAAAATAATACTGCCTTTTATTGTATTCTTCTGCGAAGTCTAGTAATGTTGTTAAGCCCACAGAGCTAATTCTCATAGATATTTTTCATCCCCATAACATGTTTTTGTGAATTACAAGTAAAATAGTTTTGGCACAATAGAAGCAAGAGGATCTACAGGCTGCTCATTTTATTGTCATGTATTTTTCATGTGCACTGCATTTTTTATCTTAGCATTGCATATGCATTCAACAGTATATTACAGATAACATTCTTTCATTCCACAATCCACTAATAAACATCAAGCAGTGGTAAAAAAGCTTTGTTTTCCTGTTTGACACCACAGATAGAAAATATTGCAGAAACAGCTGCAGAAGCTATTATAATCTGTACATAGTTTAATGAAAATTCGTATACCATGCTGCCATACATTTCAAATGATGATACATTCTTCCCAGTTTTAATTAAGCATATTTACCTTCTTCCTTATTAAGATGTCATTATACCTTGCAATCAGTCCTTGCAAATGCTGCTTCTTTCATACAGATTGCCACTTTTTAAAATGCTGATCATGGCTGCATTTTAATTTTTTCTGTGATTCAGCTACAGTAATTCACAATGATCATGAAAAACAGTATGAAAATGCTTGATTCCAGGGATTGTATGAGGTATATATGCCACTCCATGTTCTTAGACAAATGTACCTCCTATCAAAGGGCATATGGGTTCATAGGTTCATAGGTATGTACTAGGCTATCGGCCCTAGGGCCTATATAAGCCTAGCCAAACGAGATTCCCTGGCTTTTGCCACCCAAGAAAATTATTTTCCTGTGCCCATGTCGAGCAGCGCCACAGCAGTGATCCCTGGGGTGAATTTCCTATTTCCCATCCAATTGTCAAGACTTCTCTTAAAGAGGGCTAATGAGGAGTTCTGTTTGACATGACTGGGTAGCCTGTTTCAGTGCATGGGAAGTCTCTGGGACAAAAATCTATCCCTCCAGCATGTTCTGTTTATTGTGGTGACAATGTTTAGGTCCCTAGAGCATGTATCGGAGGGATTGAGATTTCTTTAGGTGTAGCATGTCCAACAACTCTGGGTTTGACATAGCTTTGTATGTTAGGCAGAGGTCGCCTCTGAGTAGGTGATATACAATGGAGTAGAGCTGGAGTTTTTTGAGACTGTCTGCATATGGCATCTGTATGAGGCTGGTAATCCTCCTAGTGAGGGATTTCTGTGGTGTTTCTAGTTGTTGCAGATGTCTTGTGAGGTACATGCAAAAGGGGCATTGTACTCTATAATGGGTCTGATGAGAGATGAGTAGAGAGGAACAATGACCTCTTTTTTTCTGGAGAAGAACCCCTTTGTGATGAGGTGTGCTATGTAGAAGGATTTCCTGACTACTGTGGTGACATGATTATCAAAGGAGAGACTACTGTCCACCCATGTCCCAAGGTCTCTTATCACACTTTCGGTGTTTAGTATGCTACCGCTTATGTGGTAGTTCATGGGTATGATGTTTTTCCCAAAGGGGATGACAATGCTCTTCTTGGCATTGAGCTTTATGCCATGATTTTGACACCAAGCATCAGTCTCAGTGAGGCATCTTTGTAGAATGTCCACATCCTTAGGTGATTCTATTATGGCTCCTAGTTTGCAGTCGTCTGTGAATTTCTTTAGCCAGAGACCAGCTGTATTAGTCTGGATTTCAGAGAAGCAGATACTGAACAGGAGAGGACCCAGGACCGAACCCTGTGGTAGTCTGCTTGTCAATGGTCTGAAGTCGGATTTGGAGTCGGCTACTTTCACTGTGTGGGCTCTGTCAGTGAGCCAGTTGGCCACCCATCTTGTGACATATGGATTTATACCTAGTCCAATAAGTTTATTTATAATACCAGAGTGGGGGATGGTGTCAAAAGTCTTGGCAAGGTCAAGATAGGCTGTGTGCACAACCTTACCCTCGTCTATGGCTCTGGTGACTGCTTTGTAGAAGTCAATTAGGTTTAAGAGGCATGATCTACCTTTTACAAACCAAAACTGAGTGGGGTCCAGAGCTTATAGGTTACCAATGTCTTTGTTTATAAGATCCAGAATGATGCATTCCATGGCCTTGCAGACCAGACTCATCGGACTAATGGGGTGGTAGTTCCTGGGGTCAGTGGTGGCACCCTCTTTGTGGAGTGGGATAACCATCACTGTGTGCCATTCCACAGGCACAAAGCCTGAAATGAGGTTTTGGTTGAACATGGTACTTAGCTGGGGTGCCAGTTCGTTCTGTAGTTCATGCAGAACGCAGTCTGGGATGTTGTCCGGTCCCATGGATGCTGTGTTCTTGGCTTTGGAGAGTGCAGTCTTTACCTGTGCGTCTATGATTACAGGGGATTTGCAAACTTCTGGTATGGAGATGGGCCCTTTGGTGGGTGAGGGAGGTAAAGTTTGCACTGAACCTGTCTGCCATGATGTTGGCAATATGAGTTGGGTTGGTAAATGTAGTGCCATTGTGCTGTAGTTGCAAGCAGATCTGAGTGTTGCCATTGAGATTCTTGACATAGCTGTAGAAAGCTTTGTGGTTGTCTTTAGAATCCATGGTGATTTTATTTTTGTAACTAACTTTGGAGGATTTTATGAGGGATCTCAGCTTCTTGCTGAGGCTGACCAGGGAGTTCCTGCAATCATGGGATTTTACTCTTTTTTGCAACAGTGTATTCCTTCTTTTGTAGAGTTTGTTTATGGCAGGGGACCACCAGATTGGCTTGCTTTTTTTGGAGGATAGTGTCTTGGTTTTGTTAGGGATAGCACGGTCCATGCACTTGTGTATGTGCTTATACAGTGCCTTTGTATATGATTCAGCAGTCAAACTGTCTGTACCTTCCCATCAAAGGTAGTAATGCTAAAGTCATGTGCTGTTGAAGCACAACTTACTGATCTTAATAAAGATATGCATTTAGTCAGATAAACATATTGCTTATGTCAGTGAGAGTGACTATGAGAAACTCCTTGATTTTAACAGTACAGTGCAAAAAGATAAAAACAGAAGGTGTCCACTGCAGTTGTAACTCTAGTATATAGTTTAAAGGATTGTTTAACATGCTAAAACATGCAACACATCAAAAGTCTTAACTACTAAGATAAATGGGATTTTTAAACTAAAAAGAAAAAGTAATCTGTCATTCAAGAAGAGCCCTAACAATGTAAATTCATGATTTTCTCCTGCAACATGCCTTAATATTTCTAATTACCACACCCTATAGCATGCCCAGCCTTCTTAGCTCCAATCACTCATAAGAGGTCATAGATTTCTAATTGTCATGTCCCCAAGGTTTGCAACTAACATCTAGAGTTGTAATATTCAGACTGCTTCCTTTGATTCACAAATCAGTTTCTTTGTTTGCAAATTTCCTTTTTTTCTAGGCATTCATATTCCTCAAGCCCCAATGATTGCCAGCAAAATGTTTAGCCCCAGTTCTCCAACATGGACCTGTCTTCCTACCTCCTTCTCTCACTGTCTTGTTATATCCCCACAACCACCATCTATGGCTTAGGCTTTAATGGTCTGTCTCCTTTTACACTGTATACCCACCAGCATAAACAACAGTGTTCAAGTCACATGTCCGCTTCTCATCCCACTGGCCACCCTTTCACCCTGCAACATCCCATTTGTATTAACTTTACTACACCAGAATTGTCTTTGGAAATCAGGGAATATCACAAACAAATGCCAGAGAAAACACACACTGAAATCTGATGAGAAAGCAGCCATGCTGGAAGTAGCTAACATCTTGGTTCAGGAAACGACTATATCCATGAATGAACTTCCAGTAAAATAAGAACATAACAATATAGGTTCCCTAAAGAGTTATTTTAAGCAGGAAGGTTGCATGCAGCTCCAAGAGTTTCCTAGCTAAATGCAGCAATGCATTTTAGGTACAGTGTTCATTCTCCACAGAAGAAGAATAATCAGTGACAGAATGACAGTGCTATCACTAATAAATACTGTAATAGCTTGTTCTGAGAAGGGCAAACATAATATGTTAGTGTATTTATTTATTTACTGTTTGTTAACGGGGTAGGCAGCATAGTGAAAAAGACTTTTACAGCCATGACCCAGGAAAACAGTATTACATAAGAAAATCAATACAAATGTATGTTCAAACAGTTTGAAAGATTAGTAAAATCAATGCAGTGCAATCAGTATAATCAAATACAGTTTAATGAAGTGGCACAGTCATTAAAGGCAGTAGCTGCCAATTATGTTGTGCCTGAGCAGCAGTAGTAGATTATCTTGAGGTGCATGCATTTAATGTACGATTATCTACATACAGTATATGTACTATATATAGTCAGAGAGTTTCAGTTTGCATGGTTAAACTGTGAAATTAGAAGGGTTTGCGGGTTGTAAAGTCAACAGGCAGTTTATCCAAACTGCACAGAATAGAAGTGTTGACCCCACAGAGGTGGGGAAATGTCTTAAGAATAGCCGTGAACTCTGCCAAGAAGTTTTCTTTTGGGGGGCAGCCGGGTTTTTTTTAGGATTTTATAGATGTGGGTGGTACAGTGGATAATGTTGTCACCTCAGAGCAAGAGGTTTCCAGGTTTGATTCTCTGCTAGGGTGCCTTTTGTGTGCTGTCTGCATGTCTTCCCTGTGTTCATGTGTTTTTTTCTTGGTGCTCCAGTTTCCCCGTACATTCCAAATTCATGCAGTGGGTGGATTGGATACTCTAAACTAGCTATAGGTGTGAGACTGTGTGGTGTGGAAGAACTACTGTGGCAGGGCTTGTCACCCAGCAGTGTAAACATTGGCTGTAGATGATTGTCAATGTTGAAGTGACACCTTGATACCATGTATAAAAATGAGAAAAAGGCATTGTGGATGGATGGATGGAGCAGAAAGGTAGATCTTTCTTTGACAGGTAAACAGATCATATTCTTCAGCAGATGACAGTGGTGTCATCTAGAATCCCCTAATGAAGCAAATCTAAAGAATTTAATTTTGTCAATATGAAAAGAAACTGTTAGAGATTAATCAAGTGTCAGAGCTATACACTGGTGTTTAGTAACATACAGATTGGTATTATTGTGGCTATCCATAATGTAGATGCTAGAAATGTGAAGTATTTTCCACCTAGAAGCAAAGATCATAACAGTAGTCTTTTTTGATTGATTTTGAGATGGTTATTATGGGCAGATATTATGGGCAGAAGTAGGTGAATGTTATTTGCATAAAGAAAGAGGTTTAATGAAGGGTGGTTTTCATGGGTGTTATTTATGAAGAGATGGTGAGTGGGCTCATGATTGAACTATGGGGTACCTGTCTTGATAGTAGCATATAAAAAACATGGTATTTGCTATGGATTTGGCATATTCTGTTTTCTAGACAGAGTGGGGGTGTTGGTGAAAAGTTTCACCAAAAAGAGCATTCCTTTTAAGTGTTCTATTTCTTTCCAGAAGTGTTTGGGACTATTTAATGCTGATGGCTGTTTATTCCTCACATATACAGCTTTCAATGAGTTGGTAGCTATTCTAGTTTATTTTCTAAGAATGAGGTATGTTTGATGAAGGAGGTTATTAGGGTGGCTGCTTCCATTCCATTCTGTCCAGGTTCTCTCTTCTTCATAAGCTTCTTAATGTCACTATTTAACTATCAGCATTTTGGCCAATTAGTCTTCTACATGGAGCAGAACAGAGGCTATCTTGCAGTTTTGAAAGAGTTTTAGTGAAGAGTGAGAAGGCAAGAATCACATCTTTAATTAAAAATAGTGGGGGACAGTCAGTGTTGCTGAGGTTGAATGTCAGGTTTGCCAGTTTGTGTTTGGAAAAAGAGTTACCTGTGACTAACTGCAGTCAGGCTTTGGACTTTTAAAAGACCATGAGGATACTGCAAGCAGTGTTCACTTAGACTACTAGGGAGGATTCAAGCATGGGTGCATCTATGACCCAAATTAGGTATAATGAGATCCAAAGCTGAGTGATTTTCTGATCGTGAGACTGGTCTAGTATGATGCTTAACTATTTGCTGAAGGTGAAATTGCTGCAGAGTATTGTTAAGTAGCATAGCATCAGCATCTGTAGCAATAAAAATGAAAATTTTAAATATAATTGTATTCTTAGGATAATCATTTGTGGAAAATTCCTGTTAGTGTGTCTTTGATCAATGTAATAGTGGAGGGTGGAGGGATATAAATGCAGGCTATAGAAATGTAAGTTTTCTCACTTATTGAGAGATTGGCATATACACAGTTATGAACTCTGTCATCTGTAAGGCTGACTTTGGTTGTCCTAGGTTGACTGAATGATTTAATGATGTTTGTTATGGAGTTCTTATTAACAAGAATTAGCACTCCTCCTGGTCTAGTGACAGATCTGTTTTCACAGAAAATATCATAATTAGATAGCATACATCACAGCAAGACGTTGACCCATTCGATTCTCAGCTAGAGCGTCTTCTGTGTGGAGGTATGCGTGAATGGGCGTGCCTTCATTGAAGGTTGCGCATCAGGGCTAGTAACTTGGCACATAAAAATTCACTACCAAACATTAGCAGACCGGAGTTCTGCTGTGGCGACCCCTAACCGGGATAAGCCGAAAGACACAACAACAACAACAACATGGAAAGAGACAAGTGTTGTAATTAAGTCAACTCTCAGTTATAGCTAATATATGGGGTTGCTATCATTTGAGACCCATGCCTCAATATTTCTTGCATGTTTTAGATAAATTAATATGCAGATGGTTTGTGTATAATGTAACAGGTCTAACCACTCTCTCAGGGTGCAGTGCAACTTCTCAGCTTTGCATGTGACATTTCATAAAGCTGACTTACTTAAAGAAGGGTATTTGATCTTTCATTCCACCTATCCTGGTGCACCTGACACCTTAACCTTCTAGATGGTTCTGAATTAATAGAGACATTGAAATCTGAAATCTACTCTGAGTTCAAAGTGACTTTTAGCTTGGCTCTTTATCCTGCTATGGTTGGACATATAAATGGAATAGAGCCTATAGGCCTTACTGCAAGCACAAAGCAGTTAAGAGGAATTGGAATAATGAAGTAGGTTGTGAAAGCTATCAGAAAGTGGCAACAGAATTTTAAACATCATGGGAAAATTGTAGCCTTGCACAAAGTTAAAGAATGGAATAAAAGAGAGGAAAAGAAAACAAGAAGATGAAGGGGCATATGATGCAAAATGAAATAATAATGAGGGGATAAAGAAGGTGAAAGTGCTATCATATATGCAAATTCAATACTGAAAAACAGTAGTGAGGCTTCAACAAGACTCTCTTGCAGGTCGATTCTGAGAGATGGATCCAAAAAAGAATCTTGGGATTCAGAAACACTTACTGTTATATGGAAGCCTTAACCTGAAGGTTTCTGCATCATGGTAAAACTTTCTGATTCAGAGGTTGCACTTCCAGTACGGTTTCCCTTTTGTAGTGGCCATGGATTTGGCAAAGCACATGCTAACGTGGCAGTACAGGAAGTGCGTAGTGCTGATTATTTGCTCACTTGGCAAATAGTCACTTTTCCTGACTAATTAAGAGAATCACAGTGTTCAGTTATTTTTTTCCAAGAGGCAAAAGTGAGCACTGTTGTTTGATGGCATTCCATCTTTTTCTCCTGTGGAAGTAGTGACAATACAGGCAAGAAGTGCAGAACCGTGTGTGTGTGTGTGTGTGTGTGTGTGTGTGTGTGTGTACGTGCATGTGCATGTGCGTGTGTGTTTATGTAAGTGAGGGTATGAATGCAGCTGAGTGGACATGTGCATGCATACATACACGTACACTGTGTGTGTGTGTGTGTGTGTGTGTGTGTGTGTGTGTGTGTGTATGTGTGTGTGTGTGCTCACACGAGAGTATGTGTGTGTCTGTTTATGACAGTCTACATGTCTGTCTGTCTATCTGTCTAGCTGGT
>NC_056728.1:1019448495-1019548495 GCF_019279795.1 Protopterus annectens | reverse complement strand
TTTATAGAAACAATATTTAAATTCTGTCCCTATTTTTAGGCCTTTGTCCCCCCATTCTTTCTGGATTTACCTAGATTTGTTGCACTAAGAGGTTGAGACATATGCTTGCAATGCCTGGATCAAGACACTACAGTAAGAGGGAGGGGGGGGGGGGGTTCTTGGAGTTATTATTTATTTTTTATTGACATTTGATTATGAGGAAAGTCTGACTGGGTAGATGCCCATTTTCAGTGGAAGCCTGGGGAGAGATGCTCCAGATTATTACAAAACATTTTAAGATCAATAATTTTACTATCTTCAAAAATAAAATAAAAACATCTGTAGTTTAAATAATTATAACACATTAGACATAATATAAAAACATTGGTTAAGAATCAATACAAGTTATATGACAATCATTTAATATTTAAAAAAATTTTAGGCAGTTTGTAGAAAAGTTAAAGGTAAGTTAGTCTAATACAAACAGGAAATACATTATGAAGTGAGGGGAAAAATAGGGTTATGGTATATTTAGAGAGAAACTCGGGGAAGATAATTTGATAGAAGTAAAAAGTAAGTGAAGAAAAGAGAGTAAGGAGGTATAAGGAATAAAAAGGTACTTGTTTATATTTAGGGATATAGTTTATCCTCATTTTCAGAAGAACAAAGCCAGATTTTAGCTAGGAAGTCTTTCAGACTGGTTTTGAAAGATGGGAAGGAGGGTATTGATCTGATAGTTATAAGTAAGGAGTTCCAATCCTTACCATCCTTGTACGAGTACAGACAATGTCAAGCAGATATGATAAGCTTGTAGACAGACAGGAGATTTTGATCACTGGATCGCAATGACTGACTGGGAATATAGTTGTGCAGAAAGTTTTTAGTGCTGAACAGCCAGGTGGATGCTGGGTAATTTTATAGGTGGTAAGAAGCTGTGTATATGTTAGTTGATGAGGCAGTTCTAACCAGTTTAGACTTTTTAGTGCTAATACAGTGGTGGGTTCTGACAGGCATATTTGCTGCAAATTTAGCAACTTTGTTATAGCATTGTTCATGTTTTACTTTTGTGAAGCTTGGAGGTTAGTGAGGATGGGAGCACCATAAAGAAATGTAGGGAGAAGATAAGAAGAAGCGACAAGTGTAGTTTTAGTTGAGTTGGTGAGAAGGTGACTCTGTAAAGCATCCCTAGCTCTTGATAAGTTTTTGTTATGCAGATTTCTATATATGCAAGTCAGCTGAAAGCTTATCATCTACTATCACCCCTAATAATTTGCTATGAGAAGTGACTTCAATGATTATATTATCAAGAGATAAGACTTTAAATTTAGTTTTTTCATGACAGAGGCATTTGATGGAAAAAAGTAGTAGTTTGTCTTTTTTGGACTGAGCATGACTTGTGGGTTACAAAGCCATGTTTTAGTTTAATTTTTTTGGAGGTGTATAATGCTGTCAGATGTGCAAATGAGAGGGGAATCATCTGCGTATTGTATTAGGGTGACCTGTTATGTGGATGTATAGAGGGTGTTGATGAAAATATTAAAGAGGGGGGACCAATGATAGAGCCTTGTGGTACACCGTTGGAGATTGCAAGGTAAGGAGAGAGCATGGACTGCCATTTTACTGACTGATACCTGTTGAGCAGATAGCTTTTGAAACACAGAAGGGTGGACTGAGAGAGACTTAGTGAAGACATTTGAACTAGATGTTTGTTGTGACAAACTGTGTTGAAGGCTTTAGACAAGTCTAGAAATAAGGAAGAGACTAGTTTGCCATTATCTCTAGCTTTATTGACAGTATCTATATAGGTTAGAAGGGCAGTTCTAGTACTATGGAATGGATGGAAGCCATGTTATGTAGGGGATAGAAGTTCTTCCTGCAGGAGATAATCTATCAATTTTTTAATACATTTTTCAAGTGTTTTGATGAGGGGATATAAGATTGCTATAGGTCTAAAGTTATTAATGTTTGTTGAATTTCCTGCTTTGAGAAGAGGGATAATGTGCGACTTTTTCTAGAAAGAGGGAACATGGGATTCCTGGACTTACCTACTTATAAGGATTGAGACAGGATAGGTAATGCTATTAGCTATTGTTTTTAGGTACTCACTTGGAAGGTCATCAGCTGAAGAAGAGCAAGGTGTAAGTCTGTTTAAGTGTAGTTTTATATAGGATGTGGGCACAGGTTTGAAGGTGAAAGTGGATGTGGTGATATGTGGCTGCTGGGCAAGGGTGGGATTAGATGCTGAGGAATCCTTGGTTAGAGATGCTATGCTGTCTATAAATAAGAGTTGAACTATATTGCAATTTTGAGTGGTCTGTTATCAGGAGATGTGTTTGAAGTGAATTTTTGGCTGTGATGTATGATTTCTTTAATGGATGTCCAGATTTTTTTAGGGTTGTGTTTAATATTATTCTGAAAGTTATCTTAGCACAGTTTTTGTCTTATTTTGCTTTTTAGTACAATTGCAAAGGATTTTGAGGTTTTCACGATACTGAATAGTTTTATATTTTTGCCATTCTTTCCATGCTTTTTTTCTATCCTGTGTTAGTATGCTACTGTTTTTGTCTAGCTAAATTGCATTGTTTGTTTTAGTCTCTTCCTCATAGGAGGTGCAAGGCTATTTAGGATATTTAGAAAAGTTGTACTCAATTCATTTACAGCATCATCTAGGGGGAGGATTTTTAGGAAGTTCCAGTTAATAGATAAACATGTAGTCATGACCATTTCTGGGTTAAACTTGAAACGGTTTTGTGTTATTTTATAATTAAGCTGTTTAACTGGATGTGTCAGATGTCATGTTGTATAGATTGGGAGATGATCACCGAGACTCTAATATTGTACATGTGGTGGAGTATTTGCTAGAGTCTGATACTAGGATACAGTCTAATAAGGAATTTGATGTCTTGCTACAATGTGCAGGGCTAATAATTAGCTGTGTGAAACCATGTAAGTTCAGGCTAGATGTAGAGGAGTTACAGTTTATGTCCAGCCAATTGACAATCACATCACCTAGTAGTATTTTTTTCTTGTGGAACTGTTATGGCTATCCAATATAGGATATCTTCCAGTATAGCTATATGGTCACCAGGAGGGATGCAAAGGACAGTTTTATTTTTTAGCTTATAATTGTTAATTTTGAGGAAAGAAATAAGAAGCTCAGCTAAACTAAATGTTGATGTTGGTGTTGGTTTGCTGTAAGGGGAGATGTGGTAGGTGTTGGGAAATATTAATGCAATACCACCACCCTTCCTCTTTATATGGTCATTATGGATGATTTTATAACAAGATGGTAAGACTTTGGAGTTGTTTATGTTGGTTTTAATACAAGTTTCAGTTACAGTGAGAATGTCAAGCTTATGTTGGGTAACCCATGCATGTAGTTCAGCAGTTTTATTTCTTCTGTTGCTAACACTTATTGCAGCAAAAATTAGATCACCAGGGTTGGGGACTGGCTGTTGTTGGGTTAGAGAAGTGTGTGGGAGGGAATTATCTTTGTGTTCACTTTGATAGGTGTGACCAGGATTAGGGTGCATACCTCCTCCTAGTAGGATTTTAGTACACTGCGGAATTATGCATACTTTTTGAAGTGGATTCTTGCAATTAATTTTGTTTTGGTTTGAGTTGAAGTGCAGTTAATCAGTCTATATTTGGAATAAAGGTGAGGGGCAATATTAAATAGGTCTGGTGTAATGTGTAGAGAATGTAAAGAGGAAGTATGTGGTTGGGACAGAGTTGGAGAGATGTTGAGAGATATTATTGACTCAGGGTACAATGTAACAGGAAGAAAATAGAGGATGAGTTGAAGAGTAGCACAATTAAGTACAGGAATCTGTACTTTAGAGCTGTCAGGTAGTGGGGACATAGCAATGAAGAACGAAACAAGAAGATCCAGGGCAGTGGGAGATTCAGTGATGGTGGATTCTGAAAGCTGGTACAAGATAGCTAAGAAGAGGAGTATTTTCTATAAAAAGAGAGAGTTAGGTTTTCCTGATATCTTCCCCGGAATGTAAGGCATAGAGGAGTATGAAAGGCTAGAGTATAAAGATGTAGTCAAAAGAGAAATCAGTTTATAACCAGTACAAAGCAATTAACAAAGAGACGCCAGATTAAAACAGATTTTCTGTCATTTCCTGAGGCTAAATAACTAGAATTTGCAGTATAGTCTATTGCTGAAGGAAGAAGGGGACATTGGCCAACAGAGTAAGAAGTCTTGGAGTGCACGGACTATTTCACAGACTGTCATTCACAGGGCAGCCATGTATTGCAGATCATGCCTTTTAAACTTGGTTGACTTTTTCAAAACAGTCACCAAGGCCATTGATGAGGGAAAGGCAGTCCATACAGCCTACCTCAACCTGGCAAAGGCTTTCGACACAATACCCCACTCAGGTTTCATTGAAAAACTCATCAGCTTAAATGTAAACCCATACATCACAAGATGGGTTGCAAACTGGCTAAGTGACAGAACCCACAGGGTCAGAGTTGCTGGCACCATGTCAGACTCAAAGCCTGTCATAAGTGGTGTCCCACAGGGCTCAGTCCTGGGACCACTCTTGTTCGGCATCTACTTTTCTGAAGTTCAAGCAAACACAGGAGGGTTATGGCTGACAAAGTTTGCAGATGACTGCAAACTGGGTGCCATAGTCGAAAATGCAAAGAACAAGGCAGGAAACCACTGGATAAACACTTTATATAAGTAAAGCTTTCGGATACAATCCTTTCTCAATACAAAACAATGCATAGAACCAGCTCTTTATATATAGGTCCAAATATATCACATGACATGCAGCCAAAATCACATGATATGTCATCCAAATCACAAAAACATTTTAAAGAAACATTTTAAAAAACTTTTTTAAAAAACTTAATACAAAAACTTGAAATACTTTAATAAAACTTTAAAAAATATATATATTTAGATAAAACTTCAGGCTAAGAGAGATTAGCTCTACTTAATTTAACTAAAATAGGTTTGAGACTGACTTGGCTATTCAAGCCTGGTTTTGAATCACTCATAAGTCTCAAGATCCATTCATATTCTTTAATTTCTAAGTGATTATTTAGGTCCCCTCCCCTAGGTGTAGGTGTAACGTGGTCAATAATTCTAAACCTAAAAATTAATGATTTAATTAGTTAATGATTTCTTGCTTAGTGGGTATGATAGATCTCTACTTTATGAACAGGTCATTAAGATTAGGGAAGATAGGCGGACTTTATTTAAACCAGTTTTGTATGAGGATGTTGTTAGTATTGACTCTAGGTGCAAACAAACATCTGTAGCACCTATTAGATATGTAACTACATATAATTTAAGGACACCCGCTGTTAGAAAAATTATATCTGATAATTGGGTCATCTTGATGGCATCAGATGAACTAAGAAGTTTATTGGGACCTAAACCCAATTTCTCTTATAAGAATATGAGGACCCTTAAGAGTTCACTATGCTAAGAGGACTTTGAGAGGACTACACCTGTATCTACTATAGTGAAATATGGTACTCACAAATGTCACAACTGTTCTTGTTGTGATGACATTTGTAGTACAGAAAATGATACGTTTGTGCATCCTATCAATGGTAGGACATTTAGTTTTAGAGTAGCAGGTACATGTATTACTACCCATGTGGTTTACTTGGCTACCTGCCAGGCATGTAATGCTTTCTATGTAGGCAAAACTACCCGCAGGCTTAAGGACAGGATGACTGAACATAAGTCAGAAATTAAGAGATGCTATGACAGGAATGCACTATTCAAACATATAGAGGAATTTGGTCAGCAGCATTTTTTAGGTTTAGAATTATTGACCACGTTACACCTACACCTAGGGAGGGACCTAAATAATCACTTAGAAATTAAAGAATATGAATGGATCTTGAGACTTATGAGTGATTCAAAACCAGGCTTGAATAGCCAAGTCAGTCTCAAACCTATTTTAGTTAAATTAAGTAGAGCTAATCTCTCTTAGCCTGAAGTGTTATCTAAATATATATATATTTTTAAAGTTTTATTAAAGTATTTCAAGTTTTTGTATTAAGTTTTTTAAAAAAGTTTTTTTAAAATGTTTCTTTAAAATGTTTTTGTGATTTGGATGACATATCATGTGATTTTGGCTGCATGTCATGTGATATATTTGGACCTATATATAAAGAGCTGGTTCTATGCATTGTTTTGTATTGAGAAAGGATTGTATCCGAAAGCTTTACTTATATAAAGTGTCTATCCAGTGGTTTCCTGCCTTGTTCTTTGCATTTTGGTTCCTGGCGTTTATTTTCTTCAATGCCATAGTCGAAAACACATCTGACACAGATATCCTTCAGAAGGGTCTCACAGAAACGGATAACTGGTGCCAGAGCCATGGCCTAAAGTTAAACGCCAAGAAATGCATAGTCATACCCTTCGGGAAAAACAAGGTTACCCCTAGCTACCATATAGGTGGCAATCCACTGAGCACAGAAGAAGTTATCAGGGATCTGGGGACCCAGGTTGACAGTAACCTTTCATTTGACACTCACGTTGCTAAAGTAGTTAGGAAGACCTTCTACATTGCCCACCTGATCATGAAGGGATTCACATCTAGATCAAGGGAGGTCATCGTCCCCTTGTACTTATCACTCATCAGACCAATGATTGAGTACAATGCCCCATTCGGAATGTATCTGACCTGACACCTGCAGCAGCTAGAAAGGCCCCAAAAGTTCCTCACCAAAAGGATAAAGGGTCTCAAAAATATGTCTTATGCTGCCCGACTGAAAGAACTCCAGCTCTATTCAGTCACTTACCGCTTGCTCAGAGGTGACCTGTGCCTGACATACAAGGCCATGTCAAACCCAGATTTGATGAACATGCTTCACCTCAAAAAATCTAGATCTCTCAGAACTACAAGGGCGGGAGACTTAAACCTTGACACGGTTATTAATAGGATGTGCTGGAGGGACAAATTCATCACCCAGAGACTCCCTATGCTGTGGATCAAAATCCCGGTACATGTGAGGCAGAGCACCTCGCTGGCCGTGTTCAAGAGAAATCTTGACCATTGGATGGGAGATCGCAGATATACCCCAGGGATTACCTCAGTGTCACTGCTTGATAGAGGCACAGCAAAATAATGGGCATAGTTTTCTTCAAACTAATGGGGTGGCGAAAGCCACAAAAACTCTGGGATAGGCTTATAAATGCCCTTGGGCAGATAGCCTAGTATGAACCTATGAACCTAATACACAGCAAGGTTATTCATGACAAATGTGCTTAGATTATACAATGACAAAATTCTCAGTAAACTTCTAGGAATAGTGTCTTGTGGCAGAGCTCCTGTAGTATTGAGGTCAGATGCAGTGACTGCAGGCTCTGAAATGAAAGGAGAAAAACTCTACTAAAGTTAGTACTTATTAGACAAAAGAAGAGATGGAAGAAGGACCACAGTAACTCAGAGTAAGAGAATATGGGGGAACTATAAGAGTAGAGTGATGGTAAACAAATTTAGGAATGTAAGATCAAAGTATTTTTAGCAGGAAGAATACTGATAGAGAATCACAGAAATACCATAAAACCTTAGTAATACACTGTAAATCTACAGCTGTATCCAGCAAATTATCAGCACATGGCACTACACTGACAAACACAATATAAAACCATCACTTAGTAAACATGCATGTTATTAACCAGTGCATCAAAATAGTGAGATATATATTCCACAACACTATCAACTCACATTACATTACATTACATATTGGGTTTAAGCAGGAGGTGTCAGAAAAGCTACCACATGGCTAACTGGCTTGTTGTATTTCCGCATTCATATCAACATTGTTTTTTGATCCTTCAACATTGGCTCTTCCTATCATTGTGAAGCAGAAGTGTTGGATTGTTCACCCACTAATAGGAAACATGAGCTGGGTTTAAACCATCATGAGACAGGTTTGTTTTTCCCTACTGATGATGTGTTGTTGCGATAGTAATCCTGCTCAGTACGAGAGGAACCACAGATTCAGGCATTTGGTGTATGTGCTTGGCTGAGGAGCCAATGGTGCGAAGCTACCTTCTGTGGGATTATGACTGAACTCCTCTAAGTCAGAATCCTGCCTAAACATAATGCTACCACAGTGTCATGGATCTCCACTTCGCCAGGGATAGCCAAGCGCAAGGTTGGTGAGGAGCACCACTCATCACTGTGTCAGAGCGTGGACAGAAGGGGGCTGTGTCTCTCCAGCAGTGCACTGCATGTTTGTAGTGGACCAGATGCTTAATCATTCATAGATGACCTGATTCAAGGTTAACTCAAGGCTTACTTTTTTGAGAAGTTCTAGATAGTGTGAGATAAAATGGGAGTGGTGGGTCTCCAGATGGATGTCATTGTTTCCTTTTTTGACTGTCATCATAGTGGTTCCTTTCAAATGAGCTGTTGTAATTTCATTTTTAAAATTATTTCTTGCATTATATTTTTGAACCTTCTGGATTACATATTTTTGCATTTTTCATTAATCATTTTATAAATAAAATGCATATAAAAATACAATTGGCAGTCCTTTTTCTGCTTCGACTATTATCCACACGAGTCTTACTTCCATGTCCACCTATTTCTCCATTCATTTATTTACTTGGCTATTTATTTTGTTAAACATGTCTAGCCATTTAGAAATACAGGCCAGGAAGAAAAGCTACAATAAGAAGTAGGACAAATGAGTTGTTTCACAGAATATGAAATGCATGAGAAGTAAACAAAACTATAACAACAGTGCACTGTTTATCGACATAGATTTATCATCTGGTTTCTTGATCAGAACTACATCTTATAATATAAAAAAGATAATGAATTCCCACTGCTTCCTTACAACAGTGTACAAAAAGATGAATAAGACAGAATTTACCTACTTAATATGTACTTTATGTGCAACCTATTTCCTAGGGGTAACATGGTTTACAGGCTGTAGTAGCAGTAATCAGTTCTAATACCTGAAACAGGGTAAAGGTTTCTAGAACATGAACAAGTGCATGTCTGAAAACAAATATTAAAGAAGTCAAACTAGGTTAGAAGTATTCTTACAAAAGAATAGTGTGCATTTGTGTGTGTGTGTGTGTGTGTGTGTGTGTGTGTGTGTGTGTGTGTGTGTGTGTGTGTGTGTGTGTGTTTGTGTGAGAGAGAGAGAAAGTGTTTGCGTTATTGTTTTTGAGGAATATATGAAGAGCAGGGCAGGTAAATAATGATCATTTGAATGAGGGATGGAAGGGAAGATGGGAGAGAAGTTTAAATAATGTAATTCAGATTTCTGAGATTTGTAGGTTTTCACCAGATAGCTGATGCATTATCAGTGTGATCATAAATTTATTTTCAGATGTTTTCTTCCCATCTGTTTATTGGCAAGAGTGGTAGCACCCTTTTTTATTGTTAAGTTATTACAGAAACACACCAGCTCCTTACAAATCTTAAAGGACTTCTGTGACTGTAGTGAACATAGGCAATAACAAAAGTACATTGACTCATGTTCTCTAAAACTTGAAAAATATGTTTATTTTCTATAGTAATATATATGCCATCACTGTTAAAATTAACAACACAGGAGCTCCTGTTTAAATAAATCATTCCTAGTTGTCTTCTACTTTTAACCTAATCTTTTTGCTGCAAGCGGTACATCAGTCCTAACTGCAGTAAAAGCAGTATAGTCACAACACAGCATAGATGTGCTTAACAAAAAGCCTCCCATTCAGCCGTATACCAAGAAAGGACTACTAAGGTAAAATATCACTGACCATCCAGTAAATGGATGCATAATTAAAAGGCAGCAGGAATGAGAATTATTTGAAATGTTGGCTTTTATGCAGAAAAAAAATCACAAGCAAACATCGTGTTTGGCAGTGATGATAATTATGCAATAAATGTGATAGTATTTACCTTACAAGTATTACGGTTTACATTATAAGATGTCTGCTAAACAGCTACTTTATATAAAAGTCAGATATGCAGATTTGATGCTTTTTCATTGCTAGAAATATTAATATTTACTGATCTGCATTAAATTCTATAAGCTATGCTGTATAAAAGACTGTCCTGTTTACTATCACATCCAGCATTTAAAACCTAAGAAGGAAGAATATATTTAGTACATAATGCTGATTTCAGCGCTTTCCAAAATAAACATCAACAAGGAAGAAGACAAAACCTTATAGGTTAAAAAAGGTTTTCTTATCCCATGTTGAAAATAACATGCTACCATTAGTAATAAAGATATTTTAATTGTTAATAAACATCTAAAATTCTCTAGTTTTGGTTTTATGGAATAAAATGCCTGGACTAAGATAAGGATGCAATCATACCAGATATGAAAAAAAAGACCTGATGGTTATTGAATGAAGCTGATCTTTCTCCTACCTCCCATGTATACTCTTGCAATCTCATGCATGGTGCAAGTCTTTCCCACATACTCACACACAAACACACACACACACACACACACACACACACACACACACACACACACACACACACACACACACACACCCACTCATATACATAACTGACATATATTTATATAGCATGCAAACATAATGATTCAGAAATTTGCATTAGCATAGTAGGAGTGGTAAGTATTCGATGGGGACAAAAGTAAAATCTAGTTTTGTCCAAAGAAGGGACTATTTCAGGTAAGTCTTTTTAACTATTGATTTGGTGAATGAAAGGGTGAACTAGAGGATTTGTATTTTTTACTGTACCAGCATTACTGAAATCTTCAAATGGATGCATTTTAGTAAAGCTTCAAGAGCAAGTAAAAATGCAGAATGTCTTACAATATACCTAAATGCATAAACAACATAAAGCACCTTGCATGTAAATCTTGTTTGGTTCATAAAGTCTTGACTTACATAGCTCTTAATGCAGTTATATCTATCCAGTTGTTCTTACATGAGTGTCAAATGATAAGTAACAAAACAAAGCAATAAATACAATTTTATTAACAGAATTAGCAGTAAGGGTGTTCTGCCTTTCACTGTATGTGTACAGACAAACCAGTGGTATGATGAATACAAAATGTGTTCTGTTACCTGTAATGATGGGAACTTTCTAGAGTTTAGTTTATTTACTTTTTCTACTGTTTTTTTTTTTTTTTTTGTGCATGAATAGAAGTAGATACATGTAAGGTTTCTACTACAGTTCAATTTGCATCTAAAGCATGGTCTAAAAGCTCAGCTCATAAGAGGAAATATGACTATGAGAACCTTGGATGCTTAGGTTTAACAGTTCATGCATGGTTACTGGGCTATTGACCTGAAGGTCTTTATAAACCTAGCCATGTATACTCAATATAATATTAGAAAAAAACAATATAAAGGATCTTGCCTGAACTCGAGATCTTATTTAGTAAGACTGCCCATATCTAGGAGGGTCATAGGTGAAATCCTCAGCAGGAATTTACGGTTTCCCATCCAGTCATCCAGGCTATGCTTAAATAAGGTCATAAAGGGGTGTTGTTTGATGTGAACTAGTTGCCTATTCCAGAGGAGTGGCAGCCTCTGTGAGATATAACTATCTCTCCAGCAGGTCCTATTTATGTTGCAGGCCAGGTTAAGGTCCTTGGAGTGGGTGACCCTTGTCTCATTTCACTTGCTGATGTGTAGCATTTTCATTAGGTTTGGATCTGAGAGTGCTCTGTAGGCCAGGCACATGTCTCCTTGAAGTAGTGTGTATGCTACTGAATACAGTGACAGTGACTTCAGTATAATAATATATGACATGCTGGAGACCCTGAATTTTCTTGGTTATAAATCTTTGAGGTCTCTCAAGTTGCTGCAGGTGCCTGGTAAGGTACAGACCAAAGGGAACATTGTACTCAATTATTGGCCTGATGAGGGTCCAGTACAGGGGTGTTATGGCCTCTTTCACTCTTGAGGCAATGCATTTGCTAATGAGATGTGCGACATAGAATGCCTTCCTTACCACAGTAGACACATGGTAGTGAAAATTTACACTCAACTTGTGTTCCCACTACTGAGATGTTACTTAGGGTATTATTGTTTATATGATAGTCTGCAGGTGTATCGCTTTTACTGAAGGGGATACTAATGCATTTTTTTGCATTGAGTTTGAGTCCATGTCTTTGGCACCAATCATTGATTTGTGGAAGTCCCTCTTGAAGTATATTGACATTTCAATGACTGCACTTAATTTGCAGTCATCAGCAAGTCAGTCAGCCATGGCCCCTCTGTTTTGGCCTGAACATCTGAGAAGTATATTCCAAACAATAGGGGGCCCAGCACTAACTTCTGTGGAATCCCAGTGTTGACAGGTCTGCTGATTGGGTTTAAGTCTCCAACTTTGACTGTGATCTGTCAGGGAGTCCACTTGACAACATAAGGGCTGATATTCAACTGGGAGGGTTTATCAATTATGCCCAAATGTGGGACTGTGTCGAAGGACTTGGCTAAGCCAAAGTAGGTGTCTTCATCTATGGCTCTGGTGACATTTTTGAAGTAATCCATCAGGTTTAACAGGTATGATCTGATTTTGAGAAAACCAAACTGTGTCAGATCAAAGGTTTGGAGTTCACCTATATCCTTATTTATAAGGTATATGTTGATCTGTTCCATGGCCTTACAGATAAATCTGATTAAGCTTATGGGTCTTTAGTTCCCAGGGTCTGTAGCTGTACCCCCTTTATGAAAGGGGATGATGGTTACTGTTTTCCATTCAGCTGGGTCAAAAGCAGAGTAACTAATGGAGTTGCTAACTCATGTTTTAGACCATTTAAAATGCAACCCATGATGCCATTCAGTCCAATAGATACTGTGTTTTTGGACTTGGAGAGAGCATCAAAGACTTGCTCTTTGGAGATGCAAGATGGGGTAGATGTACAAGAAATGCTTTAGGGAATGTTTGGAGGGAATAGGGGAGTAAAAGTTTCACCAAACCTATCAGCTAATAGGTTAGCTATTTTCATAGGATCAGTGTGTGTGATGCGATCCACAGCTAGTTCAGCACATGTCTGGGTCCTACCTTTTAGATTATGAATATAACTGAAGAATGCCTTATGGTTATAGTTTGCTATGGTTGCTAATTTTTTCTTTGAAGTTGCCCTTAATGGATTTTACAAGTTGTCTTATTTGTTTGTTCAAGCAGAGGAGGGTATTCTTCCAGTGCTGGGGCCTCTCTTTTTTATTGTTAGACAACAACTTCTACCTCATGTATAACTTATTAATGCTAGATGTCCATCAGGCAGGCTTGTTTTTTTCTTGAGGATCTTGTTTTAATCCTATTGGGTACATCTGTGTCAATATATTTGTATAAGTGTTGGTAAGAAGCATTTGTGTATACCTTAGTATAATTGTCAATGCCATCTGTGGGAACAGGAGCTTTGAAATTAATTATGCCATCCTTTAGGAGGGTATAATTAAGATTTGGTGAAATTCTTTAGCCTGATTTCACCTAAGAGGAGTTCAGGTAGCTATTTCAAACATTTCTGATTTGTGATCAGATTTAACCAGTGAGGGTCCTATACTTGTGGTTGTGCAATGTTCACCTATGTTAGTGAAGACCAAGTCAAGAATATTTGACCCCCTTGTGAGGTTAAATAGTATCTGTTCCAGGTCATTAGTGTTAACAAAGTCCAGGAACCTTTGTGCGAGCATGTTGGTACTCGTATAAGTTTACCAGTCAATGGAGGGATAAAGCTCGCCCATGACTGGAATGTTTGGTTGTAATTTGATTGACTCAAGTAGGTCCATATAAACAGCGTGGGTATCTTGGTTCATTGAAGGGGGCCTATAGTAAACAATGGTTTGAATGGTGGTTCTTGTCTGTAGTTAGCTGAACTTGGAGTAACTCCATGGCATTTTCCTGTTTGACCAGTCTAGGGGTGTATTTATCTTTAATGAATATAAATACTCCACCTCCTTTGGTTCACACACATATTTATTTTGCAGTCTGAAAGTGTGGAAGGCATTGTAGCCTTGCAAGGCCAGGGTACTGCCTCTGGCCATAAACCAGGTTTCTGCGATTGTACAGACATTGTCATCCTTCAAGGAGAGGAGTGCTTCCAGAGAGTGCAGTTTCTGATTTAAGCGCCTAGTGTTTAGCAGCATAACCTTTAATTTATCTGTGAGTGATATTTTTATGTCAGAAATTTTGTTCTTGAGACCTTAGCTAAAAAAGGCACTATGGAAAAGGCAAGTGCCTTAGCTAGTAACCAAAAGCCAAGAAGTGACAGGTGAAGACCATCCCTGACAAAGCAGTGTGGTCTATCAATCATGTCATCCCAGATTGACAGGAACTGGATTGCCATAGAATGACACCAGAAACTAAGCCAATTGTTGAAGTCAATCATTTTTTTGTTTATACTGTGGTATCATCATGTGTGAGGGAAGAATGCTGTTCAAGGCTAGGGACATATCTGCCTGGGACACATATTCACAGAGCTCAGTCATCTCTCTCTCTTCATATAGTCCATTGAGGTACATCTCAAGTCGTTCACACCAACATGAACTATGATGGTGTCATAATGATGCTTGTTGTTCAGAGACTTGAATGCAGGTGTGGTCTGACGGATCCAGGCACTTGATAGATAGGTGACAGTAACCTTCTCCTTGTCCAGCCTGGTGAGTGGGACATCTACGTGTCTTTCGATGTTTCCTGGCTTATTTGGTGAGACAGTGGTGCTTGTGTTTTTATGCACTGAGTTCTGTAGGTGCTGTATTAGGTGTAACATTTTTGTGTTTGGAAGGTCTCTGGTGTTTAGGTAGGATTCTGGTAAGTACCTCCGCATATGATGGCTTATGTGTTGAGTGCATGGTTTGCATAGGAGGTAGTGTGTGAGGTGACAAACTGTTCAGTGTTACTGTTCTGTGCATGAGAGAGCAAGGATTCTCGATTCTTAGTGTAGATGCATCTTTCAGAAATTGTACTTGGGTGATTTAGGAATAGAGGGTTGTCAGTGTAAATGAGACACTTGCTACACTGCCTTAGGATACCCATGGCAATCAGGCTGGTAGGAGAAATGAATGTAAGCTGACCATCCATAATACTAGGTTAAATCTTGTTTTCACAGTGGGGAGAGAAAATGGAAGGGTGTGATATAAGTGGGTGACTAAACAGGGTATATACTAATGGGATGCTCTGTAAAGGGTTTATACTACTGGGGGTTCTCTAAATGATATGAGACTATTGTAGACTTGGTGGTTTTGAGACTATTTAAGGGGCAAAAGTTCAGCTGAGGTGCTCTCTGACCAACTAAGCCCAATTTAGGGATTTCTTGGCTGGATCACAGGCAGCTACTATGGGAAAATGCATCTACTGAATTCTTGCATCTATAACCACCATTGGTTACTCCCACTGCATGACAATGCGTACACAGATGAATACAGAAGAACAGTGGCTGGTCGCCTAACTCTGTGGAGCTGTGTTTAAACCCACACACACACACTGGGCTTATGTAGCAACAGTGGGCAAACTGGATTAAACAATTTATCCAATAAAAAAGCTCAGAACTGAGCCCTGTGCCAGCAGCCTTCAATCAGATGAATATTAACTGCATTCTCCTGTCACAAGGGTACATCGGGGCCCACTCCAACAAAAGATGGTCTGGTTTAGTGCTCAGTTTAACAAACAGAACCAGATTCAGCAGGTCTGAATCTAGTCTATGCTACAACAGACAAAAAGGACAACAAATCATCAAGAATAGTTTTAAAAAATCAGCAATATAGCAAAAATACAGTTTAAAGGTGAAAATGTAGTATAAAATTGTACTTAAGGTTAGCAGAATGCAACAGATTCCTTGGATTGCACAGATGAATACAGCCAAACAGTAGCTGATAGCCTAACTCTGTGGAACTGTGTTAAAACAGTACTGCTACTAGAAAATACACATTTGTGACAAGGTACTCATGAAAATAAAGAAAGAAGGAATGGCTTTGTGTTAGAAAATGGGTTTGTCGTACCCTCCAAACAATTACACCATAACAACTGGTTGTGTTTTGGACTATATTTTATTAGCACAACTGTCATTTCAAAAATATATTACTGTTCAGCTATCTTAATTAATGTATACTACTATTTCACTGACTTTAGCATTACGCTATCATTACCATGTTTCTTTCTTTCATCACAGATGACTTATGCACTCATGAATATGTGTTGTATAATTTAGTTTCATAGAAATTCTTCTTGCAACCCTCTTGGTCTTAATTCCTAATGTCATTAGAACTTTTCTTTCTTTGCCTACCATAAAATATAATTCTGTAGACTAAAAATCTGACAGCCCATACTTAGCACACTTTCAAGTACTACCAATTGTTCATACCGTTATCTAGTATTAATGCCTCTGATCACTGTGGCTGCCTGAAGAGAACACAGCAGTACCCACCTATTGCAAACATATCCAAGTAGAGAAAGGAATCTGTAACACCATTTACTTTCCTATTATCGATACTATCATTGCCATTGAATATCAATAACTGAGGGTATAAAATCACCACAGACATTTCTCCCATCAGTATTTTAAGGTATGGCACAGAACATTCTTTGCCAAACCACGAACAGCATCACTAAGACAAATCACCCATGACATGGGTTTTGTGTGGTGTTTTCTCATCAGGAGAGGAAATAAGTCCTACATCCTTGATCCTTGCATAATGGAATGAACCCTCACCTGTTCTAGGACATAACAAGGTGTAATCTAATCCTATAAAAACGAAGACCAACCCCCATGGCTAAAAGACAAAACTTGTTTTATTGGAAAGCGCTTTCATGCTCTAGGCACTTCATCAGACCACAAAAACATCACTAAAAAAACTATGGTTTAAATACAAAAACTAATTCATCAACTAGAAAACAATTAATTCATTAAAATGATGGCAACCATTAAAGTCATTGAACCTAATGTAACAATCTGTGTGCCTTAAGTGCTGATTTTAAAGGTATACAATCATTGAGCCCAATATCCTTTTATGCTTGAAGTGTGATTGCCCATCTCAACTCATTTTTCTCTCTCAGATTTCATCTCTCTGTTTTATTCTTAATAACGCCACCTCTCCCATTAACATTCATTAGCTGTAAGACCAAGAACTCAAAACTATGTCCTTGATTATTGCCAATATGTTTAGCAAGGGCATTTGTGGTGACTTTCCTGTGCATAGCCCTTAGATGTTCTAAAACTCTTTCCTTCAGGCTATGATTGTTTTTTTCCCACATAAAAGCTGGGACATTCCCTGTAGGTCACAATCTGCATAAATCTTCAGACATATCCTCCTATTTGTGGTAGGATGAATAAAAAAAAAATGGTAGAGCTGAAACTACAAGCTAATCTAATCCTTCTGTGTGATTACCTGTGCCAAACCTTTTTACCAGGCCACATTTAAGGTCATACGCATTATGGTCTGTTCTCCCATCTATCCTAACACCCTCTGCCAATTCTGCCTATCTAGGAATTGCTTGTATTTTCTTTTCTTAAGTATCTATCTATCTCTCTATCTAGCTATCTATTTATCTATCTATACTTACCTCATTTCTTTTAAAAAAAAATAATTTTTCCTCTAGATCTTTTAAGTGTAACTGAGGTGTAGATTGAAAAGGTCTAACCCAAGATCCAACAGGTAGTCTCCATCTGCCCTAAACTACCCTGGATCTCTGTTCAAGAGAAACTCACAAACCAGGAATACAAAACCAGGATGTAGACCTTAGAAGTGGCACAGGATTTTTTTGCAGAAAAAGAAAAAAAACAAGCACTTTCATCTCACATGTAATACAAAAGAGATATAATCAGAACTAACCTAATCAAACACAGTCAGAATAAATAGGTTAAAATCAGTCACATGATTATTTTAATTAAAACGATTAAAGGCTTTTAAAAGCAATTAAAAATACAAGTCTCTTAAAGTGCTTTGCATATAAGATCACAAGTTAAAAGTAGAGCCGTGTACTATTGTCCCTCTAAAAATATAAATATATTATTATCTCATTTGGGCTTTAAGTTTTAAAAGACACCCAGGTCATTAAGGGGAAGCCAGCCAATTGCATTAAGTTGTAAAATCCAATAAAGTTCAATTTTCTCTAGGTAAAATGCTCAAGCTCCACCCCTAATATTTTGTGCAACCTTTTCAATAACATAATCTGGATCCCTACCTTTGGATGAGTCAGTATCACAAAATCTACAGAATGTTCCCCCTAGTAATACACTTCATTGTCCTCTGTACAGCACACCGATCTTTAGCATAATTGCATATAAATATGCTTTAATTAAAGGCCATTATCTATAGCACATCAGGCAGATGATTCTTGATTACAGCCATGTCTTTTAACATTTTCAACAATTAACATTTTTTCTTCTGGGGGAGAAATTATCAACCTTTTAGGGCATAATGACAACATCTGTTTGTCAAATCTGTCATTTATTTGTGATCATGATGGATAATTTTGACTTTTTTTTTTGATCTGCAGGGGAAAAGAACTGTTAGTATCTCAACAAATTTCAGCTGTCTTCCTACAGAGTCTATTTTCTTCTTACAGGTATGTTCTAAAAAGCAGATGCCCATTTTGGGGGGACTGCTAGAAAATCAACCTGACTGTCCCTCCAGAACATTTAGGAGACCGATTATAAATGGATATTTTAATCAGTCAAACTAGAATTATTTTTCAAACAATGTTATTTATTTCAAGGCCATGCCCCATTCTCTGGGATGACATCTGCAGGATATTGAGTGGAATAAAATTGAAGTTTCCACCCAAGAGTTCACCTACCTTCGACAGCACCACAATTCAACTAAAATATGGGATGGAGATATCCCTTATTAATTCATTATTTATCTGTCATCCCATGACAGAATAACTTTCGACTGAAAAATATTTAGAAATGGAATACATTTATTCCAAACAGTAAAGTTATATTCAGCCAGTGGTAGTGCCCAGCTGAGGCTGCCAGAAACTGTTAAATAATGTAAAAAGATCCTTGCACCTCAATTATTTCTGTCAAATAATTTTCAGACATGGTGCATGCTACACAGCATTTTCATATAAATATATCACTCACTTCTCCTCTTAATGAAGTTCTGCTCTGATCTCCCACAACAACTGAACTCAAAATAAATTGTAGTCAGAAAATTGGTCATAAACTTGTTATTTTCTCTGAGAGAGCAGCTGATGCCTGTATCAGACTAGCAAATTATATTAAAGCAAGCATTAGTTTAGATATCTTTAAGAACAGCCTGTACACTTATTATGGGAACATCTGGTTGAGTAAACTGGCAGGCTAGAAGGGCATTAATGCCCATGTTTGAAATATCTGTATGCATGCACGTATGCAAGCATTTTCTTCCTATCAAGAAAAGACTGCACTCCTTTAAAGCAGCATAACTCACTTTCTGCATTTCCAATAACACACTTCTTTTATTTCAAAATTACTTTATTCTTGATACATCTGTTCTGTAACAGTGGGAAAACTGTATTAATTTGCTTGAACTAGCTAACTACAAGCATTTTGGCATTCTGCCACCATTCAGCAACAAATGTGATTGTATCCGAGCATTACCTAACTTAGGTAGATATGGTGCAATTAAGTCTTTTTTTTATTTCACTGATCTGATGACTGGGGAGATCCACTGGAGAAACGTTCCCTTTTCAGTGGTCACCCAAGAGCTGGTTAAATGACTTGTGTAGAGTCAAATGGATAACAAATGAGGAGGCAGGGAATCAATCCACATACCCTGGGAACAGGAAGCAATAAGTGCCAAGCAGAGCATAGAGGTTTGCTTGGTTTTAACCTGCCTTCACAGAATATACTTAGCAAAGTATTGACAACAGTATATGCAGCAGCCGAAAGATAAAGATGCAAGTCCTTTTATCTTACAGTCTGTATAACTGTAGTAGAATGACATACTGCCTTGGGCACAGATTGGTTACGTCCGTCGGTACAATACTATGCAGGTAAAGATAATAAAAGAACCATGATCATTTTATGGTGCAGTATGCAATGCAAGTCCTGACTGCAGGCTTTTGTGTCCTTTTAATTGGGAAGTTTGTAGCATCAAATCCTTTCCAGGGTACTAAGAGTTTTCAATGAAGAAATACATCAAATGAAATATACATAAATGAAGACATTGTGATAGCTGAATCATAGGTTAGTTTGATGCTTAATAAAAGTATCACCTTTGGATATTACTTTTCATGAATGTGGTATATGTACAGTAATCCTGAAATGCCCCTTCCCACATTCTAAAACATTTTGGAAAGATGTCTCTTTATCCTGTTCCCATACACAGTATCCCTTTTGTATTTTTACGTATCAGGAAAACAACTTAGATTCTGCATACACCTCTGGCTATGCTACTGGAAACCATAGCTTTCTCATATACCTTTCCTTGCCCAGAGTATTGGACACATCAATATGCAACTGTATGTCCGCCTTGGTCACACAGTCTTCTTGCCAAAGGCATACACTGTTATGCTGCACCATGACTTCATTCCATATCTGTAAATGTCTCCTTACCTGTCCAGTGATTCATACATAATGATGTTTTTGTTGACTCTCTTCTCAACAAAACCTACCACCCTGCTGGAAAAATCTAGAAGTCCAAACAGAGTCATGACCTTCCCTGCAGTAATGACCTTTCATGTATTATTTTCCTTTCTTTGTTATGCAGATACCTAGTTTTTTTTTTTTGGTAGGTAAAATACTTGTTTAATCACACTGATTTTCATGTACAAAATATTAAAACTGCTGAAGGTCTTTCTAATTTATCAAATGCTACAAGTATCCCATCTCCTGACAAATCTGCTAGAATGCTGCCCCCTTACCTTGGCATGCTGCTATCCATCCCAATTATTAACAAAATTACACAACTACTGAAATGCTGTTTTACCCCCCTCTTTGAATAACATATCCAGTAGGACACTGATAAAATTCTCAGATATTGTACATGCCACCACATACCTCTTAGGTATCGACTTTTCATAAAATTATTGATGGTTTAATAACACACCAACAAATGTTAGGCCTGTCAATGACTTGCAACTGCTTAAAATCACAATCAGTAAATAACTTGGCTAATCAGGAGTCCTTTCATAGGTTCATAGGTTCATAGGTAGGTACTAGGCTATCGGCCCAAGGGCCTAAGTAAGTCTATCCAACAAGGTTCCTGGCTTACGCCACCCAAGAAAGTTAATTTCCTGTACCCCTGTCGAGCAGAGCCAAAGAAGTGATTCACGGTATGTATTTCCTATTTCCCATCCACTCATCAAGATTTTTCTTGATGAGTGCTAATGAGGAACTTTGCTTGATATAGATGGGTAGCTTGTTACAGAGTATAGGAAGTCTCTGGGACAGGAATCTATTCCTCCAGCATGTCCTGTTTATTATGGTGACAAGGTTTAGGTCCCTAGAGCATGTAGCTCAGAGGGATTGTGATTTCTTTAGATGTAGCATGTCCAACAGCTCTGGGTTTAACATAGCTTTATATGTTAGACAGAGATGTCCTCGGAGTAGGCAATATGCTACAGAGTAAAGCTGGAGTTTTTTGAGATGGTCAGTGTAGGGCATCTGTTTAAGGCCAGTAATCCTCTTTCTGAGGTACTTATGTGGCCTTTCCAGCTGCTGCAGATGTCTTGTGAGGTACATTCCAAAAGAGGTGTTGTACTCTATAAAGGGTCTAATGAGTGCCTAGTAGAGGGAAACAAGGATCTCTTTTTTCCTGGATGAGAACCCTTTTGTGATGAGGTGTGCCACATAGAAGGACTTCCTGACTACTGTGGCAATGTGATTATCAAAGGAGAGACTACTGTTCACCTGGGTCCCAAGGTCTCTTTTCACACATTCAGCGTTACGTAGACTGCCATTTATGTGGTAGTTCATGGGTGCAGAGTTTTTACCAAAGGGAATGACAATGCATTTTTTGGCATTGAGCTTGAGGCCATGCCTCTGACACCAGGCATCTGTCTCAGTGAGGCCCTTTTGTAGGCTGTCCACATCATTTGGGGACACAACTATGGCTCCTAGTTTGCAGTCATCTGCGAACATCATTAGCCAGAGGTCTTCTGTGTTAGCCTGTACTTCATAGAAGTAGATACCAAACAGGAGAGGTCGCAGGACTGAACCCTGTGGTACTCCACTTGCCACTAGTTTAAAGTCAGATTTGGAATCTGAAACTTTTACAGTGTGGGTTATGTCAGTAAGCCAGTTGACAACCCATCTTGTGATGTAGGGATTTATACCTAGTTTACTGAGTTTAGCTATAATTCCAGAATGGGGATGGTGTCGAAAGCCATGGTGAGCTCAAGATAGGCTGTGTGAACCACCTTACCCTCGTCTACGGCTTTGGTGACTGCCTCAAAGAAGTCTATCAGGTTCAGAAGGCATGATCTGCCTTTCACAAACCCAAACTTGGTGGGGTCCAGAGTTTTGAGCTTTCCAATGTCTTTGTTTATGAGTTCCATGATGATACGTTCCATGGTCTTGCAGACCAGGCTCGTCAGGCAAATAGGGCAAAAGTTCCCAGGATCAGTGGTGGCTCCCCCTTTGTGAAGTGGGATAACTGTTGATGTGCACCATTCAGTGGGCACAAAGTCTGATGTGAAACTATGATTGAACATGCTGCTTAGGTGGGGAGCTAGTT
The DNA here is from genome assembly GCF_019279795.1 of Protopterus annectens. Taxonomy (NCBI): domain Eukaryota; kingdom Metazoa; phylum Chordata; order Ceratodontiformes; family Protopteridae; genus Protopterus; species Protopterus annectens. Next base: position 1,019,525,934 of record NC_056728.1, on the reverse strand, counting down.
CATTCTGAAGTTCGTGTAAAATGCAGCCTGGGATGTAGTTTTGGCTTTAGAGAGTGCAGCTTTTACCTGTGTAGTTATGATTACAGGGACTCTGCATTCTTCCTGTATAGATATGGGGCCTTTATGGAGTGAGAGGGGGTAAAGTTAGCAATGAACCTATCTGCCAGGATGTTGGCAATATCAGTTGGCTCTGTAATTTTTGTGCCATTGTGCTGTAACTCATAGCACGATCTGGGTGTTGCCACTGAGATTCTTGACATAGCTATAGCATGCTTTGTGGTTGTCCTTAGAATCAGTGATATTTTGTTTTCATAGCTAGCTTCAGAGGATCTTATAAGGGATCTCAGCTACTTACTGAGGCTGACTAGGGAGCTCCTCCACTCATGGGATTTTACTCTCTTTTGTAACAGTTTCTTCCTTCTGTTGTAGAGTTTGTTTATGGTAGGGGACCACCAGATTGGCTTCCTTTTTTGGAGGATAGCATCTTGGTTCTGTTTGGGATAGCACAATCCATGCGCTCATGTAAGTGCTTATAGAGTGCATATGTGTAGGATTCAGCAGTCATAACTGTAGTGTCCATCTGTATGGGTGTCATGAAGTTTGCCATTTCTGTCTTAAGAAGCATGAAGGTGGCTTTGGAGAAATTTTTTACCATGGTTTCCTTAATGGTAGGTGGCAGTGGGATGCGGATATGTAGGGTGATTAGCTTATGGTCAGATATAACCAATGAGGAGTTGACTTCAGGTGTGGAACACCGGTCACTCATGTTGGTAATGACTAGGTCTAGGATATTGTTGCCCCTGGTGGGGTGTGGATAAGTTGATCCAGGGCATTGGAATTTATGAATTCCAGAAAGCATTGAGCAAAGGTGTTGGTACATGAGTAGTTTTCCTAGTTAATGGTGGGGTAGTTGAAATCACCCATTATTAGGCTGCTTGGTTGAACCCTAATATTTTCCAGTATATCAAGAAAAAAGGAGTGGGAATCCTGGGGCATGGTGGGGGATTTGTAGCAAGCTACAATTTGGATTGCAGTTTTGCCCAAAGTTAGTTGCACTTGGATAACCTTGGATGCATTATGCTGTGCAACTAGCCTGAAGGTGTGGATATCCTTAATGAATATGGACACACCTCCACCTTTGGTGTTCTGGTCCAGGTTAGATGGCCGAAAAATGTGGTATGAGTTATATCCTGGTAATGCAGGGATGCTCTCTAGAGTCTTGAACCAGGTCTCAGTCACTGCACAGATATCGATGTTCTCCATTTTATGGAGTGCCTCAAGCGAGTGCATTTTGAGATTTAGACTTCTAGCATTGAGTTACCCTCAGTTTTTGCTTGCCTGTTCCTGTTATGGTGGTGAATTTGTCATTTGAACCTTGCCTAAAAAAGGCACTATAGGGGGGGCAAGACCCTTAGCCAGTATTCAGAATCCCAGGGGCGACAGGTGCAGGCCATCTCTGGCAAAGCATCATAGTCTATTGACCATGTCTTTCCAGGTAGACAGATACTGGATCTCCTTAGAATGACACCAGAAGCTTAGTCAATTGTTGAAATCAATCATTTTGTCCTTGTACTATGGTATCATTCTGGGCGATGGCAGGATGCTACTCAGAGCTTGGGCCATACCTGCCTGGGCTACAAGATCAGAGTGCTCTTCCATGTCTCTTTTCATGTAGTCCAGGGAGGTACGTCTCAGGTCATTTACACCGACATGGACAATGACAGAGTCATATTTGTACTTGTTGTGGAGTGACCTGAGTGCATGGGCTATGTGGCAGATCCTGGCACCCAACAGGCAGCTGACAGTAACCTTCTCCTTGTTTAGCCTGGTGAGTGGGACATCACTGTGCCTGACTATAGAGTCACCTATGACTAGTGTGTTGGGTACATTGTTTTGCCTTATTGGCTGTAGTTTATTGGCACACTGAGTCTGTGGGCTATGTGTCATTTGGGTTGTGTTGGGGGGTGGAGGTTGCTTGCGTTTCTGCTTTGGAGGTCTCTGTTGCTTGAGCAGATTATTATCATGTTCTGGTTAAGTTGATGGCATCCTCTATTGATTCAGACTGTACCTTAATCTTCTCTTTGTTTACAGTGTTATTCAGTGTTTCACCTCATAGATGAGAAAGGTGATGGACAGAGTGAAATATGACTATTTTACTTGGTCCTAAACCTAATGGGAGAACCAAACTGATCAGATTGGAGGGAATCACAAACTGTCCTGCCACTCTACCTGTTTTTAGTTCCTTTCCATAAACTCCCAGACATTTTCTTCTTTCTCTTCAATGGACATCAGATTATGAAAACAACCCCTTTGACCCTATACAAGGCCTTTAGCATCCCACTCCCTGTAATAGCTTTACACATAGTGCTCTAAAATTTCACACCTCACCATGGAGTTGTTAGCCAATCCCACAATATACATAGGTTCATAGGTTTATAGGTAGGCAGTAAGCTATCTGCCCAAAGGTATTTATAAGCCTAGCCAGAATGTGTTGGCTTTTGCTGCCCCCTTAGATTAGTTTCATGTGCCTCTGTCCAGCAGAGCCACTGAAGTGATGCCCGAGGTAAACTTTCTGTTTCCCATCCACTCGTCAAGGTTTCTTTTGAAGAGTGTTAGCGAGGAGCTCTGCCTAATGTAGATTGGAATATTGTTCCAGAGCATGGGAAGTCTCTGGGACAGGTATCTATCCCTCTAGCATGTCCTATTTATTGTTGTGGTGAGGTTTAGATCCCTAGAGCGTGTGGCTCGAGGGGATAAGGTTTTCTTTAGGTGGCCATCAATTCTGGGTTGGACATGGCCTTGTATGTCAGGCAGAGATCACCTCTGAGTAGGTAGTATGCAACCGAGTATAGCTGGAGTTTATTCAGTTGAGCTGCATAGGACATCTGTTTGAGGCTAGTGATCCTCTTGGTAAGGTACTTCTGTGATCTTTCCAGCTGTTGTAGGTGTCTTGTAAGGTACATCCCAAATGGGGCATTGTACTCTATGATGGGTCTGATGATTGATGAGTAGAGGGGCACAATGACCTCTTTTGATCAGGATGCGAACCCTTTTGTGATTAGGTGGGGAACATAGAAGGATTTTCTAACCACTTTGGCAATGTGATTATCAAAGGTGAGATTACTATCTACTTTGGTCCCCAGATCCCTTATTACGTCTTCCATATTTGGGAGACTACCACCTGTGGATACTTTGTTTTTTCCAAAGGGGATGACTATGCACTTTTTGGCATTTAGCTTGAGGCCATGATTTTGACACCAGGTATCCATCTCAGTGAGACCCTTTTGGAGGATGTCTGTGTAAGCCAGAGAATCAATTATAGCCCCTAGTTTGCAGTTGTCTGCGAACATGGTCAGCCATAGTCTGCCTGTGCTTGTCTGTACCTCTGAGAAGTATATGCTGGACAGGAGGGGTCCTAGGACTGAGCCATGGAGAACGTCACTTGTAACCGGTTTAGAGTCGGACCTAGCTCTTACCATGTGGGTTCTGTCCGTGAGCCAGTTGGCAACCCATCTTGGTAGGGGTTTATGTTCAGGTTGGTGAGCTTGTCTACAATACCAGAATAAGGAATGGTGTTAAAGGCCTTTGTGAGGTCTAGGTAGGCTGTCTGTACCACCTTTCCCTCATCTGTAGCCTTGGTAACTGTCTCGAAGAAGTCCAACAGGTTTAGGAGGCATGATCTGCCCTTAACAAAGCCAAACTGGGTAGGGTCCAGTGTTTGGAGGTTCCCAATGTCTCTGTTAATGAGTTCCATGATGATGTGCTCCATAGCCTTGCAGACCAAGCTAGTCAGGCTTATAGGGAGATAGTTCCCAGGGTCTGTTGTGGCTCTACCTTTGTGGAGCAGAATAACTGTTGCTGTGCACCACTCTATGGGTATGTAGCCTGTGGAAAGGCTGAGTTTGAACAGTGTGTTTAGGTGGGGTCTATATTATAACATTGAAGTCTTAAAACTTCAAATGCTATAATATTAAACTCGTTCGATCGAAAGACCAGAAAATCGAACACTCAATATAGCGAATTATTTCCCTGTGAATAAATTTGCTGTTCCGACAAACATACACACAACACAAGCACACCAAAATAAATAATCCACACACATGCACTTCACAAAACCCTACACTAAACCATACATACACTACTAGCCAACCACTTACCTTAACCCAACCCTAACCCTAAGGTCCATAACTACCGCACACTCATCTTACCTGCTCCCTATCCCTAAGGTCCCTAACTATCGCACACTCACCTTAACTGCTCCCTAACCTAAAGTCCCTATTGCACACTCACCTTACCTGCTCCCTAACCCTGAAGTCCCTATTCCACACTCACCTTATCCGCTCCCTAACCCTAAGGTCCCTATCGCACACTCACCTTCATTTGCACACTTACCTTAACTGTTGGGATAGTTTGATAACACTCTACCAAAATGCATGTATCTGCTAGTGTCACTGTCTTCCTCACCATTATTCATTAATTTACTTTTTTAAACTAATATTCTTTTCACCTCTTCCAAAGTTCTGAGGCTTTTCCTTCTAAAAACTCCTTTGATTTACTTGACTGTATCAAGGTTCACCTTTACTTCAGTGCAAATTTCAACAAAATGAACATTAAAGTTGATCAGGCTCAGTGCTGCACTCCGTGGCACCCCTTCAATAGGTCAAACTGTTTTTTACAGTGGAGTTCAACTACAGTATTCTCTGCATTCTACTTCCATGTAATCCTTTCAGGACAAAATCCTGTGGTCAATTACAAAGAAGATAACATACTAAGTACTTCTCCACATGACAGTGCTGAAAACAATACTGAAGACTAGCTAGGTTAGTTATATTCACTTTACTTGTTTGTCTTGTTACTCTATCATGCTCTTCTGACGTAAAAATCAAGATGTAAATCTCTGTTGTCTTGAGGCCACATCAGATATTTATAGAATGACACTAAAGTGCAACTTGCCCTGCACTGGTGAGAGATAAATTGTTCTGCAGTGCCATTTACTGATGCATAAAAATTCACATTCCAAGAAGGGCAATATCTTTTCTCTCTGAATTTGCATGACTAGGAGACATTCCACTGTGCAGTTGGACTAAATATACAGAAGAGTACTTTACACCTTCACTACTGTGTGTATGAGGATGACATTCCAAGTCCAAGGACACACACACACACACATTTATCATTGTAAGGAATAGATGTGTACTGCAAGAATGCCACATGCAATTATTCTTTAAATCTCTGCTCTGCCCAGCACTTATTTAGTTTGGACATCTATGAATCCTGTACTTTACAAGTCTTTCAAGTGAGCAGCATGCTGAGATGTCCATTTACATAGACTCATTCCCATATTAGCATGTGGTGCTCCAAACCTTCTTGCCTATAGCACCCAGTATTAGTTAAGGTGGGGGAGGCCTCTTCAATGGTCTTGCGAACTATACAAGCTTGAACTCATCCTACATAAATTGTATCTGACTGTGAATACCGGCCTTTGTCTTTCTGAACCATGAGTAGTAAGGCTGATTTAACATAGAGGATATGCTATAATGTTATCTGTGACAGATGACAGACAAGTTTTAGTGTGACACATCATATACAGTAGTCTGTAGCATCACACCTTTGCTTTACATTTAAAGTTACAAACAGAAGATACATTAATCTTTATCCAGTCTTTGGATTTCAGGCCACACTTGCTTAGTTAAAGTGAGTAATTATTGGCGTTTGTGGATAACCCCATTGTTCCCTAATAATTTTTTCCTTAACAATTGCAGTTTTTATTGATTTCAAATATAAGTAATCTAGATATATAAATTTGAGCATCATTACAATATATGAGTCCACCACACAACACACTAACTGAATTAACAAAGGTACAATGAACATTAAGTTCTTAGACAGCATAATATATATAACTTGAACCGTAGCATATTTGAAATTACAGCAATAAAATTCAAATTCCACATTTTGCTGAGTATAAGCAATATTACAGTTATTTATGCACAAGTGTATCTCCTAACAAACCTTGTTCCTGGGGGGATGCAGCAGATGCAAAGCATACACAAGGCCAGATTCAGAAAGGTGTGCAACTCATGGCAACCAAAATGAATAGTACTTCACCAGGCCTTCTGTCTTGAATTCCACAAAAACAGTGAAGCGTTTTCACCCTAAAAAGGATTTCATCATTATTCCTCCAGAGCTCACACTCTGGTCTTGCACTGACCCAACTTTGTGTTGAAGTTGGAAATTGTGTGTGACCTGATATCTTCCATAGTTTTCACTTCACAAATCCTGTGATCTGGTAAGGCATAGTTACTTATATTTATTCCAAAATAAATCATCACAAATAAATAACTTTCTGAAGGAAAAGACAGCCACACAAGTTTTGGAAGTTGCAGAAAGACCAGCAAATCACTGTTAATCAAACCCCACTAGCGTGTTAAGAAAAGACCTAAAATATCCCAAACAATTCCAACCAAAGTGGAACAGATAGAAGTAGGACAATCTTTAACTTGCACTCCCTGTAGCTGCAGATTTCTGAATGAGAATGATCAGCCCCACAGTAACATTCCGATCTCAGGCTGAAGCCCAACACACTGTTTTTGTACAAGGATGTGTATCAGTGCAGTTGTTTTTTTCACCCTATTACTGAATCTGTAACTGTTGTTTTACTATTTTTTCTTTTTTCTATATGTATGTATATATGCATGTATGTACATATAAATATAATTATTATTTTTTTTATTTTATTGTACTTAGCTCTGTCCATCCGATGGCTCAGTACCAGTGAGACAATGATACATCTGCAGCCTTTAATAACATTAATTGGAGGTGATACGTGCAGGAGGTGTGCCTACGTGTATACAGAAATGTAAAGTTTACTTAGACTAGACGAGAACAATTCTTTTGGCAATGGTTTAATTTGTAACCAAGATGGTCGTAGTTTAGTCTTGCACATAGCTTGCCCTACTCCACTAGGAGAAATGTTGAGAAAAGACATTGATGAATTACATGACCAATAGACCATCCATAACTTCTGCAACCATAAAGTGTGAATCACTTACTGTCATCATCATGTCAGCTTTTTTTAGTTTTTTTTTTTTTGTTTGTTTTAAGAGGATTTGAGACCAGGTACTCATCCTATATGTTGCTATTTATTTTTTTATTCAAATTTCCACTTTCTACCCATTCAGTCCTATTTTGATATTCTGCTAATTAACATATTGGTAATTTTTTTCTTGACCTAATTATCTTTATTTTCTTATCTGCTTCTTTTTTTCTTTGCAGAACATGAGTTTTGTGTGTGCATTACTAATGCATGGATATTTGCTTTTATGCCTCTAGCATGTGTTTGTCTACATTTCTCATAAAAGGATAGCGCTTTGAACCTGTGTCAACTACATTCTGTTAGTTATGCACTGTGCTCTCTTTTCAGTGATTTTGTTGTACAAATATTCATTTAGGAAGCCTCTGTACAATGTCCTTTTATCCATGCAAAGAATGAATGATGAACTGGATACAGTCCATTAGTACTTGGCACATTATGGTCATTCCTTTTTAATCTCCCCATATTGGTACATCCTTTTCTTTACACATGTATGCGTGGGTGTTAACCAGTACAGTCTACTCTTATGGTATGCTTTACATGGGCAATACCACCAAACTTTCCCACTTCTATTGTTCCTTTTGTGTGGCTTATGCTTTGTATTTTTCACTCCTTTGCATTTTTCCCCTGCCAAGATTATCCAGTATGTTATCTGCATTCTTGGATCAAAGTCTAATACACACAATAGCCTCAAATAGGCATTACTTTTTTTTATCTTCCTCCATAGCATTCACCTGGTTTACATGCCCCTCCTGCTACCTGCAGTGCTGTTGCTCTGTGTATTCAAGGCTGTCATGTATTGTTGTGATACGTAAGACAGTACAACAACATGACCGTAACATGCCAGGAGCCTCCTATTACTTCTTCTGTTCTGCTCTCCACCAACCATATTTTTATTTGGCAGCAATTATCCGGGGTCTTTCATGGGTGCATTATATCAGCCTGCTTTACTTTTGCTGAACAGTTTACGTGCATCTACCCCATTGCACTGTTGTTTTCTAGCAGGGTAAGTGAACAAGTGCCTTTTACGGTGCAATTCCAAGTTTCATTTCATCTATGAAATACATTGTGTGTAATCTAGTCGCATTTAATATGACCTCAGATATTTGAAATGGTCTAGATCTTATTCCATTAGTTGGCAAGAGGAACTGGAATTCCCAGTTCCTGGCACACTGTATGCTTCTTGTTAGACTAGCTTTTATATTCTGCAAGTAGTGAGCATAATCTTGTGTTATTTCATCTACTGCAGCATTGAGGAAATAACCACTTTTATTCAAGTTCCCTTGAACAAAGCTTGATTAATCATGTTTGATGCCCCAGTGAAAACCTACAAGATATACAGCCTTGTACTGTAACTCCTGTGATACTTATTTCTCAGAGTGCCTCACGCTAAAACTCTTGAAGCAGCTTCCCCTTTAATATAAACTAAGGTTCTGCAAGTTATCCACAAATGAAATGTCACTGAATTTCAGCCCACTATCTACTTCAGCAAGTTTTCTACAAATCCATTGTCACTGAATACTACCCCCACTATCAATTAAGCATTGTCCATATGTATTGCTTCACGTTCAAGCTGCTTTGTTCCAATGGGACATACAAAATCCAATCCAGTGGGACATATAAAATCCAATCCAGTGGGACATATAAAATATAAGCCACTGGCTGCTGAATAATGCCCAGTACACTATGCTCAGCTGACCTTACATGTGTGCCATATTTGTATTGCTATCATGGAAGGTGTTAGCTAGCACTCTATTGAACAGCATTGCCTTATAAAGTTGAATTGTCTGGAGAACCTATGCATAAGAATTCCATTCCTGTAATTATCTTAAGGGACCTTTCCATCACTTTCTGCTCCGAGCACAGCAAAATATTTACCTTTCTTATTCTTGCAAAAAGTTCAAGTGAATATCAGAAATCAGACATCAGTTTTTGAATTCTATTTAGTTATTTATTTTTTAATACAAGAATACTATAACATCAGTGACAGAAGTACAAAAAGATTATCAAAATGCTTAGCTATAACATTTTAAGTTTTGCACACTACCCTGAACAGGATTTAGTAAGTCTGTCCCTGCTGAAAACAAAATTGACCCGAGTTTCTTAACTAGATCCCTATGGCTTAGTTTGCTTAATCAAACATAAGGATAGATTTGTCCAAGTCCTGTATATTTTGACATGGTTTCATGTATGAATCCTAGGAAGTCAATTCAATGCAGTATCAACTATTGGGTAAATGCAGCAAAAAAGGAAAACATGACACACTGTTCAATCTTCGCCAGTACATGCTTAGAAACTGCACTTGTAGTGATTACCTATGGAAACAGCAATAAGTCACTTCAGCATTGAGGAGTTGAACTTCACCCCAAGAAAAATCACTGACTTTATACTCAGTGAGATTTTGGGACACCCATAACACATGTTGGAGTGGAATATTGACATTATCTGGAGTGGCTGTAGAGTCACTCATAGAGGCAGATTTTGTTTATGTTTAGTTGAAATTTAAGAGACATTATATTTCTAAAGCACCTGTGACAAAGCTGTACAGTAATCATGTTAGTTTGAGCAATACATTTAAGACATATTTGTACAAAAGAAGGAATGTAGGGGCATCCAAAGTAGCAATTAGTTTAATTTGCCAGTTTTAGCGAGATATTCAAAGATTCATTCACTACTATGAATAACTGTGGAGAAAAGAAGAACACTTTTCATGCATATTAAGATCAGGAAGAAAAAAACTTACTCAAGCACACTGAGTTAAAAAACAGAAGAAAGAGAAGAAATGTACAAGGCTTCTGTCTTAAAAAAATATTTCATATTTATAATTATCTCCCTATATTTCAGTAAATTCCAAACTAGTTTGTCAAAGCCTCATATAGAACATTTATCCATCAGGATTTCTAAAAATAGCAGCTGAAGCTATTTCCTAATCTGTTTCTATCCTGCTTAACCGCCCCACTGCTGAAAACTTTGTTCCCTCTCTCTGGAAAATTGCCAACATAATTCCCTGCACAAAGGAGGATTATCAACTGAACTTACTAATTACAGATTTTTTATTTTATTTTTATTTTATTTTACATTTGTTGACCGGGCTAGTCCAGCTGGATATATGTCCATTTTCAGTGGAGGCCGTTATAACAGGTAAGGGGATTACAGAAAAAAATACATAGAAGATGCACATATCAAAACAAAACAAATAATTGCAATACGAAATTTATATCATCATCCCGTAGTCTAAAATAATACATAGTCATAAAATTTTTTTTCCCCATAGTATATATGAGATAAGTTGTATTTACAAGGATATTATGTGCAAGGGATCAGTCAGGATGTGTTATAGTGAGAAGGAAATATTGAGGTAGAGGAAAGGAGGAAGAAAGGTTAATCAGGATTGGTACAGGAGCAAAGCCAGTGTTTATTAAGATGGATTTTCAGTTGTTTTTTAAAGAGTGGAAGACTGGACAAAGATAAGATATTAAGTGGAAGTTTGTTCCACATTTTGCCAACTGAGTTGGAAAAAAGACAATCTCCTGCAGCATTATTGGGTTTGGTACTATTAACTAGTAGTTTGTTTGAAGATCGTAGTTGTTTCAGATTGTTGTAGGGAGTAAGGAGGTTAGAGAGTATTGGTGTTTTGGCTGGTTGATATAGAATGTTGTGAGCTATTGAGAGCTGTTGATAAGTAAGTTTGTTAGGAAGTTCAAGCCAGTTTAGTTGTTTTAAGTTCAGACAGTGGTGAGTTCCAATATTATGGTAAGATGAAGCAAGTTTCTTAAGGTTACATTTAGAGATTTGTGTAAATAGGGAAGCATATAGAAGGGTAGAGAGGAGGTGAGATTGAGCTAAGGTGGTCCGGGCTTCAGGTGTAAGGAAGGATTTGATTCTGTAAAGGGATCCGATCTTTTTGTTAACTACTTTTATTGTGTTATTGATGTGACAGTCAAAATTAAGATTATTGTCAATAGTAATACCTAGTAGTTTTGTAGAAGAATCAGGAGTAATCTGAGTGTTGTCAGTGGAAGTAATAGAGAAGTTTAGGGAAGTAGTTTTGCGGGTAGGTGCAAACAGTAGTAGTTTGGTTTTTTTGGGGTTAAGGAGATCCATTGCTATTCTTTCCCCACTTTCCAAAATCTTGGAGAAATGCATACATTTACAACTTATGAAAAACCTTACATGTAAAAACTTATTGCAATTTCCCAGCATGGTTTTAGACCTTCTACAGTGCAACTACAGCTTCTTAGCTTCACCAATATGATTAACCAATATAGGAACACTGGTAACTTAGTCTCATCAGTTTTCCTTGACATGTCTAAGGCTGTTGACACTGTCTCCCATAACAAACTTTGGCTATCCTCTCTGACCTAAAAATTAGTCACTCTAGTCTCTCCTGATTCAAGAGTTACTTAACTGGTCATCAGCAGGCTGTCAAATGGCATAATGACTTCTCACCACTCCTCCCCATTGCCCTCAGGGTGCCACAGGGCTCCATTCTCGGCCTGCTTCTTTTTAGTCTTTTTACTAATAACCTCAGCTCAGCTACTTTGCAAGCTACCATTATCCAATATGTAGATGATCCTACATTAATGTGTGCAACCCCTATCATACAACAACTTCAGGAAAGAACGCAACAGGCCTTTGGTGAAATTGAGGACTGGTTATCAAACTCTCAGCTCATGCTCAATCCCAACAAAACAAAACTTATGATCTTTTAACCTACAAAATCATTTGACTCTTCTCTAACATTCTATATCACATCCAAAAACAACACAAAAATTACTCCTGAATCTATTACCAAACTAACTGGAGTCTTAACAGATGATAAGCTAAGATTTAACTCTCACATATCACAAACAATTAAGAAAGTACATAAAAAGATGGGTACCCTTTATAGATATATAACAAATTCTTAACAGACTGCTCTAGAGTTACCATTGCAAGAACACAACTCCTGGCAACTTTACTATATGCCTCTCCCATCCGTACCAACCTGATAAAAACTGACTTAGAAAAATGAAATACTTGCTACAACAAAATTGCTAAGTTTGCCAGTAGTTCAGCTTATAGATCTCATCACTGTCTGCCTCTAAAACTTTCTTGGCTGGAATTTCCACATCTTCTATCTTATAACCAGTTAATCATGGCCCACAAGCTACTGTTTAACCCTGAAAAGACACCATCTCTTCGATACCGATTAATCCCCTACTCTAACACTCACTCACTTCCTTCAACAAATAAATCTTTACTTCAGGTCTCTAAAGCCAATAATTCTACAGGATAATCCCTTTATTCTTGCTTCATTTCTAATGTATGGAACTCTTTACACCGCAATGTCAGATCTGATAACAACATAACTCAGGGTAAGAAACGACTCAAAATGTATTTATCAGATACATGGCAATGCTCATGCAATACCCCTGGCTGAGCACTTCCATCCATATCTGATTTCTCCGGTATCTCCATCCCTCTCTTCCTACTAATTTACTTAATGTCTATGGATATACACTGTGAATTATTTTTAATGCTAACTTGGATTATCTACGTATACATATTTTTGTTGTTACTCTGATTTCTGTATTAATTTGTACTATATCCAAATGTTCTTAATTACTGTTGTACAATTTTCACATGTGCATTTATTTGTATATTGTAAGTTTGTTTACACTTCTTTTTAATTTAATATGTCTGTATTACATATCTCTGTGCTGTATTTTCTTTATGTGGAGCTTCTCTCCTGGGGCCTCCACTGAAAATGAGCTTTGCCCAGTCAGACTTTCCTGGTAATCCTGGTAAACAAATATAAAATAAATAAATAAAATAAAAATACCCTTATAAGTACAGTTTAGCTTGGACTAACAACAAGCAGCTCATGTAAGTCCTTCTATGATCTTTTATATGACTGCTGACTACCAAATGTGGTATTAGGGCTTTAATTTTTGTGTTAATACACACGTTAGCATTTTAGTGTTGGTCTTCAATTAACACATTTTTCAAAGACCTTGGATATGAGAGATTTGGGTAAAAAGATTTGTGCTAGACTGTTACTAATGTTTCTTTGAGAGGAATGGAAGGAAGTAGTCGCAAAACACTTACTGACTAATTTGGTAGCATAAAACATAGAGCCACTGTGTAGCCCTACTGCAAGGGAGTCAAGTCTGACTAATATATCTATATATCTCTATATCTATATCTATCTCTATATCTATATCTTTCTGTCTATCTGTGTAGCTATGAGGGTGTGGTAGTGTGAGTACTTGCTTTCCTGCAAAACAATAATACTCAATGATCATAGTAACCTAGTTAATCTATCCGTATGTGGGTGTGTATGTATGTTTATATATAGCTGTATACACATACACACAGATATATATAGAGAGAAATATGTATATGTAGCTATATATATATATATATATATATATATATATATATATATGTGTGTGTGTGTGTGTGTGTGTGTGTGTGTGTGTGTGTAGATACAGATGTCTATATTTCTCTCTATATATATAGATATCTATATATATGTCCATGTGTGTGTGTGTGTGTGTGTGTGTGTGTGTGTGTGTGTGTGTGTGTGTGTGTGTGTGTGTGTGTGTGTGTGTGTGTGTGTGTGTGTAAGTTATATATAATATAGGTGGATAAACTGTAAATATTCCTGCTGCATACAAAAAGTACACATTGTGTGTAAATTACAATGCAATCACATGACATCAGTAGCACAGAACATAGAATGCATAACAGAATACAAAATGTAAAAACAGAGTACAAAATGTTAATGCAACTTAAACTGTATTTGACAATACATGTAATAATGCATGTGAATGATATCGTTCGGCCATTATGTTAAATAATTGCCACTATTTTAGAAATTAAGATTTCAGAACTGTGGCACAGAGAAGAAGAAATTATGCTAATGTAAAAAGAGAAAAAAATAAAGAAAAACTTGCTTGCTGGGTCCTGTGCCCTATTTTAACTCATGTGTGGGTTTCATCTTATACTGACCCCCTTACAAAATGCACTATGACTGTGCTACCCTGTAATAAGTGGAATACTTGAGTACACCTATCAAAAATCAGATATTCCAACTATGTTCAAAGCAGTGCACCTATCACAGCTAGTATATTTAGCAAGAATTGGTATTTGTGTGATGTCCCCACATATTGGTGCAGGGGAATGCAGCCACCCTACAAAGAACTGAAGTATAAACATTGCGTTCTAAATTAATTATGACAATTATTGCTACTTTAAAGTTTTTCGCTGTTTCTGTTTAGTGTGATGCAATGGGGACAGACTTGAAGTACATTTGTAAACACTTATTTATCGTCTAATATGGCAGAAGCAATTCTAAGACAAGTGCACTTCCTTTTGGTTTATGCATTTCCTTGGCACAGGTGTTGGGAATAATATCTTTACATTCTTTGCAATGGTGGTTACATTATCATGGGACACTGTGAGTAGTGTAATGTTATCATTTCTGTGGAAGTCTATAAATTATCTTGTATCCTGCTTTTATTTGTGTGAGAATGTCAGTCCTTCATCATGACTGATAGCTGACAAATAAATTAGGTGGCTATCATATCTTAAGTTTCTTTACTTTCTCATGGAAAAAACATCACTTCTCATCCAGATGCTCTCTTCATCATAAGACTGCAAACGTCTTTTCTGTATTATCTGCTATTTCATATATTAGAGTTTTGTTTTTAAGAACAATCTGATCTTTTGCCAGCTTGGACAGTTTTTGTTCTCAATGCTCTGTCAGTTTATTCTTATTGCCATGTAGCTGGTGGTTTCTCAACAAAGCACAGTATTTTCTATCAAATGTGGTTTTTAGTATGCTAGCAATAGAGATGATTCTGTAGAAAGGTTACACTGCAATTTGTATTGATTTCAAACTTATCAGAAGCTGGATTCATAGAAATGCAATCAGTTGTGCAAAATAATGCAGAATGGTGCAAAACAACAGAATGATCATACAGTAATGTTTGATTTAATAAAAAATAGATATTCTGAAGTGAACATGGACACGGCAACAACATGCCATGTTTTTGAGGAAGGATTTCATTGAATCATGGAATGATAATGAAAACTAGGACAATATAAATGAAGCTCCTTCAAGCTGCCTATTCGTAAAACTTCTAGAATGTAGAAATCTGTAGCTCACCAGGTGGTAGTACATGGAAACAAAAAATTAGCATGCTCTCATAAAAATCAAGAAAGTAATGGATAGAGCTATGTAAGTATGAATATACACTGGCTTTTGTGAGAAGAAGGAAGATGGTGTAGACATTAGCCACATATCAATGTTGGCCATGGCAGTTGTGGCAGTCCTGTGTTACTCATAATCTTATTATGCTCAGATCTCATTAGCTTCTTCACTTTTGCATAGTAGATACATATGAAACTCCTTTCAAGAAGTGTGTCAGTGGACCTCACTCCAGGTAAGTAACATGGCACAACTATCTTAAAGGGAGTCATCAGTGTAGTGAATGTGCACATTATAAACAAATATAAACTTAGTAGGAAAAAACATAAGGTATAACCATATATACTGGAGTCAGTACACAGAGTGCTTATCTTCATGCTGAATTATGTGATGACTATAATACTTGTCAGATACCCCCCCAATCCCGAACTACTAGTCACTTTGCAAGCATTCCAGATGGTGGTAGAGCTGTCTGTGGTGTTAGGTACAGTTAAAATATAACTGACTAGCTAGTCTGGCATAATGATTAATGTCTTTGCCTCCCAAGCATAATGTCATCAGAATTAGGTATAGACTCTTGGCAGTCATACACCAGTCTAAAGATAGGGCAGTGTTTGTAATTTCAGCCTATGCCCACAGCAGCAGAGTTGTGATGGTGGCAAAAACAGTGCATTCAAGCAGCAGTTGCAGGACTGACTAGATAAAGCAGACAGCATCAGTTGGTGTTGATAATGGCTGACTTGAATGTTTATACAGGGACAGAGAGAATATGATATGAGCAAAAAAGGTGCAGGCACATAATATTCCTTCTAAGCAAATTCTGGTTAACACCAATAAAAGCCTTGAAAATTTTAAATCGAAGACCACTGCTACAGCCAGAGATAATCATTTTATTTACACACAAAGTGAGGATTTCGTCCCGTTGAAAACCGGACTTCATCAGATAATACATTTAAAAAATGAAATTGTTTTAAAAGAAATTTAAACCAATAAAATTCCATGAATCAGCACGCACCCTCGCAATACGACCAATAAGGTGAATGAATTAATTAAACAGCATAGGCTTAGTACATGCACATCTCACCCAATCCACGTTTAATAAAAATAAACCAATAAAAATGGTTAACAGCACGCAATAGCCAATAGTTATCCAATTAAATTCAGTCATCACCCACAAGGACATGCCCATTCCAATATGTGTCCTTAACTTCACATTATTTCAATATATAAAATTGCAAGATGTTTGATATCAAAATCATTCTTCTCATATTAATAACCTTATAAGATATGTCTTCAATTTCACATTAAATTCCTTTAAATGCCTTCTGTATCATGTTTATACTTTGAAATGAGCTGTAAGTGAATGACTCAAACTATATATAAATGAACCCCTTCCCATGCACATCAAGGGGTAGCTACTATTAAACATATATTGTTATGTTAAGGTGTAAAGGATCAAAACCTTCATAATCTATAATTAATAATAATATTAATAATATATTGAAATAATGTGAAGTTACGGACACATAGAATGGGCCTGTCTGTTGTGGGTGATGTTGACTGAATTTAATTAGGTGGCTATTGGCTATTACATGCTGTTATGCATTTTTATTGGTTTATTTTTATTAAATGTGGATTGAATGAGATGTGCATGTAGTTATCCTATGCTGTTTAATGAATTAATTGATCTTATTGGTCGTATTGCGAGGGTGTGTGCTGATTCATGGAATTTTATTGGTTTAAATTTCTTTTAAAAAGATTTTGTTTTTTAAATGTATTACCTGATGAAGTTCTGGTTTTCAATGGGACAAAATCCTCACTTTGTGTGTAAATAAAAGGATTATCTCTGGCTGCAGCAGTCATCTTCGATTTTAATTTTTCAAGGCTTTTAATGGTGTTTACCAGAATTTGCTTAGAAGGAATACTACGTGCCTGCACCTTTTTTGCTTGTTTGTGGTTTGTCGTTTTACCTGGTTTCTTATGATATGATATGAGGACTGCCTGGACACACAGGGGTGGGAAAGGTGGAGTAAAGAAGGAGTGGCCATTCTTGACTTCTCTCTGGCAAATGGCTTGATGGTGGCCAAAACATGATTCCTCAAACAAAACAGTTACAAGATCAAATTCAAGAGTGGACAACATTTCCAGTCATGTAGACTTCCTCCTAGTATGAAAAGAGCATTAGGGTAGAATCAGAGATTGCAAAGTCAACCATGTGAAACACTCAGCCCACAGCATAAACCACTGGTTTCCACAATCTGCTGCAATCAGTAGTCTAAGAAGGTGCTAAGGAAAACAAAGACCAGGTTGAAGAATTGGAAGTTAACTTGAGTGAAAGCAGAAGAGATCAAGGAAATAATGTGGGTTCTAGCACCATAAAAGAAGTAAAAAATGTGGAGTTGTAATAACATGGCAGCATCTCAAAACAGCATGTATGGGGTTCACAAGATGGCTGACATTGAGTGAGAAGTATTTCCTCTAAAACTCCAACTTTAAATGCTGATCCACTTATTATTCTCACTTGCTGCTTATCTAATCTAGTCACATACAAATATCTTGACCACAAACTTGACTTTAGTCTTGAAGGCAAACTCCTTCAATCAAGTACCTTTGAACTTCTTTTGGTTTTACTTACCGACTTGGGATCAATTGGAGAATATTATGCCATGTGCTGGGTTGTCCTGAGGTCGCTACAGTCTTCATGACTTAAAAGGGTGATTAAAGAAAACATTTTTCAATCAACAGTAAATAATCCTTACTATTAACTTACATCTGTCAGCTCTAAATCATTGCAAAAATGCATCAATCAGATTGGGATCTAATGGAAACTTATACTAATAAAATGAAGATATCCACCTTAATAACCCGTAAGAAAAACACTAACAATAAACATTTCAAAGGCACTACAAAAGCAGAAAAAACACATTGACAATCTGAAACTAAACTGGAGCAATCCTTCACTCTAGATGATCTTCAGAACTTACTACAGCCAATCCACTCTGTAATTGACAACATCTCAAGTCAATTAGCTTCTATCAATACCATGTTAAATTATTTTACAAACAGACTAGATATCTCAGAAGGCAGAATACCAGAAAGACCTGACCCAATTAAATGACTTATCATCACTGAAATATAAGATGGACTTAGAAGCAAGAATTCTCCATAACAAACTGGTATTTTGTGGCATTACTGAAACTCACAAAGCAACTGAGCCAATTGTCTTGATCAAAGAAATCTTAACCATCCTTTTTGGCAACCCAAAAGCTGCTGCTAACATTATTATCAAAAGACCACATGCTGCACCTCGTATGTCCCAGTCTAACTCCTAGAGGCAAGTATATGTTTGATCCCTCAACTGGGGGAATCCATCTTTAGTGTAATGAGGCATTCTGAGGTAAGAAGTTATTAATTCAGTTTTAAAAACAGGCAAATCTATGAAATTTACAATAAGGCACAAGATATTGCTCAAGATCTCCTACATCAACATAAACATGAATGACAGAGGTTATATCCCTACTTATTCCTGATTAAAAACAAGAAGTTTCAAAAGCAAATTCTTGCTAGATTGACATTTACATACCAAAAATCAAGTATTCAATATGTTTTCCTGAAGAAGCAAAATTTATCTTCAATAAACTTTTTGATTTTTCACCAGACTGAGACAAATTGGATAAAAACTAGAATGAACAGCAGATGCAGGGTGGTATCCAATGAGACGGAGCCCGAATAATGAAAAAATTCTTTCTTTAGTCAATCCAATGATCAAAATGAAGTACAAATACACATAAAGTCACAGTTTAAAAATGATAAAACAACAAGTTAAGCGCTTTCGTCAATACTCAGACTTCTTCAGAACAGTGAATTGCTGGCTGATAACTCCTTAAATACACACCCAGTCAATTAGTAAAATATTACCCCACATCATTTCCTTTCAATTAAGAAACATCACAGGAAGTGGAAGGTAGTAGTGAATACTCCCCCTGTTTGCAAGTACACAAAAAGTCAACTAACCAAATGTTAAATCAATAGTGTCACATGTAAAGAATGTTATAAGGCAAAAAATACCAATAACAATATAAATAAATCATAACATAAATAACTGTTTAAGCTTCAAAAGTGGTGCTATGGAAATTCTATCATTAAGACCTGGAGGGGAGTATGCATTCAGTCTGATCTGCCACTTTAACTCAATGTACTCCAAATATTCCTCAACAGATCCACCCCTTTGTCCCAAATCAACTTGTTCAAGAATAAAAAAACTAAAACTGTGATCACTTTGGTCATTAATATGACTAAATAATGCATTCTTCATATTTTTCTGCTTGATGTCATATAAATGTTGGTAGACTCTAAGTCTAAAAGCATTTTTTGTTTTCCCCACATAATAACCTTGGCAGTTTTTACATACTGCAATATAAACAACCCCCTTAGTATAGCAAAGCATTTTCTTTTTATTAGTAATGGATCCAAAATTCTTAAGATTAAATTTGTCTGTATCCATCATGAAAGGGCACTGGGGACATCTACCACATTTATACGTGCCACCTCTAGTGAGATTAGGTTTGCCTTTTTCAAGTAGATGTGCTCTTTTTATAAACTATAGTGGGTCTCTTACCTATCTTGTCCAAGACCCCGATATCATTATCAAAAACCTTCCAATATTTATGTATTATGTATTTGATTTCTTCAAAATCTGCAGAATATGTGAGTGTCAATGCATGTGTAAAATTAGTATTATTGTGCCTCACATTATTGTGGCCATCCCTATTGCCCAATAGGGCTCTAACGTGTCCACTGGTCCTCTTATTTATGACTTCCTGAATGATGTTTGATAGAAAAGGCTCTGGATAACCTCTTCATTCTTTATTCTGCTTACAAATTGGATAAACCTATGGTATACAATATCAATGTTTTGAACCTAAAGATTATTACCTGATCAGTCTGAAACAAGCTGACCTTTATCTTTTATTTCTCAGAGGACTATATATTGGATGTCACTCTCTGAAGCTTCTTCATCATGCTTGGAAGGCCCTGGTGTGTCTCTCAACACTTCTTGATGTTCACCAAATGGCTGAACCAGTTTTTGGATCGCTGGAGTGAGATGGTTGTCGTGTTTGACTACCTGTCTCCTAATAACATGAGATGGATATTTTTACCTTTAACCTTTACTTTACAATTGAGGTTAACTTCCATTATATGTTTGCTATTCATTATTACTTCCTTAAATGATGCACATTTTGGTTTGCTCACTATTTCAATGCACTCTAGCCACATTGCACTTTATATTAGTGGTCATATTCCTATTTTTATCAACCTACAGTCTTATTTTTTAGCTTTTAGTTTTATCAGAATAATATCTAGTACTCACTTGTGTAGAGCACTTATTTGTTAATGTATCACCTCCCTACACTGCAATATTAAAAATCAGTGCATTGTACGGTATTCTTTTTTCATTTCTTCTGTTTTTGTTGGAGCTAGTACAATGAACTATGGACAAACTTTATGTGCTAGCTATGCTTGCTCTGAAGGCTGATATCATTTTAGTGACTCATGGCAGTCTTTTTAGAAGCTGGTATTCATTCCTAAACATTTTAACAGTGTTATCATTGCTACTGTTCTAAGTTACAAGAATTGTACATTATCCCCTACCAAATTGTTCTCACTTCTCAATTTAGGTTTAATAGAGCTAGACCTATAGGCAGCTTTAGAAGAGTTCATCCTAACTACATTTCACAGCACTATCTCCAATTAAATCATGCCATGACAACAGATCACAATCTGATGCAGGTCCATCCCATGTTACCGCTATTATTTTTAATTTCATTTCCTTAGTCTATTAATTTCTTAACCCAGACACTTAGTGATGAAAATAACAACTAGCTTGTAAAAAGCAGGAACTTTTTCTAAAAAAACGTTTTATATTAGAAACGTGCTGCCAATGTAATTTTTATTCAAGAATCTCACCCTTTGCTAATCAGAATACCTCATTACACTAAAGATGGATTAAACACTCTGTTCTTACTGGCAATAGGTCTGAAAAATCTAGAGAAACAGTTTTGGTTAAAACCTCTTTTCCAGGCTCTTGTTATTGACTTGAACTATGATCAACTTGGTAGATGGTGCTCTATAAGACTTATACGTAATTTATTTCCTCAACCATTCATCTTTTCCCCATTTACACTTCTCATGCTCAACAAATAGATTTTTTATTGCAAATTATAAACACTCTTCGAAAATTCAACAATCACCTAATTATCATGAGGAAGATTAATTGACTCCAAAAAAAGATAGATACAATTTCAATTAACATTCAAATCTAAATATATCATAAGCTATTCTTGGCTTACAAACTGAATTTGAACTCACCGACCCAGTCAATTTTGCTGTCACAAATTGACTTCTTACTCATATCATCTAGCCTACTTAAATATATAACTCAGTTTATCACTGAACCTTGTACCAGTTCTGACTACTCTAAAATCTAAATCTCATTTAGTCTTTTTTTACCCTTAACCAAACAATCCCATATTAGCAGCTGGGATTTTAACCCCTTACTACTGCAGACAGAATGAGACCAATATCAAACACAAACATCAACAACCCAAAAGAGCTTTGATCATTCTGTTTAACTGCAAATTAAGCAACTCAATAAGGATATTACTCTCCTTTATTGCTCACAGTTAATGTGGTATGAAAATTACACCTTAGCTAAATATTCTGAATGACTTAGTCGCTGTCAAGATGATTAACTAAACTAATTCTAAATCAGAAGACCTCCCACCTTATCTAAAAGATTAAAATTATGTAATTTCTTGCTTGAAGGTTTCTGAAATTATTATGATATTTGAAGAATTTTATAAGACTTTATATGAATCCAATTCAATGTCATTTTCTCAAAATGAACTCTGTCTGTACCTGAACCAATTAAAATTCTTATAATTAACTCCATGACAGAAAGACATGCTATCAACACCCATTCTATCTCTAGAAATTAGACAAGTTATTAAATATTTAACAAATGGAAGCACCCCTTGCAAAGATGGTTATATAGCTGAATTTTATAAATTCTACCAAAAACAACTGTTAAATTTTTGAACCAGATTTTAACCTATATTAGCATCAATGGAATATACAATGTATACCTCAATAGCACCAAAAGAATTCCGGTACCTAAAAAACATAATATTAGTAGCTGTAGACCTTTCACCTTAATCAACCTACTAAAACCTACTACCTATCTACAAATCACTCCCAATTTAACTCATTCCTCACCATCACTTTTGACTTACTTACTACGTAGTTATTAGCCAACTACTCTTTTCTTAAAACACACTCATTTTAGTCCAGAACTTTCCCCACAAACACTACTTATATTTTACAACTTCAAATTCATTTGCACAGACACCCCCATGTTTTCTACTATGTCAGCTATCTCTAATACAATACTCCTCACTCTCTCTCTTTCCTTTTACCTCATACTATACCTAACCACGCCAAAAAAACTACATTTTGACACACCTATCTCTACAATATCTACACAGACACAATCTCTTGCCAGTTTTCCTGAAGTATGCCCTAGCCTATATGCAACAGATATAATTTTATGCATCAAAGTAAAAATCCTTCCCCTACAGTCAACAACAAAACCAACTTTATCTTAAATTATCAAAACAAAACAAAAAAGGATATAGCGACCCAGCACTCTCCCACATACATACTTCAACTTACCCCAATGCAGAGACATCCATCCCAACCCAGGTCCCATCTCCTCCCCCTTAACTGCTCCTAACTCCTATAAATCACTAAACTTTACAACCATTAACCTTCAAAGTATTAGAAACAAAATCCCAAAATTATATGATTGGATAGCCCACAACAAACCTGTCATTATAGCTACTACTGAGACATGGTTAAAACCCTACATTAAAGAGACCAAATTCCTAACCCCAGTTTTTGCTTGTCTTAGATGAGATAGACTTCATAAAAATGGTGGAGCTGTCACTCTGATATACCGAAATACCTTCACTATTGTCCCATATACTATGAGTATCTCACACTTTTCAACAGCCAAAATATTAATTTCCTTCCTAAAAATGAATAATTTTAAGAGCCGCTGTATTATATTCCTGTATATCCCTCCAGACAGTAATATTCCTATATTAGAAGAAGTCCTTGCCTGGATATCAAAAATATAAAAAAATGAAACAATCTTTCTGGACGGTGTAAATATTAACTGGCTAGAAATCTCCCACCACCATTCTGCCTCCAGTATCAAACTATATAACTTTACCCAGATAATTAACAATATAACTAGGCCTAACAAAAACAATGAGACTGATTTAATCTTGGACTGGATTATGGTCTCCAACCCAAATAGAATTGCTTCCACAGGAACACTCCCCAATAGTATAAGTGACCACCTACCTGATTTCATACTAGGAAAAACTATCCCAACACACAGTAAACACCAGTACAAACAAACTAGAGAAGTTAGGCAGAAATGGGATACTTCACCCAGCTTTTTCCTCTTTCACCTATACATATCTCCACCAATTAAAAACTGCTTCTTAAACTTATAACTGGTACCAGTGCCCCTGCCAACCTACCTCCTGAATTCCTACAAATATCTGCCAACTCTGTTGCTTATCCCATCAGCATACTTCCTACCAGATCTATTCAGGAGTCCCATGTATCCAACAAGCATATATTCTGCCTCTTCATAAGGGAGGCAACAACACAGACATATCCAACATTTGACATATTGCTATCCTCTCACCCACCTCAAAGATTCTGGAAAAATGCATTCACACTCAACTTCTTCATTATCTGCTTCACAACCAAATATTATCTCCCACTCAGTAGAGCTTTAGGCTGGGTCACAGCATTACTACAGCCCTTATATCCTTCATGGACACAGTTAACCAGGCCCGAGATGCTGGAAAAATTGTTTCTTCTCTCTTTCATGACCTTTCTAAGGCGTTTGATACAGGCTCTCACTCACTTCTTCTCACTAAGCTCTTAAACATAAGCATCTAATCCCCACCCCTAGACTGGTTCTCAAACTACCTCACAAAAATCAACCAAGTGGCAACATTCTTACTCTCCATTCCTTAACACAACCACAGGTGTTTCTCAAGGATCTATACTAGGGCCCCTTCTGTTTAGCATTTTTATCAACAACTTCCATACCACTCTTACTCAGGGTACTGTCATCCAATATGCAGATGACTCAACCCTCATCTGTGCTGTCAATTCCTCATCTGAACTAATACAATTCACCCAAAGTGCCCTCACTTCTACTGAACTATGCATGACCAATAATCATCTCACCCTAAACTGAACAAAACTAAACCTGTGCTTTTTGCCCCCCCCAAAACACTTCAGTAAATAAGGATGAATTCACTATTCATGCTCAAAATAACACTATCACTGAGGTTGTATCAAATACAAAACTACTAGGTGTCATCATAGATGAAAACCTGACATTTGACTTGCATATTCATACCAATATCAAAAAGCACCTCAAAAACTGGGCATCTTCTATAGACACAAATACTTCTTCAACTACTCCAGGATTAGGAATCAGTATATTAGAGGGTCAGTACAGGTTGGATGGTTTGTAGACAAAGCCAGAGAGGCGAGATTGCATTGGTTTGTACATGTGCTGACGAGGGATGCTGGGTATATTAGGAAAAGGATGCTAAGGATGAAGTTGCCAGGTAACAGGAAAAGAGGAAAGCCTAAGATAAGGTTTATGGATGTGGTGGGAGAGGGCATGCAGGTGGTTGGTGTAACAGAGCAAGATGCAGAGGACAGGAAACAATGGAAACATGATCTGCTGTGGCAAACCCTCATGGGAGCAGCCCAAAGAAGGAGAAGAAGAATAAAAAGACTCCGCAAAACTATCCCTATCCTCTTCCTTTCTTCTACCATCTCTTCTTTACAGCACCCCTCTTCTTAACAATATTCAGTCCTCTCTTAAATCCAAACTTGACTCATGCTACAATAAAATTGCTAAATTTGTAACCAATGCAAAATTTCACCATTGTTCCTCATTACACCTACTAAATTGTCTGGAACTCCAATATCATCTTACATACATTTAATTAACCATTGCACACATTTATATTTAACCCATCAAACTCCCCTGACCCTTTCTTCTCTGCTTACTCATTATCATACAAATAGACCTCTCCGATCCAATAATCAACTATTCCTGATTGTAGAAAAAGCAAACCTTTCAGTCAGTCAGATGCTGTACTCCTTTACTAATGCAAAACTATGGAACAGCCTCCCACCATCTAACAGGACTACCAGCAATGCAGCTCCCTTTAAGAAATCCTTTGGACAACACCTTTCCTTTTAATTTCTCAAAGTCTTTTGGGATTCTAATACTATGACAAGAATGGACCCGACTCCTATGTCAAACTATGATTAAAGTTCATGAAATTAGTATTGCTTCAATCTTTGATTTCCGTCAAAAGTGGTCTTCACAGCACCCGCATTGTGCCCAGTAATGACTTATCCTGCAATTTGTATGGAGTTACATGTATTGGTGACATATCTATGATAGTATATTCTTTTTTATAAGACCCATTGCTCCTACTACTACTGGAACTACCTGGGTGTCATTCTTCCATATTGCTCTCCTTTCTGCCTGCAGATCCTGATATTTTATGAGCCTGTGTCTCTCTCTATGCAAGATATTGTAGTCACTGGATGTGGTGATATCAATGATCAAAGCTACTTTTGTCTTCTTTTCATGGACCACCATATCTGGTTTTCTATCATCTATCTTCTGAACTGTTGGTAATGGGTGATCCCATGCGATGTAAACTTCATCATTTTCTATGATGCTTTGTGGCTCATGTTTCCAGTGTTTTTCAGACACTTCAATACCATAATGTTTGTGCAATCCTCAGTGCAACAGTCTTGCCACATTATTTTGCCTTTCAGTATACAGTCTTTCTGCCATTAATATGTCACACCCAGCAATGAGGTGTGAGACTGTTTCCAATTTGGTTTTACAAAACCTACATTTGTCTGTTTCTCCCACATGTTCAATGGACTTTGTAAACCAACATGTATGTAGCCCACTATCTTGAGCCACCAATATTAACCTTTCATCTCTTGGTTTGAATTCGCCTCTCCTTAACCTTTCCTGCAGTCATTCTTGATCGACATGAGGTTCTTCCAGAATCTTTCTATACTTGCAACTATATTTCTGCATTTTCCACATGTCTTGCCTTCTCATCTGGTCATTCACCTTATATTCTTTCTTTTGTTTTTGTCACATTCAGTTGCTATCTGTTTTGTATGTACTTCTGGTTTGATTTCCATTCCTGCTTGATGTCGATATGCTTCTGCTAGATTAAGCAGAGAAGTCATCTTGGATTTATTCTCCTCGTGTTTTAAAACATTTAGGTCTTGTGAAGTTAGCAGATATGTTTGGAGTCCCACAACTGCAGATCTGTAAATGAAATCAAATTCAAGGACGTATACACCAAATTATTGGTATACACTGATTTTTATAAATAATTTGGTGAGCATGAAGCATCCTTCTTGTTTTTCTATCTAATTTATTCAACATGTTTTGGGGCCAGTCAGTCTATCTAAAACTGTAAGTTAGGACAAGAAGAGCAAACTGGTTTATGCCTTAGATTTTGTTCCTAGATGTCAGTGCTATTTTCAAGTTAATTTATGTCTTCTAAAGTATTCTTTACTAAGTTTTATTCATATTTGTTCATGTTTTATTATTGATCCTTCATCAATTTCCAAATATGTATATACTCCCTCTAGCTCAAGTTCTTTAATATCACATTCTTGTCCCAAACTGATGTTTTCCTGGTGCTGCAGATTTCCTGACATTGCACATTTATCAAGACCAAATGACATTCTTATATCATCTGAAAAAGTTTTGATAACTTGCAGTTGTGCTTTCAGTGCCTCATCTGATGAACTATGCAGTTTTAAATCATTGACAAAGAGAAGATAAGACATCTTTATACTTTCTTATTTTCTAGGAGTCAAATTATAGCCATGGCCTAAGCAGTTAAGCAGATAACTCAATGGGTTAAGGGCAAGACAGAATAGCAGTTGTGACAGAAAGTCACGCTGGAATATCCCCCTTTGAATTTTTATCCCTGGAATAATAATTTATCCATTATCATGGCTTAATTGCAAAGTAGTCTGTCACTGTTTCATGGTGACTGTAATATAATCAATCAGTGTAGAGTGTATCTTATACATTTTTAAGCACTCTTTTAGCCATGAATATGGGATATTATCAAATGCTTTTTTTGTAGTCAATCCATGCCATACTTAGATTATTCCCTTTTTTACAGTTCTCCAGTATGACTTTATTTAAAAACAAATGATCCTTTGTTCCATATGACTTTCTTTTAATGCCCTTTTGTTTTAATGCCATAATTGTGTTTTCTTTTAAATTACTATAAACTCTGTCGGCATAATTTCCCCTGTATAGTTTATACATTGTTGGAAGGCAAGTTACTGTTCTATAATTTTTAGGGTAGCTTGCAGGTTCTCTCTTAAGTAGGAGCATTGTTTTTCCTGTTGTTAGCCAGGTTGGTGTCTGTGCAGGGTGCATGCATAAATAGTTCTTACTCATGGCTAAATCTTCATGCAAAGATGTTAATACTTTTAGCCAAAAGTTTGGTACTGCATCTGGGCCTGGGGTTTTCCAGTTAGAGGCTTTTTTAACTTTGTTTCAATCTCTCTGGCTGTTACTTCATCCCATTTCATATCTTGTACCTTTAAACTTCTTATTCCTTCTTTTACTTTATCTATCCATTTAGCATCTTTGTTATGTTCAACAGGATCTTCATATATACTTCTCCAAAATGTATCTATTTCTTCTTTTTTTTGGCAGTCTTTCAATTCCTTTTACCTTGTTTTCCAGTTCTCTATAAAACTTTCTTTGGTCATCAATAAATTGCTTATTTTGTACTTTTCCTTTATTTTTATCTGCATATCTTTTAAGTTTTTTCATCTGTGCTGGGAGTTTTAGTTTATTTGTGACAGTGCTTGATAGATCCTGGTCTGTTCTAATACCATGCATTGCTTTTATCACATCTGTCTTTCTTAGTATATTTGCTGATCTGCTCCCCCTTCTGTATTCTTCTAAGAGTGACACTTATTGTCTTAATTGCTTTATAGTTTTCTGTATTCGATGTTTCCATGATGGTATGCAATTTCTCCCCTTTCTTTCCCTCACTACCTTGTGTTCTTGTGGTAGAACTTTACCAGTTATTAATTTAGCTGCACAGTAATATGTCCTGTTTACTTCTGTTATATCGCATGGATCTCTATGAACAGTCCTAATTACTGTGTTCATTTGCTTTATCAAACTTCTGACTTTTTGGGATTTATTGACCTTCTGCAGTCTATTTCTTTCACTGATCTTCATATATCTGTCTGTATTAAATCAAGCAACTCTTCTTAGCTTGTTTTCTTCTAAACTGAGAGCACATTTTTTTTTATTTTCCATTTCCTGTGGGCATTCTATAGAAAGTTCTATAGCATCTTTCTGTGACACATTCTCAGTTTCATCCTGTGCCATCCATTGCTGTGTCATATGGGAACTCACTGGCCCATCACTCCGCAACATTGACTGCATCAGAGTTTCCACAGTTTCCTGTTTCTTCCCTTGCTGTCCAGCTTCAAGTGGATGTTTATACTTGTTGACTGTGGAGGGCTCCAAAATATCTTCATATGGCACCTGACCAATTGCTTACTGTTCCACTGGTTTTGCCTTAATTTGGATATCCATTGCTCTATCCTGTTGTGGTACTTTCTGAATTAGATTTTCCACACTGTATCCTTCACTTCACAAGTACTCCATAACCTCCATTTCTGTTTCTTTAACTTCTCCATTACTAAACTACTTTTCTGCTTTTCCTCTTTGTCTTCTTATTATTTGTACTGTAAAGTTTTCCATATCTGAATTCCTTTGCCTATATTCCTCTTCAAATATCTTTGGTGCTGCTCTTTTTGTGTTGGTTAGTTTTGCTTTCTCCTTTGCATAAATATTACACCATATTAAATCTCTTTTTATTTCCCATGTCCACATTTCTTCTTCAGATGTCTCTTGGTCTTCTTGCTTCTCCTTACTTTGTGGACTCACTCCATCTTACTGTGATGTGACCTGTGTAAGACCTTCTACACCAAATCCTTCACTTTGCAAGTACTCCATAAATTCAGCTTCTATTTTTTTAACTTCTGCTTTACTAATCTTTTCTACAGTCTCTCTTTGTGATATTATTTTCTTTATTGTGAAATTGTCCATATCTGGATGCCTCTGTCTGTATTTCTCTTCAAATATATTTGGGGCTGCCTTACTTATATTGATTAATTTGACTTTCTCCTTTGCATAAATATTGCATCATATAAAATCTCTCTTTCTTTCCCATGTCCATATTTCTTTTTTATACTTTTCAAAAATTTCTAGATTTTGTTCTTTATATTTTCTCACTTCCTCAGATGCTACTTTTTCAAAACAGATCAATGTTTCTTGATCTATTTACTGTTTTTCACAAATCTGTTGTATTATTTGAAGCTTCTGACAGTTTTTCTTGTGGAAGTATTTTTCTTTGCTGTAATTTCTCTCTTAATCATTTAGTATATCTTATGTCTGGAAATTCTGGGCTTTTTTGTATAACAGTAGCAATAATTAATTTATTTCTTATCCTCAATAGTCTACTTTATTGTCTTTATGGCTCCTCTTTGGCCTATAGGTTTCGTGATTTTTTGTGGACTACTGCTTCCTTCTACAATGGGGGGGGGGGCATCCTCCACTGGGCCTGGCTTGACCCCATAATAGGAATGCTTCTGCATTTTGAGGAGACTATATTGTCAACTTTTCCATTTCTGGCATCAATGTGCCTACCAGGATTAACCTACTTCTATCCATGATATTTGCTATATAAATACAGTCCATATATCATTGTCATCTTTGTGAGATTTTGTAAAAAAACAGGGTTCACCTTGTGAACGTACTCACCAAGACTTGAGGATGAATTCAATTTCAGCAATACTACTCTCTTTGCTTGCTGACTTATCTCTCCATTCGGACACTCTTTATGGCAGTGCACATGTGTCAAAACTGCACTTCCTGTAACCTGACTCCGTCTTCTACTATTACCTTATACCTTCTCTAATTGCTACTATATTATTTGCTTTATATCTCAAACCACCTATTTATCTACAGTGCTGGAACTATCTGCTATATTTGCTTACCTATACTTAAGCCTAGGAATTTATAAGTGTAATTATTCAGACTATGTAGCAAGAACCGATGCTACTCATGGGGAACTTGAATCCTAAGTTGTATATTCTACATGCTGTAAACCACTGTATCCTCAATGTTGTAATCTATCATTGTACTCAGATTTTTACCATTCTCTTTCTATTATCAACTGTGACATATGTATTGTATGTACTGGTCATGCTGACCTATTGTGTTGAATGTATTGATGTTGTGTATTGATGTTGTATATTGTATGTATTATGTCTTTTAGTGCGGAGCTTTTCTCCCATGGCCTCCGCCGAAAATGGGCTAAGTGGACCATCCCCATAAACAAATGCAAATAAAATAAATAAATAAATTACACATAGTATAATCTCTCCATTTCTATAAGTGTTTTTAAATATAAGACACGTCAGACCAAATGATTACCTTTGAAACTCTTCAGTGTTTTAAATCCAACTATAAGGACAACATATATGCCCTATCCCATGATGCATCAAAAGCTTTTGATAAAATCAATATAACATTTTTTTTACAATTCTAAGCAAATTTTCATGTTCTCCAGAATTTATCCAATATACAAAAATGCTTTACTGCATTCCCTCAACTAACCAGGTAATAAACAAATTCCCTCACTTGTTTTTCTCAATAATTGTGTCTGACAAGGTTGCCCTATCTTTCCTTAGTTATTCAACCTTTATATAGTGATTATGTCTCTCTTTAAACCAATTAACTATCTTTTCTGCTCCTCCCCCTTACAATTTCAAGTTCTTATTTGTGACATTCACCAAGGACCTCAATATATACCAAAGTACTCTGAACTCTAATATTACCAAAATTCTTAGTATTATTCCAAAATTGTATTATTTTACCAATTACAAACTGAATGTATAACAAGTCCTCATTGTTTCATATACTATCCTCAAACAGGTCTATATTAATTCATCAAAATACTTATTCATTGAATATGTATTCAATGAAGGCTAAACAGCAAAATTCATTACAAAGAAGCGCATCATTTTTCCCAGAGTTAGGAACCACTCACCCTCTAGCACTTTGGAACACACATTGCACTAAATCAAACTCACCCAAGTGGGAGGCTGCACTCCCCACCCTCCTGACTATATATACCAACTCAAAGATCGCACTATAGTGGAGAAAAGAGCAAAGTTGTGCAGATGACCCAGTGGTTCTTAACCCTGGGAAAAATTCCATGCTTTGCTGTAATGAATTTCGCAGTTTAGCTGTTGAAGAATACATATTCAATGAATATATGTATTTCGATGAACTAATATAGACCCTTCCCCAAATATCTATCCTACTGATTTCTCCATCTTAAATAGCATAAACTTCAGATACTCTGTAAAATGCCAAGTGATACATTTTTTACTCTGCTCCATCACTCAGTTTCAAGAACAACACATACAAAATGCGGATAAATATTAGGTCACACATCAATAGATGGGTATCTCTGCATTTTTCATTTTTATCCAAACTTCCAGTTATTAAAATTAATATTTTCCTGAGCATCCTATTTTTATTACATATACAATTCATCCAATCTCCACAAAAAAATATTTAATATTATTCACACTTGCTAAATTTATTTTGCATCATAAATCTAGAAGAATTTAATGAGTCTTCATAACATCTATATCTACTATTTAATTACAGGAGCTTTCCGTCTATTGAAAGTCATCAATGCCAAACCCCTTTCAAACCAATGCTGAAGGAAGGAGTTATGCCAGGCACAGTCTTGCATAGATGTTTTGTAGTGTGCATAGTACACAAGCAGCCTGCAAGTTTCAGCCTTCTAGCTTTATGGCTCTTTGAGGAAATGAATGTTTTGGTCACTATTTGGCATATATGTATTATTTCTTATAAATGTATCCCTCTAGTCTTTCCCTTCCTTCAGTCTAAAGATATAAAAAAGCGTTGAATTGACAAATCATTAAAAGATCATCTTGATCAATTCCAGAAGTTAATTAATCTTCTAAACCTTGATAAAGTCACTATTCGTTTTCAACCTATTCATAAAAATCCTAGCATCCTAATAAATAATGATTTGATTAACCTAATCAGTTTCCCATTATTACAAAAAAAAAAAAAATTTCTAGTCTGCAACCTTATTGGTAAACATTTTAATAAATCTGTCTTCCCACCTAAAAATCTCCTAAAGACTGTCTACCTACTTTAAATATAATCTATAATATACAAGCATTTTGGTTTATTAAAAAATAACAGCTTCAAGTTAACCTATATATACAGCTGATACATGCTTTGCTTTCTCCAAAATCTCTATCTTCAGCTTACAAAGCCTTTTGAAACTTTAACTTTCTTAATGCTTAGTTATTTGACTCTTAATGGCCGAATCTGGAAAGCTCACTATCAAACACTGATTTTGCAAAGCAACTTATTACATCTAATATTAAACAAATTCCCTTCAAAAACTTGTTCTACACTCAGTTTATGATTTATAATAATGCCTATCATGCCCCAATGTCAATCTTTCATTTTTATCCCTCTTCTCATAGTAATTGTTCAGCATATGGCCTACAAGATGTTGATATTCTCCATATTTTTTGTAACAACAGCTATACTAAAACCCTCCGGTCTGTTGCTCAGACCAAGATCTAAACAATAATATCTAACTTCCAACCCATGTCATGACACTTTGCTGTTTTGCATTTATCTCCTCATAGAATGAATATTCTTTTTGTTTTGATGATCAAATGTTACATCACCACAAAATGGAAATCATAGACTATGCTACACTGACCTGAATTTGTAAAAGTGTCATCTAAATACTATAATGCCTTCTAACTAATTTCCAAATTGAATCCTAAACCAAACTTGACTCTTAAATCATTGGAATTAGTTTTGAACTTGGTGTTATAATTTAAATTCTTAACATATTGATTAGTCTTCCACATTGTATTAATGTCAACGACAGCCTGTATTCTGTTTACAAACTATGGTGCAATACTGGCATGACATCTGTTGAAATAAATAATTTATGTAGTTATATATTTTGGATTTTACATTGTTGTTGTTATTCTTTATTTTGCTGTTTACTATTGTTCATATCTTGTGTTTAATATATTTTCTCTTCATATAAAACATTGGTAAAAAAAAAAAAAGCGTGAGAACTGTAGAACATATATATGGCCAAGCCAGATATAAAAACATGGTATAAAAGGAAACTGGGTGGTGGAGTGCGGACGTCCATGAATTTATCTAAAGAAAGACAGGATGCAGGAAAAAATGGGAGCTAGAAAAGATGGACCAGGCTAATAAGGAATACTGTTGGTAACAAGAGGCTAAGAACGCATTTGCAATACAAAGGACAAGGCATCAGAGGCACATTACTAGCTTCTGGGAAAGTGACTCATCAGATGTATTGATTTATTTCACATTTGTTAACCAGGTTGTTCCAACTGAGCACATGCCCATTTTCATTTGAGGCTGAGGAGAAAAGCTCAAAGAACAAAGAATAGTAACACATTTTTATATTACAGTAATAGGTTTCATGAAAGTAAACAATGACAATTTCACAGTATACATGCAAAGTAAAGTTGGACAGTGTGAAAAAGAAAATGAAACAAAAATAATACACAATTAATTCTTATTTTATAAGCATGCTACATAAATATAGATTACAGATTTTCTGAGGTAGTGCAGAGCCAGAAAAAGGAGGAAGAGACAGATGATAGACTAAGAATTAGGTAGAGTCCTGGCAGGGGTTCATAGGTTCATAGGTTGGTACTAGGCTATCAGCCCTAGGGCCTATACAAGCCTACCCATAACAATTCCCTGGCTATTTCTTCCCACAATATTTACTTCCCTGTACCCCTGTCTAGCTGGTGTGATCCCCGGGGTGAATTTCCTATCCCCATCCAATCATCAAGGTTCCTTTTAAAGAGGGCTAAAGAGGCACTCTGTTTGACATGTATGGGCAGTCTATTCCCGAGTCTGTGGAGTCTCTGGGTCAGGAACCTACCATACAGCATGTTTTGTTTATTGTGATGACAAGGTTTAGATCCCTGGAGCATGTGGCTCTTAGGGATTGGGATTTCTTTAAGTGTAGCATGTCCAACAGCTCTCGGTTTGACATGGCCTTGTATGTTAAGCAGAGATCGCCTCTGAGTAGACGATATGTGACAGAGTCTAGCTGGAGTTTTTTTAGACAGTCAGCATAGGGCATCTGCTTTAAGCCTGTGATCCTTTTAGTTTGGTATTTCTGCAGCATTTCCAGTTGTTGCAGATGTCTTGAGAGGTACATACCAAATGAGGCATTGTATTCTATAATGGGTCTAATGAGGGATGAGTACAGTGGGACAATGACATCCTTTTTTCTGGATGAAGATCCGTTAGTGATTAGGTGTGCCGTATAGAAGCATTTCCTGACTGTTGTGGTGATGTGGTTCCTTAATGGATCTATTAATATGTATAGAGACAGGGTAGGCAATAGCATTTGCTGCTACTTTGAGAAAGTGGAGAGGTAGATTGTCAGTGGAAGGAGAGCAAGGTTTAAGTTTTAGAAGGAGAGACTTTATGTAGGAGGTTGGGACAGAGTTGAGAGAGAAACAGGTTTCATTATTTGTAGTATGAGGTAGTGTTTTTAAGGGAGTTGTGGTCTGAATTTGTTAGGTTTCTAATGTTATCAATAAAAAAAAGGTTGAGGAGAGAGGCAGTGTCTAGGCTGCAAGGTTAGAGTAAGGGCTGGGGGTTTGAGGTTTACCAGGGTGAAGGATTGAGTTGATATTTCTGCAGAAGTTTTTGGGGTTGGAATGATGATTCGATTGTGCCTTGAAATAGAAAGCTTTCTTATCATTATGTACTTGTTTTTAGTTTGGTTTCTTAGTTCTCAGAATATTTGGAGGTGGGTGGCGGATTTGTTTTTTGCCATATCTTTCAGGCAGAGTCTCTTTTGTGCATTAGGTTTTGAGTATCTTTACTGAGCCAGGAGACATAGTTTGATTTTATTCTTAATTTGTGAGGGGGGTACTAGTGAGTCGAGTATGCCAAAAAAGATGTGATTTAATTTGATCATGGCATCAATGAGGGGGAGTGAGTGTAAGATAGACCAATTAATGGAAAACAGTCTGTCATTGAGGATGGTGGGGTTGAAGTCAGTGAGTTTATGGCAGAACTTGTATAGACAGGATTTGATTTGCTGGGGAGTATATCTTTCTATACTGATGTGAAGGTGGTCAGTCAGGGTATCAGGAAGTGTCCTAGGGTTATAGTAAAGATGGGGTTTGTTAGTTAGGATCCAGTTGAGTGTTGTGCTTTTATTGGATTGTTTGTTTAGGCTTGTATGGGTAGGTGGGTAGTAATTACCGAGTAAAGCCAAACAAATCATGTTATTGGAAGGGGAGTTGGTGTCAAGGGTATTCCAATCAATGTTTATGTCTCCTGACAGAATAGTTTTGTAGGCTATATTTAGAGATACCCAGGAAAGAATGTTTTCAAGGATAGAGATGATTTTACCAGGAGTGGTATATAACGAGGTGATAGTGAACATTTTATGATTGTTTAAGTGGCACTTTAGAATTAGAATTTCTGCAGAGTAGAAGTCAGGTATGGTAACAGATAGGGGAGTGAGGGTCAGGTGGTCAGAGTATAGAACATTCACACCTCCACATTTTTTGTGGTTCTATCTAGTTGATAGATGTTGTAGTCAGGGGGGAGAATATCTTTTTAGGGATGTGAGGTTTGATCCAGGTTTCAGTTAGTGCTAGTATGTAGGGGGAATAGTTAAAGATCCATGCGTGAAAGTTGGTAACTTTGTTCAATAAACATTGCACATTAATGACTAGGATAGATAAGTGTTTGGGGGAATTGGAGGTAGGGTACAAGAATCTGAGGAAACAGTGTGGATGGGAGGGGCAGATAATTGGGTTGGGGTGGATTGTATGAGCAGGGACAGGGTGAGATGCAGATGGCCCTGTGGTGGGGTGGATGTCACCTTCTAGTAGGAGAGTGGTGACTGATGGGATGGGTTTTGGAACAAGGAGCTTGTGAATAAGATGTTTAAGGTGAGTCTGACAAGGATGGTGGAGGGCAATTGGATTATTTTGTAATGAAACAGGTGAATAAATATGATGTGATGTAGTGAGGGGGAAATGGTAAATGATGCAGTGGTAAACTGGCTGTTATTGATGTAGGATAGGGTTGGTGTTGGTTTTAAGTAGTAGAGGTTGGTATGATATGAAGTAAGGAGAGT
The DNA here is from genome assembly GCF_019279795.1 of Protopterus annectens. Classification (NCBI taxonomy): domain Eukaryota; kingdom Metazoa; phylum Chordata; order Ceratodontiformes; family Protopteridae; genus Protopterus; species Protopterus annectens. The sequence continues at coordinate 1,019,489,147 of NC_056728.1, read as the reverse complement.
GAGCAGAAGTGAAAGGGAAATTACTGTTAAATTTAGGATCAAGGTTAGGGTGGGTAGAAATTATAGCTGGATTTGGTGATGGGAGGCCAAGGGGATGCTGTGATTGTGCAGAAAAAGGATGGACTTAAGATTAAGGAGAGGGCAGTGGTTTTAGGTGTGAGAGAAGGAAGGAGAAAGTGGGAAAGGCAAGCAGGTGGAAGTTGATTGGATAATTAGTGGGACAGCCCAAGATGCTTAGAGTATAAATTTAGAGTAAGTGAGGGTGGTGGGAATGGGGGTAGGGCAAACAGAGTGGGTTGCACCACAAGGCAGACCAATGTTCGGGAAAAAAAAACAATCAGTTTCAGTGACTCTGCCCAAGAATAGTATCAACCAGATATTTCAGTTAAGATGATGTACTGCTAAAGGTCTGGTAGTCTAAAAAGTACCTATGATCTCTGGAGGTATTGGTGTAAACTAAGCATGTCCTAGCTGCACAGGTTTACTCAAGCATGGGAGAGGGAAGAACTGTCCAGGGGAGAGTGGGGGGTTTGAATGGATAGATAGCTATCCTGTTAATGTGCATGCCACTGAGTACATTTGAAGGGAGAATGTCTAAATTATACAGGTTGGTATTAATAAATATTGCACAACAAAACTCGTAGCAAGTTGCAAGGCAAATACAGAAAGATGATTATAGTCATCAGATGCCTTTAAGAACAGATGCCAGCAATAACCTCATAATGGATGCCAGAAACAACCTGCTCACCACTCTACAGGAGACTGAAGACAAATGAAAGGACAACTCCCTGCAGCTTCTGAATGAGGAAAACCCCACAGAAGTGGTACTGCCCTATACACATTCTATGATAAAAATGGAAGAAGAGCTCACACTAGAAGAGATGTCCATCTCACCAAACTAAGTAAGGAGAAAGTCACCACCAGTTGCTTATCAGGGGCCAGGATCCACCACATTACACATGTACTCAAGTCATTGGGCCGTAAGTACAAGTATGACTTAGTCATAGTCCATGTGGGTGTAAATGACCTAAGACATACCTCCCTAGACTATATGAAGAAAGACATTGTGAAGTTTTTGGAATATTTGTCCCATGCTGGTCTGAGCCTAACTTTGAGCAGCATTTTACCTTCTCCAAGGATAATACACTGGTCTATATTAGTTCACTAAAATTTATTTTCAACAAACATTTATACAACAACCTCTTTTCAGTGAAAAATCACTTCCAAGATTCACTGAATATTCCATGGGCAAAGACATAGTTGGCCAGCTGAACAACTTTGCCCTTTTCTCCACTGTAGTGTAATCTCGGAGTTGGTATCTATGGTTGGGGAGTTGGGGGGAAGCCCCCCCCCGACTCGGGTGGGTTTGATTTAGCTAGATGTGGGTCCATTGTGCTGCGGGGCAAGTATTTCTTTGCTCTTGGATTATTTAGCAAATCACAGAAGTGATTTTCACTGAATAGGGGTTGATGAATACCTGTTTGCTGAAAATAAATTTTGGTGAACTAATATAGACCCGATGCACTATACGAACAGAAGATGATTGACTTGAATAACTGAATTAGTTGCTGGTGTCATTTGAAGGGGATACAGTACTTGTCAGCATGGAAGGGGATGGTCAACAAGCTATGCTGCTTTGCCAGGGATAGTGTGTACCTCTCCACTCTAGGCTTTCAAATATTAGCTAAAACATTGTCTTCCCTGATAGTGCATTTTTAGGCAATGGCAAAATGAAAGTACTTCTGACATAGCAAATCAAAACCAAGAAAATCTAAAGGTGTTACTGCTCAGTGCTAGGAGTCTACACAAGAGATTCCACTCCCTACAACTCTCCTTACCATAAAGAATGCTGGTATCTATGCAGTCACTGAGACATGGTTTAAAGCTGTGGACAGCACATCAGCAGTGCAAGGCTATAATGCCTTCCACACATTTATACCAGCTATTACACAGACAGGGACAAAAGGTGGACGTGTCTTGATTTACATCAAAAATAAATATACCTCAAGGCTGGTCAAATAAGACAGTGCCCTTGAGCTTCTCCACGTTAAAATCATTATAGGCAATATTCCGTACAACTTCCTTGCAAGCCATAGGTCCTGCAGTATGACCCAGGAAACTCATACATGTATTTAAAGTTATTGGAAACACTCACCATCCAACCCCATAACATGTTAATGGGTGACATTAATTACTCCACTATTAACTGGGAATCATATATGACACCAAGCATGCAGGCACAGAGATTCCTGGATTTTGTAAACACAAACTCTCTGTACCACATTGTCAAGATGCCGATCAGGGCTGCAAAAGTACTGCACCTGGCCTCAATAATGTGGGGGAGTGCATCCCCTAAAGTAATGTCTTCTCTTTTAAGGTCAGACCACTAAACATGGTCTTCCTTGAAGTAAAACTAAAACCTGAAATTCCAGCTAACACTAGAAGGCTAAGCTCCTACTATTAAGTGATAAACTAGCAAAATTTCAAGCCCCCATAAACCTTGATATCACTTCTGCCTATGCAGAACTGTTCACAGAAGCCCTTTACAAGCATGTTAATAGCTGTGTAGAGGCAGTTGTACCAATCAGGAAGAAGTATAAAACTAACTCAAAAAACAAGTCACCCTGGTGGAATTACAACATCAATAGGCTGTATAACAGACAGAAGAAAACCACGGCAAGCATTAGGAGGTGTAGCACCCAGCAGGATAAAAGTACTATCATCAAGCTAAACAAACAACTCAGAGGACAAATAAAGTCTACCAAAGACAAATTTGATGCAAATTTGGCCTCCCAGGCTAAGGATCACCATAAGGCATTCCTTATCTATGTCCACAACCTCCAAAGGAATACACAATCGGCTGCGGTGCTCATTGTTAATGGAGCCACCTATACTAAGCCAGAAGATATATCAAACCTACTGCCCAGCAAATTCAGCTAATTTTACTCCTTTCTCACCTTCAACCTCCCCTCAGAAAATACCTTCAAACATATCCCCCCTACTATCATTAGGGAACAAGACCTCAATGCTCTCTCTAAGGCCATGAACACCGCATCAATGGGCTCAGACAATATCCAAATATAGCTTCTAAATAACATGAGACATGCCCTATTAGGCCCTCTGGTATTGCTGTTTCTCTGTAGCCTCCAACTAGGCTTTGTGCCTCATGAATGGAGAACAGCAACAGTCATCCCTCTGCACAAAGGTAGGACATTTACAGACCCTGGAAACTATTTACCTATGTCTCACTAGTCTCATATGCAAAGTCATGGAAAAAATTTACATGGAAGTTATCAGTACTGACATAGGTAAGCTCCAGAGACTGGATCCAACCCAGTTTGGTTTTGTCAAGGGCGGGTCATGCCTACTCAACCTGGTGGACTTCTTTGAGAAGATCACCAAAACAAAGGATGAGGGCAAAATGGTTTACACTGCCTACCTTGACTTTTTTCTAATACCAAACAGTTCACTTCTCACAAAACCCTGTGTGTATTTGATATATTTGTTTATGGCAATTGTGAGTTGGACTGGGTCATTTGTCTAGTTTTATGTACATTCCCTGCTTTTTATGTGGGGCAAACCTCTCATCCACTAAAATTATGCATTTCTGAACATCTTAGTGATGTCAGATGTTTTTGTCATTCCAATGTTCTTTATAAACATGCTATGACGCATCCCAGAATCAGGTTTAGTTTTATTATAGATAGAATCATGTCTGACAATAAAGATAAATCAGGCTGGCATAATATACTGGATAAGAAAGAAAAGAAATGGATCATTCAGTTAAGAGCACTTTTTTCTCCTGGCCTTAATGAACATTTTTGATCATCCAATGATGTGTACATTGCTGTTATTTAAGAAGGAGGTGGGGGAATGTGTGATTATTGCACTGAAGAAGGCTTTAGTGCCAAAACCACTCTACTGTTTCTGGTCTCATCTTGAGTATTGATCATGTTTTAAAATAAAGATCTCATCCTGAGTATTGATCATGTTTTAAAATAAAGAGTTTTGTGCTGACATTCGAGTACTGACCATCTGTTTGTCTGGACATCAGTTATTTTTGGCATTGCACCTGTTCCTTACTTGCGTGACTTTGGTTATAATGACCATTTGGTATGTACCTAGCCATGCACATCCAGCAACTAGAATGTCCACAGAGGTTTCCACTAAAAGAATACAGAGTGTAAGGAACATGTTCTGTGCAGACCATCTCAAGGCCCTAGCCCTGTATTCTGTCTCCTATAGGTTGTTGACAGGAGATCTTTGCCTTTGCTCCAAGGCATTGTCAGAACCTACCCTGATGGACCTCATGCATATTCACAAAACAAACAGCACCAGAATTACTCATTCTAAAAACTTAAACCTTGTCTGTGATAAAAATAGGACCTGCTGGAGAGACAGGTATGAATCCCAGAGACTACCCCATCTCTGGAACATCCATGTGAAGCAGATTTGCTGCCTAAACAAATACAAGTGTAACTAGGACAATTGGATGGGGAACAGGAAATTCATGCCTGGTTTGGTACCTATATCTCTAATAGACACAGGCAGCCTATAAATGGATCATCTGCTAGTCCCCTGATTGTAAATGTTTCATCTCCCAAACCCCTGCTTATACTTATCAAGAGTACCAGAACTTGTCAGAGATTTGGCATACATGGCTAGGTTTAAAAAGGACCTTGTGGTTGTTAGGCTAGTACATACCTATGAACCTATAAATTAAGAAAAACAAAGTCTGGGAAAGCATCTGACTCTGTAAGTTAAGGATGAAATGGCTCCTAAAGGCACTATGACTAGAGAATAAGCATTTTAGTGTGGTTGTACAAGTGTGAAACCTGAATGTTAATACAAACCAGAAATCATCGCCAGCTTTTATTCATTGCCATTTCTTTTGAGAGTCATACTTCTAATTTGCTGTTATACAATTATACTGTTCAGAGAATATCCTGTTCAGTGTTTCTAATTTACAACAGAGTATTATGGCTTATGTTTCCTAATTCATCTTCTTAACCAAGCAGAAAATGAACACCTGCTATCTTTATGAAATAAATTATTAACTGATTTTGCTATTAGCAATCTGCTGTGGAGGTGTAACATGGTTGTTTTTTTACTAACTAAAATGATTAATGAAGATTGTTCAAGGCAGTGGTTTTGTTTAATGTTACTCAAATAAGTGGTAGAGATTGTGCAAATGCTATTCGTTAGGAACATAACACACTATGTATCTAATCACATTTCCCACTTATCTAGTTATCTTATAAAGCTGTTGTGCACTTGGGTTCCCAGTTACTTTTGAAAACAATACACAAATATTAAATATCTTCCCAATATGCTTTCACTATATTTGAGTTTTCATCTCTTGGTTGGACATCTTGTGCCTGTTTTACAAAATTAATATAAGTATCTGTTTAGGAAATTTCAGTCTTGAAAATCACAGCAGGATTTACATTAAAAGAACATAATCCGTGTTTTGTTTCACAAGCCTTATTTTGATATATTAGATTATGTCACTAATATTATTGGCTTATTTCTTATTAGAAGGCCTGCTTTGGCAGTGTTCTTCACAGGGAAAGGAAACTGCCAAGAAAAAGCTCAAAATCAGTTAAAAAAAGAATATTGTTGTATGTCTCTGTGGGTCTACTTTGAAATAACAAAATTTCAGATTAACGAAGATCAGAAGATCAAGACCTGAACGTCAAAAGGTTAAAATACTGAAAGTTCAGAACATCGAGAAAGATTACATCAAAACTGTTAAGGTATGTATTATGTTGCATTTGCATACTGCAGTATCACTTTAAGAAGTGATACATTGTAGTAAAGAGATGTCGTGGAAGTTACGTTTAACGGTGAAGGAAATTTGTCAGCTTGTGTAGTAAAACGTAAAAGCTAAGAAATATTTTATTGCTGAAGGTAGGATTCATGTATTTTAAAGTTAATTGTATGATTGTTTTTTTGGGGGGCTGGGAAAAGAGAGTAGGAATGGAAGTATTTGTACTGGCAGTATGTAGGTGTTTTGCAAAGGGACAGGTACATGTTTTAGAAATTATTTGGACAAGTGTTATGGAGATCGTGGTACATCGGGGACCGGGAAATTAACTTTTTTCCACTGCAGTGCGATTTCAGAGTCGGTATATTTAATTTGCAGGGCATGTGGGGGTGCAGGGGGGCTTGCCCCCCTGCTTAAACATAGATGTCAGTAGTGGTTTATTTTGCATTTGTTAGTTTGTGTTTTGTGGTGTAGTGAGGGAAGTTTATGTTTGCATTGTGTTTTTCAATATTTTGAGACTTGATTTTTGCAGTTTCAGGATATTGAAGTTTCGTGGTTCTGGTCTCGATCTTCTGGTCTTTGGTAATCTGAAATTTCATTATTTCAAAGTAGAATCTTTTCTGTATACTGGGAAGCATTAATATAGCAGAAGCAATAGGCAGTGTGTAATATGTGATACCCAATGCAGTAGTATTATTTTATCATCAAAGCACTTTTGAAAGCCACCATTCACTTGGAAGAACAGTTACTAAACTGCTACCTCATGTGGAACTCTATTTAATAACGCTCTTCCACTGCAGGTAAGGATGTGCACATACACAGAAACACACTCAACACACATGCAGCAGCAGGAACCACAAGACAAGAAATACCTCCATCCCTCCTTACCCTCCTTCCCTTACAGGATAGGCAGTATTCATCCTTCCCTTTTGCCTATCAGTCACCTGATTGGCTAATCCAAATCAGGTCACCTGGATCAGGGCTTTATTCTTCTATGCTACTGAACTGGCCACACATCAGTTGCTTTGCCCTTCTATTTTTACTCGGTGCAGTGAAAATGCACACAGTTCTCTCTTTTCTGCCCTTCTAGCAGCAATGCCTCAAAATATCTTCAGGTAAAATATTAAACTGTGCGCGCTTCTGCTTTTATTTATTTATTTATTCTTAGCACTTATTGCCAACAGTATGATTTGTATGTTATCTCATTGCTTCTGATTCACAGCCTGTGTTTTTTTTTCTGTCAATTCTTTTTTTTTACCTCACTATAACCAGCATGTAATTTACTGTCTTCTTTCTCTTCAACAACATGCAAATTATTTTGCACACGCTTTCTTTCATTTCTGTACGATTATACTTAACTTCATGGCTTGAGCAAAACCTATTAAATTCACAATTTTTCTAATCATGTTTCTAGCTATACCTAGTTCACAAAGCTTAAATTTCCATTGCACCATACTTTGATGTACCTCATGTCTCTTTCTAACAATCATTACTATTACAATCCATTCTGTAGTTATTTTTTCTTTTTATTCTGTGCACATATTCTCTTGTACAATTCCATCTCCTCTGAAATTTCTTTCAGCTTTGTTTCTATATTTTCACTTACTTTTGAAATGTCCACAACTTTTGGCGAGGTCAGATCTGTTTCTATTGATTTACAATGTCCTATGTGATCAATACATTTCTGTTTCTTACAAATTAAGTCACCAATTTTGCAGTCCTTGGCTCAGCTGTTTAGCAAACTGACATTAGCACTGACAGTCTGAGCAGGACATTGTGCCCTTTAAAAGAATGTTAAATAATTGCTGTATTCTTTTTAATTCTGACAAAAATTCATGAACTTCTATCTAACGATAGAGCTTCTGCCTATCTCTTCTAAAAAGAATAGTGTAAAATGCTTTCAAGACTTCTTCTTTAGTGACATGAAGAAATTTGGTATATTGTTTCTACACATGTTTTTTCAGTTATTCTTTTTGCCTGAAGTACAGAATCAAATTTCTGGATCCACAGCTTCTAGTTTTTTTGCAGAATTGCCCTAATGTGAGAAAATTCCTGGAAGCTACTGCTGGAATAGTACACTCACTGTAAATTATCTCTGGAATTCATTAATGCCTACACTAATCCCCAGATTTACCAATCTTCCATGCAGGACTGGCTTAGTCCTGCATGGAAGCGGCCGTTTAGGAGCAGCATGGCAGCGTGCCATGCATATTAATGAGGTGCGCTGCCTAAGCTCCTAATCTTACATGGAGCGTGTAAGAATGCAGGGGGCATGTCTGAGCGCAGAGCTCACAGAATATACACACCCCCACAATGAAGAACAGCAGAAAGGCCCAAGAAATGAGTGAGACCGCTCATAGGTGTCCGCATATCCCCACCAATATTCCCCCTGGTGTACAACAGCAAGTATATACAAATAGAATGAACAAACCTGTATTTCTTAATTGTTTTAAAAATCCGATTATAGCTAACCATAGGTGTGCGGATGTGCCCATCGCTTAACTACGGTTAATGCAGTTTAAATGGCTGAAGAGGATAACAAGGAAGATATATGCAAATGAAGCAGCATAGCAATAGTGTAGTGGGTAGAGCATTCGCCTTATGAGCAGGCATTCCCGGTTCAAATCCCACTGCAGCACATTCCATTTTCCATGGCAAAGCATGTTATGACCAATATTTTTGTTGCATAACCCACTAAATAACATATATTTGTGAACTGGAGTACTGCAGTAAATGCACATGCGAGGTGTCAGTGTCATAATGAATAAAGCACTAGTAAGCAGGTTTAAGCACCAATAAGTAGTAGTAAGCATATTTAAGCAGTAGTAAGTGAGTTTACACCCGTTTGCATGGGGGTAAGCAATGCGCACACAGGTTAAGCAATTTTGAAGCTAACTCTCTGTAAGCATATGTAACCGGAGGTTAGCGTTGCTTATCTTTGTGCAAACCCATGAAAACCCGCTGACAAATGCTCAAAAGTGCCTTAATCATTCTGTATCCAATGGCCCTTGTTCTGCCCATCAACAAAAAAAAAATAGCCTTGCAGGTCTTGAACCGAGGACCCTATACACTACAGTCACAGTAGTTAACCACCAAGCCATCCCAGCAATACAGAAGAATGAAGTATCAGCAAACAAGTCTTCACTATAGTAAAATCAAACTGAACCTGTGAAAGGAATCAGTATACAGACATATGTTCCATAACCCACTGCATAACATAAATATGTGAACTGGAGTACAGCAGTAAGCCCAGAAGTCAGGTGTAATTGTAATAGAGTGTTGAAGTCCCAGATAAAACACTAGAACCCCATACAGTGTACGTACACATGAATCATGGATACCAGGTATACATATAAAATGTAATGAACAATAAATCAATGCCAAAAAGGAAATATAATGCAAAGTCAAATGTAAGCAACGCTAAGCATTGCACATGCCAGCTTAGGAGGTGTAAGCAATGCGTAGGTCAGCTAACTCAATGTGCCCAGTGTTATATCCCTTTAAACAATGCCAACCTTAGGTAAGCAGGTTGCCTTTTCAAAACCGGCCAATACAAAAAAGTGCGGGAAATTGGCCCTACTTAAACCCAAGAGGTGGGAATACATCTCATAACTGGTTGTAGCTTCCCTTGCAGGCACTATGTCAGGAAGGGGAGAGGGTGTGTGCTTTTGGGTGCAGTGCTGGCACACTTGCTTGGACACATCCAAAGCCACTACAGTGGGGAGTGGGGCACAACAAGTATGTCACAATTTGAAATGTCTCTGGCTGACGGTGATGGCTCATATCTCTCAACCTCAGAGCAAGACATCTGGACAAAGCCATACATAGAAGTGGGACACAGGCCCAAAAATAAGAACAATTTTTAAATATTGCTCTTATAAACTTAGAAAGATAATAGACTAGCAGTAGGTATTGCATTAGTATGAATTTTCTGAAGGGTATGAAATCTGAAACTCAAATGTCTGCCATTATTTTCTAACTTCAGTCTTTAATGATTTGCCAATAATTTGAGAGAAAACTACAATTTTATGAAAAATGGACCAAAAATGTGATGCAAAAATATAAAATTGCCAAACAATACAACTGGGAACCTGTCAAAGAAGAGACACCTTTTTAATATTAGTACTGTTAACTTGAGCAGCTGACAAAATAAGAGCATCTACATGCATTTCTGAAATAAAAGTAATCTATAACTCTGATTATTATAGTTATTTATAAAATTGTAAACCCTCTACATTTTCTTCCAAAATTGCCATTTTGCAGAGGGATTATTAGGGGGAGAGCAACATTTTGAGCCAAAATTGGGGACAGTTGAGAGGTTTGGATATTCCTAATTCTATAAAGCAATTTATTTGCATGTACCTCTCAACCTCTTAATGCAGGAAATCTGCACAAGGCCAAATATAGTGGGGGAACATACAAACAGTACTAAAAATTGCTTTTGTATAAACTTAAGACAGTTGATAGAATAACAGGTCTTACTTTAGTATGCATTTTTCTGAAGGTTAATACATCTGAAACTCAATGTCTGTCATTATTTAGTGACTTCATTCCTAAATGATTTGCCAGAAAACCACACATTTTATGAGGAACAAACCAAAAATAAGAAGCAATAATCTGGACATTTGGGAGGTATAGTTCAGCTGGTGCTGTCTTTGAGATTGCTGCCCTTCCCCCTCTCAGAAAATTATGGTTGAATGGAGCCTCCCCCCTGCAGCCATTCCAATGTCCCATTCCTTGGTTATTTCACTCCCATTTACCATAAACACTGTAATGTGCATACTGCTTCACTTCTGCGATGATTTAGATTTCATTTGAAAGTTTTATTTTGCATTTTACAGCACAAACACTAATATATATCTGCTAAACAAAGCAATGCAGTCTCACAATGAAAACAGACTTAGCATTAACACTTCTCTGCCCTTGAAACTCAAATTCATTGAAACCCACATTCAAAGAAAATACATTTTGCCAGTGGCAGATAAAGATCAACTTTGGGCTGTTTTCAAATCGTAGGCCCCTTGAACACGAAACATACACGTGCTCTTTGATACACCTTCCTGGTTGTATTAAATTATACTCCTTGTACAATACAATACAGTTATTAGAGGGCATTTTAAATGTATTGTTTTGAACATTTTTCCAGTAAACAATGAAACAAAATGTATGCACCAATAATGACAAAACTGCCCAATTCAGAACGTTTCCATCATAAAAGTCTACTCAAACTTCTGTAGTCCACCAGTATCAGTAAATATGCACAATCTCTGAAGTAAAAGTCATCTAAATTTCACATTAAAGAAATCTGTAACTAATGGAGCAGTTGCTGCTAGCAAACAACTTTATATGTCATTGCTTCATCTACAAGTAAAGTGCCTGTTGCCCTTGTGGAATAAATTGTCTATGTTCCATTAAAAAATGATAAGCTAGTAATATTGCAATAGGGAATGGATGGCAAACTGATAACAGGATCATAGTTACTAGGTATCTTCACCAAAAAGGACTGCAGTATCCACCCCTTTACAACATAGTACAGTATGAGCAATGCATCTACCTACTGCAGGAGTACAACCTACAGCCTTCTTCATCAAAAGCAAGTACACTACCAGTTGTGCTATTAACAATGCAAGCTGACTCAGCATAAGCAGAATTAAACTTTTGTTCCCCTGCAGCTCTCAGCTCCTTGTAAAATCTACCTCGACACTCAGCTGTATCTCTGAACTTTGCAACACAAGAAATCTGGAAAAAGCCAAAATGTATTTGGGAGGGAGCCCAAAATCCAGGGATACATTTTAAACATTGCTTGTATAATGTTGGAATGTTGCTAGAATAAAATGCTCTGTTACCACCATACATTTCACTGCCAAGACTTAAACTTAGGACCCTGTCCAAAACAGTCAGACCAACATACCACTATGCCAAATCAGCTGTTTTGTGAAGGAGAGGAAGACAAACTTAAATGGCTACAATTTAGTGAATTCAGTTCTCACCATAGCTGACAAACTCTTAGCACAAAACACCTGAACAAAGTCAATAATGGGGGAATACAGCCCCCAAGCATATTCAGCAAATTCAGTTCTTACCATAGTGCTCAACCTTAGCACAAAAAATCTGGATGAAGCCAATAATGGGGGGATACAGTCCCAAAAATAGGGACAAATTTCAAATACTAGAATAAAAGTTTTTTTTGTTACCATATACTTTCTGAAGAATATGAAGTCTGAAATTCAAATACCTGTTATTTTTATTTATTTAACATTTGTTAACCAGAAAAGTCTGACTTGGAACAAAAGACAATTTTCAGATGAGGTCCAGGGAGAAACACTACAGACAGATGTCTTTATAAGATGGGAGGACTTGCAGACTCCACACACAAGGTACCCAAGCCAAGAATCACACTAGAGAATTTATAGCTGTTAGGCAACAATGCTACCAGTGCACCACTGCACTACTAACTGTGTAAGGAAAAATAAACACACAGAAACCACAGATTTTATGAGGAACAGAACAAATATGAGGCAGAAATCTGCAAACATTTTTTTACAAATGGTGGTGGGTAGGGAATTCAGGCCCTTGCCACTTGCATCTATGGTACAGGGCTCAACTCACCACCATGTGTTCTCTGGGGCATTTCATACACACACACACACACACACACACACACACACACACACACACACACACACACACGTTTGTCTACCAGACATGCAACTTCTCAGCAGTTCCTATCCTCTTCCCACAGAAGCAAGCAATTACTTCAGCAGTCTTTGTTCCTGTCCTCTTTCCGCGGAAGCAAGCAATTACTTCAGCATTCTCCATTCCTGTCCTCTTTCCACGGAAGCAACTTCTTTCATCTGATCCATGCTCCTTAGCCCATGCAAGCTAACAGCTGGGTTTCTGGTCCTCTTTTCAGCCTACTGATGATGCTGGTTTCCCACGAGAGTAGGCTGGTAGCCCCAGCCAGCTGACGATGCAGTCCAGTGTTGGTCTGTTCTGTGTCATCATCACCACACAGACTTCTGGGCTGCAGGGCAGGAATGCCATTCTCCCTTATCTGGACTGCCTGGCAGACCAGTCTGGAATTCTGAGAGAGTACGGAACTCCAAGCACAGCACACATGCGTGGAGTTCCAGACTCATTCATTTTCTTTTTTAAAATTATTTCCTTTTTCTTTTAAAATTATTTCCCTTTTATTTTTATGTTTCTAGGTGGGGGGGGGCTGCAGTCCTATAGCACGAGCCGCCCCTGCCGTGCACCATAAATATAATGTGTAGGAATGCCTGTATATGACTGGTGTAATCCTCAGAGGCCATTTAGTACAACTGAGAGACACATAGACATAAAATGGGGCAAAAGCACACAACAAAACCTGACTAGCACATGCAACTGAGATGTGAACTGTTGTTTTTTTAGCACACAACGCCATGGTTTGAATCCTGCCAGTGGTAGTAGTCTGCATACAGAATCATATCCAACAACTGTACAAATATGTCCAAAATGTCCAGTAGAGTGGCCCATATCTGTTGCCTGTCAACCTGTCCCTCTGGGAAATCAGTAGGATGATCCCAGACATATAGGCAGCAAACATGAAATACAACTGATTGACACACATCTATGAGAACAAAGTTGGCACACTAGCAATTCCCCAAAACCTTATGAGACAAAGAAGCCATGTATGTCCCATTTACACTCCCATCTTATCATGCTGTGGCCAGAGTGTACAGTAACAAAGTGAGATGTATGTGCATAATACTAATGTGGAATCTGTTACTGTGTGTTGCAACATTCTGGTACTGCTAACAAACATTTCTCATACATGTCTGTCAGAAATCAACACTGTGCCCAGAAATACAAGAATGATACCCTGTACGGGTACTGTTTACATTGGTATTGTATGGCATTGTGAGTGATGCAGTTGCTCTGAATAATGAGTTATTACTCATCACTGTCACCCACACTGTCCTACAAAATATAACTGCCTAAGAAATCTGTATAAGAGTGCTGTATTACAAGGTCAGAATGCAAAAGCACAGGAGAATTAAAACACAGAAAGCAGATAGGAGATACACAACAATATCTATATAGCACACACAACTCTGATTGACAATGTTTTAGTTGTAGCAGACACAGCCATGGTCTGAATCCTGGGAGTGGAAGGAGGCTGCATACAGAATCATATCCCACAACTGTACAGATAAGACCAGAATTCCAGTATATGGGACATATCTGCTGCCTGTCCCCCTGTCCCCTTGATAGGTCTTTGGGATGATCCCAGATGTTTAGCCAGCAAACAGGGAATACAAGTGATTGTCAAACATCTATGAGAACAAACCTGTCACTGTAGCAACTCCCAAAACTGTTAAGAGAGTAATAAGCCAAGTATGTCCCATCAACACCCCCATGTTGTCAAGCTGTGACCAGAGTGTGTACAATAACAGAGTGAGATGTATGTGCATAATACTAATGTGTAATCTGGAACTTTGAGTGGCAACATTCAGGTAGTGCTAACAAACATTGCTCCCACAGGTACGTCGGATACGAAGACTATGCTGAGAAATAAAAACCATTATATCCTGTACTGGTACACTTTACTCTGGTATTGTAGGGAATTGTGAGTGTTGCTGTTTCTCTGAATAATAAAGTATCACTGATCACTGTCACCCACACTGTGCTACATAATATAACTGTGTAGGAAAGTATGTATATGTGTGTGTCAAGTCACTAAAGGTTGAAGAGGGCAATAGTCTAGATATGTCCCGGTACACCTGCATATGGTCAACACATGGCCAGAGTCTGTGCAGAAAGAGTTGCATAGCTATGTGCACAACATCAACCCGGAATCTGGGAGTATGTGCAGAAACAGTTAGTGTTAACAAACATTCCCTCCACAGGTATACCAGGTAAAATGTGTATACTGCAGGTAAAATCAGTTCAGGTATAACAATGATGTCAGCCATATCACTGTCCAATCTAAAGCTATAGGGCAGTGTAGTAAGGCTTGTAAGGTACAGATAACAGCACTGACTAGGAAAGTAATGTAGACTACAGGAATATACTAGTTGTTAACTGACATCTTTCCCCCTCATCATATCTTCAACAATAAACAACATACCCATCCCAACCGGTATGTAATGACTCCAATGTTCTGATAATGTCCAATTGTTTGATAAATATTTTAATGTTCCCATGCATGTGCTATATTGAATTATTCCAACATTGGTGACATGGTGCCATCAATGTACCTGCATGCTATTCCTATTACCACTGTGGTCCCATATATGCATGTGTTCTGTTTGCTATACAACTGTTCCATATCTGGTGGCTGGGTTAATAGGAATATCTATGCATGCTGTTATACGTAACCCTGGAATGTGTTGACTATTACTAACCCACATATGATGATAAAATCTTAACACTATAGCATGTTTGGGAAGTCCGGTCCCAGTGGACCCACCTGTCGCACCTCAGCTGGCCATGGCACCGGGCACCAAGTCTGGGGCCCAATCCGGGACCTCCCTGTCCATTGGTCCTGCACCATCTTTGGGTGGAATTGCCTCTGGGGATGGGGCTCACCCCCCCCGGGAGCAGGCATGGACAGGAATCTGTCACCCATCACCAGGTCCGGGTCATGGTGCATAGCGAGCTCAACCAGCAGCTTGGTGATCTTCTACACCAGCTTGAGGGCTGTGTGTCAATACTAGAGGGTCAGGCTGGCTCTGCGACTCAGCCCCCAGCACAGCCACCTTCAGGGCTGTAAAGGTGCAGTGGTGACTGACCATGAGTGGGGACCTCAATCAGACTGTTGCGGCTCATGGGCTTCTGATTTCCCAACACCCCTCCTCATCAAGGTGTTTAGCCCCCACATGTGTCACATACTGCCCCTGTATGCTTCTTATTTGTCTTTTCTGTTAACCTACCGAACCTACCTCCCTAAATATACCTACTGTCCCTCCCCAACATCCCACTCTTACCTGAAAAACCAAAGAAAAAAAGGGCAAACTGTTCCCACCTAAAAATCTAGCCCCATACATAACTGTCCATTTCACACACGTGTCCACTGGACACATGTAATCAGGTCTAATTAGCATCACAACTTATTATTGTTGTCCTCACCCCTCTCCCAGAGGTTTGAGCATCCAAATCTACCTCCAAATTCAGTGTATATGCACAGCTGTTGCTGTAGAAGAAATGGGCAGCTATGGACCTTCCCCACACCCTTCCTGAACATCCCTAGATATTTTCCCTACTGTCTTTCCCTCTTTGCACCTATTTTTCATCACTTTCCTATCAACCCTTTTTCTTTTCTTTTAAAGAAATTAGTGTGGGGGTAAGCGGGAGAAAGTACATTTAAGCAGCAGTAAGCAGGTTTAAGCCTGTTTGCACGGGTGTAAGCAATGCCTACACAGGTTAAGCAATTTAGAAGCTAACTGAATATAAGAAACAGTAACCAGATGTTAGCCGCGCTTACCTCCGCGCAAACCCATGCAAACCCATTTACCACTGCTCAAAAGTGCCTTAATCACTCTGTATCCAACTGCCCTTGTTCTGCCTAGCAACAAAATAAACAGCCTCTGTAAGGCTCAAACCCAAGACCCTGCATATCATATCCAGAGAGATTTACCACTAAGCCATGTCAGATGTGCATCATTTGGATGTTTATACAAACATATCATCCACCCTAGTCATTCAACAGTACAAGGAATGTATTCCAGCATGTAGATGTATGTATGTGTGTGTGTATATATATTAATATATAAACAGATAAAACATATCTATATATGTAGCTATAGATGTATATAGAGAAATATATATATATATATATATATATATATATATATATATATATATATATATATATATATATATATATATATATATATATATATATATATATAAAGTATAAACATATATACATACAAATCCATACATCTATAGATATATATGTCTACCTATGTAGGTATATACGGACATACATCTGTAGATAACATTGGGAACATAACAAAAATATATATGTCCACATGCACCATTAATGAGGCCCCAATCAACATACATCTTGTACGAATAGGTATACCCACCCACAGCCAAACATGTCTGCCCTGCTATATACTATCAACTGTTGCAGATCCCATAACCAGGTCCTGACACGACATGGGCACAAGATGTTTACAGTACTCCATCCCACCTGTATGATGCCAGGCTGGTATCAGTAACATATCATGCAGTACTGTCTGGCTCCCACAGGGAATGTACAATGTGGAAGCTATCAACATCCCTAGGATACATATACACAAACACATATATGCAGATACAGATATACATATATATGTAAACATATATATAGATATACATGTAACTACACATACACACGTAGAGATATGTATAGTAAGATACATTTGTAGAAGGTGCACACAAAATGGAACAGCCACTATGCCTACAGTTACCACCTTAACAACTGGACACTGTATGAGCCACCCATACAAATGACAATTGTTGCCTGCAGCATATACCCACAGAGAGGTCAAAGGCTATAACACCACACACAGGTTTGCATAAATAAGGAAACATTATTTGTGTACTGTTAAAGTTGTATATGCCATGTCACACAGCTGCTTAGACACTGACATCCATATAAACAGAGTAATGCAACTGTGAAACAGTTATACTAATACAGTAGTCCAGAAAGGTTTACAAATGTTGCTGTCCAGGCTGAGGCCTTCAAGTAGTACAACAGTAAAGACAGACTGGGCCACAGGATACCAAACAATCAATAGTAAGTAATGCAGATGTATAGTTCAGCAGCCGCTATCTACACTCTGTACACAGTCCCTAAGGGGTAAAGAACTCAGATGACACAATGGGATGTAAATGTTACATAACAAGGCATAACTGGCACCATCACAAGCACACTAACAGACAGAACAGTCTGTATGGCAGGAGGCAGTAGGCCTGCATTTACCTAAGGTGGATTGTATGGTAATGTACATCCAGGTACCTTAAGGCAGCATAGACATGGTGTGTGTGGGTGGTGACATCTGCTTATATCATGTGCACCATTGGCTACTGACAGACATCCTAAGGACATCATAGGACTGTTCCACTGCTAGCATGTAATGCTCCTGTGGACTACAGCAGAGATACTGGCTAATATATGTGGACAGTCTGACACACTCTGGAAAGTCCAGAGGTATACACAGAACTCCTTAGGCAAGACATGTGGATCAAGCCTGACAATGTGGACGTTAACAGTCATGTAGATGTGTAAAACACGTAACTACTGGTACACATTTGCCCCCATAGGTTATGCATTCACACCCCTGTCTGTCCTGACAAATGATAACCACTGGTTTGGAGGTGCCATGGCCACATACCAGCCACTAGATATTGACATACATCCGTACAGCATCCCACTGCTCTGTCTGACATACATGACTATTATGGTGGTCTGGCAGTAGTACATCTGGCAAGTATCTGGACATGACATCTCACTGGGTAAGTACACTAAGCTGCTAGGCATGTAACAATGCACTGTGCAGACTACGGGCAGACTGGCTCAACACTGGCCTACATTTCCTATGGGGGAATGCACATGTACCAGTATGTATAGCAGGCTCTATAGGCATGTCACAGCACAGGGTATGATACACCTGTGTGAAAGTGCATAACAACAACCAATGTAAACACAGCCACAGCAACATATGGTAAGCTAGCATAATATTACAGTATATGGACTATCTGTGCAACACCATCCTCATATGTGCAACTCATACACTAACCCTACATATACTGGGCCACTCCACAGTGTTGTCCGAAGCCTGACTGTGGTATGGGACATGTGTGTGTATGGCCCTACAAATGTGTAAGCAGATAGGGTAACATACAGTGGAGCAGCATTTAGCATCAGATAGAACAGGACCATGAACAATGACATCTACCGCAGTCTGTACACAGGCCAAAGTGCGTATGAACAATACCCACAGTGTCAACAGTCACTATGAGTACATAGACCTCAACACTGTACACAGAACCACAGAATGTCCAGGTTATGTCATAAATTGTAACCTCTACTACACATAACATGTGTAGCAGTCTGATATCTCACTGGCATGTTATCAGATATGATGACACTAATTATGGTGTACAGCACATATGCACCTCTTACTGCATGACATATATACAAAGGGTGACAGAGTTGTGGCTGGAGGCACATACACAGGGCCAATATTTGCATGTTGCTGTGATACATTTACTGTTGTAACAGGGTTTGTTACAACATATGTCCTATGAGGGATATGAAGTCAATAACTGCAATCCTCACACTACCTTCTGCAGTTCACAGACAGGTGCTCTGTGGGTAACACATAAAACAAAAGGCACCACACACTGCCCAGTCTGCAGAAGTTCCTACAGATGGGGGTTTCCTCATAAACATAGCACTGACATGGCAACTATTAAAACATGTAGAATAGCCATACCCACACACACCCTGTTACACCAGCATTACTCCAAATGCAGTATAGCAGCATGTATAGTCTGTGGTCAGGTCAGGGACATCCCCCTCCTGTGTGTTGCCCTGTTTCCACAGTATATGTTGTTAGAGGTAGAGCCCCAATCCATCTGATATGCTGTTTGCCAAACAACATATCGAGTTCCTGATCACAGTGAATGTAAAGGTCCAATACCAACATGATGTTCCTAGATATTGGAGTGTGTTTCCATGCAATTGGCTATCATAATGTTTCCACAGCTGTTCCCCATGCAATCAACTAAAGGAGGGCTACAATTCATGCAGCGGCCATCAGCTGATCATGAGCAAAACTTAAAATACACATGCTGCTGCCTAAGCATAGCATGTGTAGGTTTCCACATCCACCAGAGAGGGGGTAAGAGAGGCAGACAGAGACAAAGAATAGTCAGGGAGGGGTGGGAGAGTAAAAATAAGCATGTTTGTGTCACACACCTACCAGTACAGGGTATCAAACCCCTGACGACTATGTAGTGCTATCACATGTCTATGCAGTTATTGGATGCACCACATAGGTTACATGTTGTGAATCCCTCAAAATGTATATGTGATGATGATTGACATTTGCAACAGGGATATAGTAGCTATATGGAAGGTGTAGTACACGTGCCTGTCTATATGAACAGGTGCCAGAATCAACACAGCCACACTCTCACAGGGATGCACACACTTGGCAGGGCCAGGAATACAAATCATCACTGGTGGGATTGCCACAACACATTACAGTGCAGGTATCACATCCACCACAGGAGTCATACGGAGGTTATATGGGCAAAGGGTATGTGGAGGTGTCTGACATCAGACAGCATGCTTCAGTATGCCAATGGGGGTTGTAGTGCATGTGAATGTGGTCATACGCATCATACAACACACAAACAGACACAGGGTGCCAGTACTGACATGCATGGGTGCAGTGCTGCACGGGTGAGTCGTGGTCGACTGTGCCAGATGGCTATACAAGGCTAGGTGATGGGTATAACTTGGCATCAGGCCACATGACAATGGTCTTCATTGTGGCTCAGGGGTGTAGTGTCTGGATCTGACCACACAGATGGGTATTGTATTCCCCTGTTCCTTTGTCCATGACATGGATGGTGTCTGGAATGTGCACACCTCCCACATGCATGTACAGTGGCATTTGGAACTGTACCTTAGGTGTCTGACCCATGTTGTCTATACAGATTGTTATCATCAGATGTGCCAGTCCTGGCCTCATGTGGCGAGAACTGTTAATGGATGGCAGGTTGATCCAGCACCTACATTTATAGAATGCTACCAGTATTCCCTGGTGTCAGTGGCATCTGTCCATACAGGGTGTGTTTTCAGGCATGGTGTGTCCTTTGTGGGTCACATTTGAAGGCACCACAGGTGTTGCAGGTGTCCAGTGGGGAACATGGGGAAGGTGCACTATCAGCATGTACGTGCCTATTGGACTGAAGGTCGGGGTGCCATGCCCACTGTAGCCCATTGCAATCACACCATGGTTACTATCAGTGGGAAAATATGCAGGGTTCTACCAACATAGCGGCTGTTGCCTATGCAAGTGTGTGTGTGTGTGTGTATGAGACATGGGTTGAGAGTGTTATCTGGGTAATACTAGGGTCACTCAATTTGTTCACCTGGCCTTGATGTCAGATGTAGGGGTATGGATATGCACCCCAGAGTCTCGGCTATTTCACATCTGTTATCCCTGTATGGTGGACATTGTGATATATGTGTGTGTGTGTGTGTGTGTATATATATATATATATATATATATATATATATATATATATATATATATATATATATATATACTAGGGCCACCATATAAGAGATTTGCAAAACCCGCTCCCCATTGACTCCAGTTGTTACACACTCACAACCACCTCTACACAGGATACGAATTACAAACACACACACACACACACACACACACACACACACACACATGCACACCTGTCATGTCTGGGATTAGAACTTCTACCTAACTAGTTTATTACACTACATCACTATGCAGTTATAGGATGCACCATGGAGACTACTGGAGTATTCCTTCCCCAAAGGTGTATTATACAGTAAATCACATCAGCAGGATTGCCAAAGTAGGGCATTTGAAGTGTAGTGAGTGTGACTAGCCTAAAATGCATTGCTCCCTACAAAGACATAGAAACACACAAAACATCCACAACTGCCATGTGTGGTGATAGACCCCCTACCACAGTTCTCTATCACACTACATCATGAAGCAGTTATAGGACACATCATGGGGATAACTGGAGTACTCCTTCCCCAAAGGTGCAATTCACAGTGAATGACATCAGCAGGATTGCATAAGTAGGGCATTTTAAGTGTAGTGAGTGTGACAAGCCTTAAAAGCATTGCTTTCTACACACACACACACACACACACACACACACACACACACACACACGTCCTTGCCAGGTCTGGGATTAGAACTCCTACCTACTTTATCACACTAAAGCAGTACGCAGTTATAGAACACGACCAGGCTATAACTTTCCCAAAGGTGTATTTCAAGGTGGATGACATCAACAGCCTTGCCAACATAGGGCATTTGATTTATAGGGAGTGTGACTAGCCTAAAAGGCATTGCTCTCTACCCAGACAGACATACACACAGTTCCCAACTCTTGGATTAGAATTCCTATCTAACTCTTTTATCACACTACAGCAGTACACAGTTATAGGATACACCATGAAGATTACTGGGCTACAACCTTCCCAAAGGTTTATTTCAGGGTGGAGGACATCAGCAGCCTTGCCGAACTAGGGCATTTGAATTGTAGGGAGTGTGACTAGCCTAAAAAGCACTGTTCTCTACACAGACAGAGGCACACACACACACACACACACACACACACACACACACACACACACACACACACACACACTCACACACACAGAGTTGCCAGGTCTGGAATTAGAACTCCTACCTATTTTATCATACTACAGCAGTACGCAGTTATAGGATGCACCACAGAGATTACTGGGCTACAGCCTTCCCAAAGGCATATTTCAGAGTGGATGACATCAGCAGCCTTGCCAAAGTAGGGCATTTGAATTGTAGGGAATGTGACTAACCTAAAAAGCATTGCTTTCTACACAGACAGAGACAGACAGACAGATGCACACACACACACACACACACACACACACACACACACACACACACACAGTTGCCAAACCTGGGATTAGAACTCCTACCTAACTATACTACAGCAGTACACAGTTATAGGATGCGCCACAGAGATTACTGGGCTACAACCTTGCCAAAGTTGTATTTCAGGGTGGATGACATCAGCAGCCTTGTCAAAATATGGCATTTGAATTGTAAATATGTGACTAGCCTAAAAAGAATTTCTCTCTACACAGAGACAGACACACACACACACACACACACACACACACACACACACACACACACACACACACGCACACAAAATTGCCAAGTCTGGGATTAGAACTCCTACCTATTTTATCATACTACAGCAGTACACAGTTATAGGATGCACCACAGAGATTACTGGGCTACAACCTTCCCAAAAGTGTAATTCAGGGTGGATGACATCAGCAGCCTTGCCAAAGTAGGGCATTTGAATTGTAGGGAGTGTAACTAGCCTAAAAAGCACTGTTCTCTACACAGTCAGAGGCAGACACACACAAACACAGAGTTGCCATGTCTGGGATTAGACCTCCTACCTAACTATTTTATCATACAGCAGTACACAGTTATAGGACATGCCATGGAGATTACTGGGCTTCAACCTTCCCAAAGCTGTATTGCACAGTGGATGACCTCAGCAGGCTTGTCATAGTAGGGCTATGGGGAGGCCAGTGTGTGTGCCAGCCATAACCCATTCATCTAGGGGTTGACACACCACATGTGGGCACATGCAGGGCCATATTCCCCAAGTACGTGTATACAGATGCTAGTTGACTACTTCCTTGTAAGGTCATGTTGCACAACTAGCACTTGTACCACATAGTCAGTACTGTAGACAGATACCGTTGGCTAGTCCTACAGTGAGTGGCATCTGAACCTCATGTGGTTGTAGCCAGTTGACTGTGTGCTGGGAAGGACAGACCTGGATGGCTCATTATCACAGTCACTCTCTTCCACACATCTATGTATGTCTACTTTTGGCTTATTATATCATGTTGTCCTTGGATATATGTCTGTATTACTATCCACTGTGTGTGCAAACCATGAGTGGTGCATACTGAGGAGTGTTTGCACTAACATCTGCAACTGCCAAATATGTCTGGTCCACTGTTGTTTCCAGACATGGGCTTCATGTGTGTAATTGTGTGAACATGCCCAGTATGACCTTTCAGTATGTTGTTGTCTGACATTGCCTTCATTTCTCTAAGTGTGTTAGCATGCCCAGTATGCCCTTCTGTACTGCATGTATGGATCGATTCCAGGTAGTTTGTACTCCAGTGCAGACCTTTGTGTTGTACACCTACAGTTAGCAAACTGTTTCTGCAGGGTATCCGTTGATCATCTGGCAATATGGACAAAGTGTGCAGGGGATAGTGTGTACTGTAGGTGATTGTGTCTGTGCTGCTTCAGCTACATGGCACTGCTGTTAGCAGAGATATTCAGACATCTGTACTGTTATACACTGTGATGTTTTCTGTCCTCATGTACTGTCAAGTGGACTTTCCTGCTCACAGTGATGTCTTGGGGACAAGGGTGACTGCAGTTGTGTGTGGTATTGTGGGAAGATGCCTACATATTCTTGGTAGGTTATGTCATCCTAGAAGGAGGGCTGCAGACACTTGCTGCTGGGTCTGTGTATCCGGTTCAGCACCTTGGTACAGTGCTGGCAGGGGATCCCATACATGTACATCCAGCAACATGACAGTATAGCCTTATATTGCTATGGCAATACTTCACAGCTGTTCAGATTCACACACGTTACCCAGAGGCAGGGGCCATGAGTCAGGACATTACCTCTGTTGTGGTGTACAGGCAGGTATGTAGGCACCCATTTATGTGTTTATAGCTAGGGATAGTGTGTGCACATAGCTTTGTTTTGGACCTTGCACATTCCATGCTGGCCACTCTCCCAACCCCCCCCCCAGTTATTCTCTCCTCTTCCTTACATTATGCATACATTCTCTGATACTTTCTCTGTGGTTATCACCCAATCACGGCTGTGTGTTGGTCAACAGTTCATGCAGTGGGACATGGTGGACATGTCAGTGTGGTTTGTCCACATGGTCTTGCATATGGCGTATGTGGAGTGTGTTGTGTTGTTAATTGGGTGTCCATGACATAACATGCATTGGCAGTATGTGTGAGACACAGGCCCTTGGCAGAGGCCTGTGGACCATTGGCATTTGATGGGCCAGATGTGCAGGCCATTGCATTCTGTCTGTCATACAGTCTCAGACCACCACACAGTATATTCCCCTGGCATGACAGGGTAGGTGTGCTAGGTGTTCATGCCAATACCTTCTATCAGTTATGACTGGTGGTGTGGCGGACTGACACATCTGATGATAACACACCTGCATGGGACACCTGCACTGCATGCTGAATTCTTTCACTTTTGCCATGTACAGCTGGGGTCATATTGTACCCATTCTCCACAGCAGGGGTACAACCAGGGAGGTACCTGTGGGTGGTCTTTGTGTGAGCTGGGTGCATGTGTGAGATGGACATTACTTGCATCTGCCACACAGATATGCATTGGGCATTCCAGTTATGCTTGCATGTGTAGGTGCATCAGCTGTTTCCCACTACATCAGTCCTACCTCCTTTGTGATCTGCGAGTGTTTGGGCAGACAACACCGGTATCCCATACTACAGGACCAGATAATGTTATGCATACCTTTTTGTGCTGTTCCAAGGGTGTGCCCATTTCACAGTGACAAGATATATACTGTATGTCTGTGGTACTTTCCCCTGTCTACTGCTTGTATATGTAGCCCAACAGCCATGCCATGTCAGTTTTTCAGATGGTGAGACATATTACCTCCATACATTTGCAATGGCTTACTGCTAGCTTGTGTTATACTGGTGGGTATTGTGTTTGGCACTGCAGTTATGAGGACTTGTCCCTGTCATCATTGTTAGTAGACAATGGCCACCAGGACTTACATCAACATGCATACATACCAACCACTCTCACACAATATGCAACACACACCAACCTAACACACACATAACTGCATATTGTGCAGATGCTGCTACCTATCCTGCTACCTTGGCCAGCTCTGTGCATCTGTGCTCCAGTGGTATTTTACCTACGCATATATGTTCCTACATTTCTATATAAGATTGTTGGGGGCACATCTAGCTGTTATGATGTGTGTACATCTGATTGAGGGGGCACACCAGACCATTACTGCATACATACGTAGAGTTGGGGGGAGCACACCTGACTGTGTCTACATTCCTACACAGGATTGGGGGGCACACCTGACTATTTCTACATTTCTACACAGGATTGTGTGGGGGTACACCAAACTGTTACTACATAAATATGTAAGGTTGGTGGGAGCACACCTGACTGTTTCTACATTTCTACACAGGATGGGGGGGGCACACCTGACTATTTCTACATTTCTTCACAGGATTGGGGGGCACACCTGACTGTTTCTACATTTCTACAAAGGATTGGGGGGCACACCTGACTGTTACTACATTTCTACACAGGATTGGGGGGCACACCTGACTGTTACTACATTTCTACACAGGATTGGGGAGAACACCAGACTGATATTACATTTCTACGTATGATGGGGGGCACACCTGACACTTGTACACATTTACTATGACTGTACTGGTATATCAGGTACTCCATTTCATTCTGTATTCTAACCAATCATGTGGATTAGAGGCATATCAGTGTACTACAAGTCTTAGCTTTGATTGACCTACATATTAGTTTCTGAATTTCTACCCTTCAGTACTAACATCCAACTGCCTGACCTATTGTAGTCTGTCTGTTTAGGCCTGGGGGGTTACCCATAGGCATCATTCAGAGACCATAGCATGGCCTTTGTTTGTGTTTATTTACACCTGTTCTGCTGGCTATGACTGTTGTTGGGTATGTGAAACTCCCTGACTGGCATGTCTGAGTCACTTACCTTGTGGGTGTCCCAGTATTGAGGGTGGTGCTGCAGAGCTGCCTATGTCAGATGCATATAGTACACTCCCTACACATGGCTGCGCACAGGTTGTGTCATGTTTGGTATCCCTTTTACTGTATGTGAGAGTCAGAGAGAGGTGTGCTATGCGTTGCCTCTTTGCCAAGTCCAGGGCATACTGGGCATGCCTCCTTCTGCCTACTGGGGCAGGATCAGGTCATTCCTCCTCCGAGTCACTCTGTGCCTGTGAAGGCCTTGGCAATGGTGGTGGGCTTTGTGGCCGTGCCCCATGCAGTTCCTGCTGCAGCTGTTTCCGCAGGATCATATTGTGTAGAATGGCACATACAATGACAATTTGGGTACATGAAGCTGGTGAGTGCTGCAACGCTCCACCGGATGTGTCCAGGCACTGGAACCATGACTTGAGCATCCCAAACACATTCTCTATTATAATCCTGGTCTGTGCGTGTGCCTCATTATTGAGTTCTTGTTCGGGTGTGTGTGTATTTCTGATGGGTGTCGTCAGCCACGTCTCCAGTGCATATCCAACATCCCCTACTAGGTGACCATGAGGGATGTCCCCATTGGCAAATCTCTGGTACAGCTGTGTCAGATGCCAGATCTGGGAATCGTGCTAGCTTCCGGGACAGCCAGCACACACATTCATTATTATGCCCTAGGCATCGCACACAACCTTGCAGTTGATGGAGGGGAAGCCCTTGCGGTTGATGTAGACCCTACCCCACTCACCAGGTGGTGCTTTGATGCATATGTGTGTGCAGGCTATAGCATCCACTACCTCAGGGTATTCTGCTATTTGGTGGAACAGTTGCATATTGTTGGCCAACCCCTCATGGGTGTTGGGGAAATATATGTGCTCAATGGCACGTGCTGACATGGCATCCCAGAAATGGTGGAGTATCCTGGATGCTAACACCTGTGAGATCCCGATCACAGCCTCAGTTGGCCTTTGGAAGGTACCTGTAGCTAGTATACTTAGGCCTACACATACCTTGGTGTCTACTGGGATGGGTTCCCTCTGTTAGTTCTGTGTGTGAGGTGTGGTCTGCACAGCTCAACAATTTGCTGTAGGAGGTCCCTGTCCACCCTATAGCACTCCACTATCTCCAGGTCATGTTGCCCCTGGTAGGTTACTCTGGGTCTGTACACTCTTCTCCCTCTCTGCACTGTGGGTTGGTCAACAGCATTCACATCTGCACCACGCTCAGCCTCTTCCACAAGTTGTATGATAGCTATTGCAGTCCCTATCATTTTGTTGTTTTGTTTGTTAAAACTTCCCTGCTTGTATACACCGGTGGTATAGAGTATGGAAAAAAATAGAGTGGAAGGTGTTTGCATAGTTTATAGCAGTGTTCTGAGCTGGGCTGGTCTGTTGCCTGTGTAATTGGCTGATTCTTATACATTTCACCTGCCAGCTATTCTAGTTCTCCTTGATTAACTTCCTACTACTGTTTTCCCTTCCCATTACCTTCCTGTTTAAGCCCAGGGGTGCTGCGCACAAACACAGTGCTCAAATGTGCACAGAGCTGCTATTTCCTGGTTTACCTTTTTTTTTTAAACCCGGTGCACGGCACGCACACCCACGTAGATGTAAAGAGTGCTAGGCAGACTCAGACACACACCCTTGTTTAGCTGTGCTTAGCTAGGAGTAAACCTGAGCCACAGGGATCCAATCCACTTACAATATGCCTGACACACACCCCTATGATGTCAGCTAACTCCTAGGCTTGACCAAGCTATTCCTGCTCCTACACTGTCGGAACCTGACTAGCATGCTGGGGAAAACTGGGATTCACTATCATTCCCCTCATTTGCATAGGATTGCCTGATAATGCATAGTTACATATCTCACACTGAGACCCCCCCCCTTAGCAACCACTACTCACTGGCCATGTTGTCTTTTGCCTGCCATTGACATTAATGGCAGAATAGTGATTTTAGTTAGAATGCTTATTTTAGGTTTATTTTCTTATTTTCCCCCCGATCCCGTTTGCATGCCTACGCTTAAACTGCCGAGATTGGTTAAAAAAAAGAAAAGTTGATTTTTTTTTATTTTTTAAGCTGTTTCCAATGCCAATGGCCTTATACTTGGCCATTGGCATGCCTCCTGATTGATATGCACCCTTTATTTGGAGCTGTTACGGCTCCGTTTTGGAATTTGCAGAAATGTACTCGGTTACTAACAGAGTACATTTCTGCAGATTACACTAGTCCTGCACACCCAGTTTCCAGCTTCCTGGATCGCAAATTTACCTCAATTGCATGGATTTCTCCTGCAAATGGTGTAATTTGCATACAGGGGCTGAGTTCATGCAGGACTAGTGCAGGAGAGCTTGTGCACTCCCCTGCAGGCTATTCCTGGATCGCATGGCAGACATTTTGCCTGCTAGGGCTCCTGCACTAATCCTGCATGCCGTGCAAGGCTTGCAGAATCTGGGGGTAAGTGTGTACTAAGTGTACACCATTCTGAGTGAATACAAAACACAAGCATAACTCACACCTTCTTCCTCCTAATTTTAGTTCTCCTGATTATTTTTTGCAGTGCTAAATATCGAGTGGGGGTTCATAAAGCGTACCACAAAGTGTAGACTTAGTGTAGTCTGTCTGATTGCTTAGAAAGCACAAAAAATATGGTAGGGATGTTCTTGATTACAGATCTTGTATACATAGTGTAGGCATTAATGAGTTTGGCCTTATATATTTATTTACTTTCAGACACATAAGATATTATATTATTTGTTTCTAATATGATATATTTTTTCACATGTGATATGTTGTAACATTTGGATGGTATCAGGATTCTCTATAAGTAACACAAATATTGTGGATGTGGTACCAGATTGCAAAGGTTTTTAACCTAAGGTTTGCAAGACAAGTAAAATACATGAAATGTAACAAACTATAGCTAAACATGCACATATTTAATTGTATTTTCCACAAACACTGCACACACTGCCTCATATTTTAGGGCAAGCTATCTGACTAGGAATGCTGCAAGTAAAATGTCAGTCTCATAATTGAGTATGATGATATGTTTCATAGTATATGATATATGTGGTACTATTATTTGTTACTCTTGGGTTCTCTAATTATGGTGAGTATTGTGGAGGGCATCCTGACAAGTCTACTCTTATAGTTGATCTCCCCTCTCTTTTCCCGGTGTTGATTAGCCTTTTAATGACTGCAAGGGCTTGTAATTTGGAAGCTGAGCTAGTACACTGGGTAGGGGGATATTATCTGTTTGGCACTCAATGATCCTTATATTGGGCTACAACTCAGTACATTGCTTGAGCAGTAATACAAGTAAAACCCTCATTTAGAAGAAACAGTGTTTTGATTCCATGAATGTTATGTATTTGGGCAGACAACTGAGCAGTGAGTTGACAGCAGAGATAGTCAGTGAAAGCCTTCAATCAGATGTTGGTGTAGCAAACTGAGACTTGAAATAAAGTTGGACATGGGAATGAAGTTTGATCAATAAATGATACAACAGTTTTGTTTTATTATCTTAAGAAGGCAAAATGTTTTCTATGATTTGATGGAGGATTACTGAGACAAACTGAAAGAACTGACAATGATATAAGAAAATTGTAACTCCTCTACAGTCTGAAACCAACATTTAAGCCTCCCACCTAATACCTGCATAACAAATAAGTGCTTTTGTTCTCATGGTCTGTTATGTAGTTTGTATAGCACACATCTGTGTTCCACTACAGTGCTGGATTCTTGTCAAAATCCTCCTGATACCAAAGTCAACTTCCAAATGAGTGATGTCATAATTACTGAAATGGTACAATATAGCAATAACCCACGGCTAGGTGTGGCTAATGCTGGATATACCCACGGTTGGTGTGGTTTGGTCACGAGGGTGAAGCCCAAGTGACCAAACAAAGCCAACTGTGGGTAAATCCAGCATTACCCACACCCAGGCATGGGTTATTGCTATTATACAATGGTGTTAGTTTTGTGTTGTGTTATGTGTGTGTTATTGTTATTTAGATTTTTGTTTGCTTTAATTTGTATTCTTGCACGTTTTGTGAGATAAAACAGTCCACACTTTTACTTAGTAACTTACTTTTGCATAGTAATATAGGTTAGGAAGTTGGGCATTTAATGTGTGGTTATTGTTTGTGTGTAAGGTCTTTTTTAGTTTTTTTTTTTTTTTTTTTTTTTTTACAATGTTACTGCACAGTTGTCATAGTGGTCCTATAGAGATATAGATAGCTCTTGAAATGTTAGAGATGTACCTGACTGTTTACATTTAAAAGTCTGTCCCCCTGCTGTGTTTCCACAAACCATACTTTTCATTACAGTGTCTGTGGAATTAAGAGAATATGTTCTTCTATCCCTCATAAAAATACTGTGTATTGTACTATAGGGATTACAATAAAATAACATCGGATACTGAAACTATATTATGAACTATACATCTACACCAATGCCAGTATTTTGTCAATGTACCAGTAAAAAATGCTAGTAGCTAGTGTGTTTACCAGCACTTTGCCTTATTACTGCAATTTTCTTAATTCCATAGACATGGTGATTAAAACTATGGTTTGTGAAAACATGGCAGGGGGACAGACTTTTAAATGTAAATAGTCAGGTGCATCTCTAACATTTCAAGCACTATCTACATCTCTATAGGACCGCTATGACAACTGTGCAGTAACAAGGGTAACCATTACACTGGCAACATTATTTTAGAAATAGCAAGCCATTTTAATAGTCGGGCAACCAATTCACTTATTGTGTGGGTCATTTTTGTCCCTTACTCCATCCATGCTACCATCAGAGTTTATCCTTAAAAAATAACCTCTGTTTTCACAGTACAGTTTTTTAGGATCCTTGAAGTTTCCAGGAGGGAAGGGGGTACTCCCATCTTCAGAAACAGGGGGTAAAATCTTAATACCACCAGTAGCCATTTTATTTACTTTACTGGTTCTATCTCCTAGTTTCATTTTTTTGTTGTTGATTGCTACTAGTGTTTCCTGTGTACTGCTTGCTTCATTTGCAGTCTTGGCCCCATGATATGTTAGCAGCCGGACTTTTTAGTTAGGTTAGTTTGGATTTACAATGTGCACGCTGCTTGGATTGGCCAATCAGCGTGCACATTTCTTATCTTTGCTGAGATGGCATTGTATAATAACCAACAGTTAACTGTGCACTCAGACATGACCAAAGATATGTGATATGCATACATACTCAAAGTCACAGATACAGGTGACCATGAATACATCAACTTATCTTTTGAGCTGTTTATACTCGCAAGACTGCAAAACAGCTGCATAGTGAATGAAGAACAAATAAATCTGTCAAGGAAAAAAAAAATGATCAAAATGTGTAACACAGCACAGTTATTTTACACTGACTGATGTGACAAGAATAATTGGACAGACAAGTATTCTTTCATATGAATTTGTAAGCAGTTAAGGGTAACTGATCCCATAACAGAAAAAATTCCAAACTTTTCTTGATATTTTTAAGTCTTTGCTCAGTGTTAAAGTTTTGATGGAAATTTCAGAAAAACACTTTTGAAGGAAATGTGAAAGGGTGGCCTTTTGAGATTTCAGCATTCTAATTAGCAGTCAAACACTTGAATACATAAATAGATTCATAGGTTCATAGGTGTGAACTTGGCTAATGGCCATGAAGCCTTTACAAGCCTAGCCCATAGGATTAACCTGGCATCATGCCACCCAACCTTAGATCCTAGTGCCTCTGTCGAGTACAGCCACTGCAGTGATCCCCAGGGTGAATTTTCTATTTCCTATCCACACATCAAGATTTCTCTTGAAGAGGGCCAGTGAGGTACTCTGCTTGACATACTTTGGAAGTCTATTCCATAGCATGGGCAGTCTCAGGGTTATGAACCTGTCCCTCCAGCATGTTCTATTGATTGTGGTAATGAGGTTGAGGTCTTTGGAGCGTGTGGTGTGGAAGGATTGGGATTTCTTTAGGTTTAGCATTTCTAACAGAGCTGGGTCAGACATGGCTTTGTAAGTTAAGCAGAGATCGTCTCTAAGTCAGAGATATGAGACCAAGAATAGGAGTTTTTTGAGTCTATCCATATAGGACACGTTTTTAAGGCCTAGGATCCTCTTTGTGAGGTACTTTTGTGACCTCTCCAGTTGTTCAGGTGTCTAGTGAGGTACATGCCAAATGGGTCATTGTACTTGATGACTGGTATAATGAGGGAAGAGTAGAGGGAGACAATGATCCCTTTCTTCCTGGATGCATAACCCTTAGTAATGAGATGTGCCACATAGAAAGACTTTCTGGCCACAGTGGCAATGCGGTGGTCAAAAGAGAGGTTGCCAGTGGACTACCATCAATGTGGTAATTCAAGGGAACTGGGTTTTTCCCAAGGTGGATGACGACACATTTTTTGGCATTGAGCTTAATGCCATGGTTCTGACACCAGTTGTTGGTCTCATTGAGGCCTTTCTGTAGGATGTCAACATCACTTGGGGAGTTAATACTCCCAACTTGAAATTGTCTGTGAACTTTGCCAGCCAGAGTCCCTTCATGTTAGCCTGGACTTCAGAGATGTAGATACCAAACAGTAGAGGACCCATGACTGAACCCTGTGGGACTCCACTCATGACTGGTCGACAGTCTGACTTGGAGTCATCAACTTTCACACTATGGGTTCTATCTGTGAGCCAATTTGCGACCCACCTATTAATATAGGGGTTGATGCCTAGCTTAGTGAGGTTTTCTATGATTCCTGAGTGGGGAATGGTATCAAAGGCCTTGGCCAGATCAAGGTAGGATGTATGAACCACCTTGCCTTCATTCACAGCTCTGGTGACTGACTCAAAGAAGTCGACCAAGTTGAGTAGGCATAATCTAGCCTTCACAAAACCAAAATGTGTAGGATCCATAATTTGGAGATTCCTATATCCTTGTTTATTAGGTCCATGATGATGCGTTCTGTAGCTTTGCATATCAGAGTTGTCAGGCTAATGGGGCAATAGTTCCCGGGGTCTGTAGTCACTCCACCCTTGTGGAGAGGGATGACAGTAGCAGTGCACCATTCAGTAGGGACAAAGCCTGAGGTGAGGCTGTGATTGAACAGGGCTCAGAGGTGAAGTACCAGTTCACTCTGTAGTTCATGTAGAGCACAGCCGGGGATATTGTCAGGTCCCATAGAAGCTGTATTTTTCACTTTGGACAGTGCTGTTTTAACCTGTGCAGCAGTAATACTGGGTGCCTGGCAATCTACTGGTATTGCGATTGGGCCTCTGTGGGGGGAGACAGGGGTAAAGTTGGCACTGAATCTGTCGGCCAGAATATTGGCAATATCTGTTGGCTCGGTATAGGAGGTACCATTGTGCAGTAGCTCAGAGCAAATCTGGGTATGGTGGTGGAGATTGTTTACATAACTATAGAAGGCCTTGTGTTTGTCTTTACTATCTGCTGGAAATTCTGTTTTCATAGCTAGCTTTAGAGGATTTGATGAGGGATCTCAACCTTTTGTTGAGGCTGATAAGGGAGCATTTCCAGTCTTGGGACTTCACCTTATTCCACATCATTTTCCTCCTTCTGCTGTAGAGTTTGTTTATGACAAGGGACCACCCGATCGGTTTCTTTTTTTTTTTAGGGGAACGTCTTGGTTCTGTTGGGTATGGTGAAATCCATAATTTGTGTATGTGTTCGTATAGTGCATTGGTGTATGATTCAGCAGTCATGCAACTGTTCTCCATTTGCATGGGTGCCGTGAAGTTAGCCACTTCTGTTTTTAGGAGCCCAAAATTAATTTTGGAGAAGTTTTTCATGGTGGTTACCTTTGTGTGTGTGGGGGGGTTGAGAGGGATGTGGATTTTCAAGGTGATTAGTTTGTGGTCAGATCTAACCAGGGAGGAGTTGATTATTCATGTAGAGCAATGGTCTCCCATGTTAGTAATGACCAGGTCAAGGATGTTGCTACCTCTAGTTGGAGTAAGAACAAGCTTGTTCAGGGCATTGGAATTAATAAATTCCAGAAAGTGTTGGGCAAGTGAATTGGTACATGAGTAGTTTTCCCAGTTAATGGAGGGGTAGTTGAAGTCGCCCAGTATGAGAGTGTTAGGTCGGATCCTAATATTCTCCAGGGTGCTTAGGAACATGGAGTGTGAGTCTTGAGGCATAGTTGGGGACCTATAGCAGGCTATGACCTGAATTACCTTCTTACCCAATGTTAGCTGCACCTGAAGTATCTCAGATGTGTTATGTTGGGCTACCAGTCTGGAGGTGTGTGCATCCTTTATGAATATGGAAACACCACTGCCTTTGGAGCTTTGGTCCAAGTTCTGGGACATAAAGGTGTGGAATGAGTTATAGCCTGGTAGTGCAGGGGGTGTTTTCTGCTGCCTTGAACTAGGTCTGTGTTACAGCACAAATGATGTTTTCCATTTTAAGGAGTGCTTCGAAGTAGTACATTTTGAGATTTAGACTTCTAGCATTGAGCAACATGACCCTCAGATTGCATTTCTTTGTAGCTGTTATGGTGGTAGCACATTCAGAAAGACATTCAACTGTCCGTGGGAAGTTCACTCAGAACTTATTGCAATGGATCTCATTTAGGTTTGAAAAATTATTATAGTTTCTTGGAGACTAGATTCAAAAATAGATGCTATTATCTAGACCAGAGTGAGTGTAGAATGATCCTGGAATTGCTCCAGCAGGAAATGGTAACAAGTTGAAGGAGCTTCATTACTAGTGAGTCCTCTGTTATAGTACTCTAGCCATTGCAATGCCAGGGTGATGTGAACCATCAATTCTGATCATCTCATGGTTTAATGGAGAGCTGCCAGATTGAGTATTGAGCAAATGTTAACAATTATCAGTCTACTAAAGTTTATGGTTGAGAACCTAGTTGAATAATACATTTTCTGGTTAAAATGCTGGTCTCTTTTGTTAACTTGGGTGTCTTATTTTGTACTGATAAGTGCAAGAGTCCAGTTCTCCTTTATACGAATGGAAATGCATTAACAATGTGTCAATATGATTTTAGTCCATTTAGCGCTCAAAGCAGCAATAAAATCACTTAAAGTCTGAGAACAGAACATGTCAGAATTCCTAGAAAAATCAGAGATCTATTGATGGGATATATATATATATATATATATATATATATATATATATATATATATATATATATATATATATATATATATATATCCTCTCTGTTTCTAGAGTCCATTCCCCCTAAAGATAGATCTTACTGGCCTTGGCTATTGCTAACTCAGTTTCTACCTGGTGGCTCCATTTCATTTGATTCTGCTACTACTACTATGTACAGCCTTTTAGGGTTACTCTCCTAGACTTTTTTCACTTTGTGTTTAATATCACCGAGCAGACGTACTTTCCACTTCCTGCAATTAACCTTAGATGCAACATTTCATTCACCTCTCCCTGGCTCTTCAGATCTGTTTGAAGGTTTGCTTTCTGTTCTTAAATATTTCCTTTCATAAGTCTTATCCAAAACTCTGTTAGTCCTGTTTTTGGTGCCATCTTGGTATCTGATACAAAAATGCAGACTGCCAAAACTGATTCCTGGTAAAATCCTAGTTAAACACTGTCTTTTTGGGGGGGGGGGTCAAATACCTAATACTCTTTGCTTCATGTATTTTATTGCAGATATACCCCCAGATTTACTAATCTTCCATGCAGGACTAGCCTAGTCCTGCATGGAATCGACCGTTTAGGAGCAGGACAGCAGAGCACCATGCATATTAATGATGTGTACTGCCCAAGCTCCTAGGCTTACACAGAGCGTGTAAGAGTGCAAGGGGCATGTCTGAGAGCAAAGCTCTCAGAATAAACATGTCTTGCAATGTAGAACAGCAGAAAGGGGTATGCAATGAGTGAGACCACTCACAGGTGACTGCATATCCCAACCAACAGTCCCCCTTGTATATAACAGCAACAGAATGTAGAAATAAAATGAAGAAACCCTTTTTTTCTTTAAAAATATGATTACAGCTAACCATAGGTGCACGGGTGTGCACATTGCTTAGCTACGGTTAAAGCAGCTTAAAAGGCTGAAGAGGATAACAAGAAAGATATATGCAAATGAAGCAGCATAGCAATAGTGTTGTGGGCAGAGCATTTGCCTTATGAGCATGCATTCCCAGTTCGAGTCCCACTGCAGGCATGTTCCATTTTACATGGCAAAGCACGTTATGACCAATATTTATGTTGCATAACCCACTAAATAACATATATTTATGAACTGGAGTACTGCAGTAAATGCACATGTGAGGTGTCAGTGTCATAAAGAATAAGGCACCAGTAAGCAGGTGTAAGCACAAATAAGCAGTAGTAAGCATATTTAAGCACTTGTAAGCAGCCTTAAGCCTGTTTACATGGCTGTAAGCAATGCCTACACTAGTTAAGCAATTCTAAAGCGAACTCTCTGTAAACAGATGTAACGGCAGGTTAGCTGTGCTTATCACCACGCAAACCTGCTTACAACTGCTCAAAAGTGCCTTAATGACTCTGTATCCAACGGCCCTTATTCTGCCCATCAACAAAATAAACAGTCATGCAGGTCTCAAACCCAGAATCCTATACACCATAGTCCCAGTATTTATCCACCAAGCCAACACAGAAATACAGCAGCATGAGGTAGTAGCAAACAAGTCCTCACCATAGTATAACCAAACTGAACCTGTGAAAGGCAACACTATACAGTCATATGTGCCATATCCCACTACATAACATATATATGTGAACTGGAGTACAGCAGTAAGCCCAGAAGTGAGGTGTAATTGTAATAGAGTGTTGAAGTCCGCAATAAAACACAAGGACCCCACAGAGTGTGTGTACACATCAATCAGGAATACCAGGCATACATATAAGGTGTAATGAATAATAACACAATGCCAAAAAGGCATTATAATGAAGGTCTAATGTAAGCAACACTAAGCATTGCACAGGCCAGCTTAGGAGGTGTGAGCAATGTGTAGACCAGCTAGTATATACCCCTTTAGACAAGGCCAACCTTAGGTAAGCAGGTTTGCCCATAGCTTAGCCCTTTCAAAACTGGCCAATCACGGAAAAGTGTGGGAAATTGGCCCTACTTAAACCCAAGAGGTGAGAATACATCTCATAACTGGTTGCAGCTTCCCCTTGCAGGCACTGTGGCAGTAAGGGGAGAAGGAGTGCACTTCTGGGTGCAGTACTGGTGCATCCAGGAGTCCAAGATCACAGCAGGACTCCTAGTTAAAGACCATGCACAGAGACTGCTGCAAGGCCAGTACCAGTGCTGCCAGTATAAGGCGGAGGCCTGGGACCATCTCACCCTCGACCTCACCAGTGCCACTGGCATACTCAAAACTGGCAAGCAGGTCAGGCACCACTATGCTGACCTGAAGCGGCGGAAGGGGGACCTCTTGGAGGAGTAGCTCCAAGAGGCTAGAGCATCAGGGGATGTTCCAGATGTGTGTATCAACACAGTATTTGTCTAATAATTGCCAGCTCAGGTATATCATGGTTAGGTATGGCTCAATATTCCTCTTATGTCCCCCACAGCTGCAATGGCGTGAGCCATGAACCAGGAGGCCAACATCAGCCACCTGCCAAGGTTGCGATGCGAGGCAGGTCTGTAATACTCATACTTTTACTGTCATAGGAAATAAAAATAAATGTAGTAGTAAATTAATTACTAGTATAAAACCTGTATTGTTCAAGGCAAGTCCTGCATACACTAGAGAATATGGAAGGAATAGACTCATATTGTTTGTATGCCAATCAAAGTGTAATATCCTGACAAAACAGGTCTAACTGCTGGACTGCATGTGTATATTCTGGTATCATATGGTAATGTAGATTTGCAGTCATGTAATAGTACTGTTGTATTAAGCACTGTTACCCACACCATGCACCATAAATTGAATTTGTAGGAATGCCTGTATAGAACAGGTGTAATACCCAGAGGCCATTTAGTACAACTGAGAGACACATAGACAGTAAACAGGGAAAATGTAGACAACAAAAATCGAATAGCACATGCAACTGAGATGTGAACTGTTGTTTTTTAGCACACACAGCCACGGTTCAAATCCTGCCAGTAGTAGTAGTCTGCATACAAAATCTTTCCCCACAACTCTACAGATATGTCCAGAATGTCTATTAAAGTGGCCAGTACCTATTGCCTATCAACCTGTCCCCCTGGGGAATCAATGGGATGATCCCAGACGTATAGGCAGCAAACAGGAAATACAGCTGATTGACACACATCTATGAAAACAAACCTTGAACACTAGCAACTCCCCAATTCCTTATGTGACTAAGAAGCCATGTATGTCCCATTTACACCCCGACTTGTTAAGCTGTGGTCAGAATGTGTACAGTAACAGAGTGAGATGTATGTGCATAATAGTAATGTGGAACCTGGTACTGTGTGTGGGAACATTCGGGTAGTGCCAGTAAACATTCCTCCCACAGGTCTGTCAGATACCAACACTGTGCCCAGAAATACAAGAATGATATGCAGTTGCTCTGAATAATGAGGTATTACACATCACTGTCGCCTGCACTGTCCTACAACATATAACTGTCTAGGAAATCTGTATAGGAGTCTTGTTATACAAGATCAGAATGCATAAGCACAGGAGATTAATAAGACAGAAAGCAGATTGAAGATATATAGCAATATCAATATAGCAGACACAACTGTGATGGACAGTGTTTAAGTTGTAGCAGACACAGCCATGATCAGAATCCTGGGAGTGGAATTAGACTGCATACAGATTTATACCCCACAACTGTACACATGAGGCCAGAATGTCCAGTATATGTGCCCATATCGCTGCCTGTCCCCCTGTCCCCCTGTTAAGTCTGTGGGATGATCCCAGATGTGTAGCCAGCAAATAGGGAATACAAGTGATTGTCAAACATCATGAGAACACACCTGTCACTGTAGCAACCCCCGAAACTGTTAGGTGAGTAATATTTCAAGTATGTCCTGTCTACACCCCCATATTGTCAAGCTGTGATCAGAGTGTGTACAGTAACAGAGTGAGATGTATGTGCATAATACTAATGTGTAATCTGGAACTTTGTGTGGCAACAGTCAGATAGTGCTAACAAACATTGCTCCCACAGGTACGATGGATACAAACACTGTGCTGAGAAATACAGACCAATATAACCTGTACTGATACTGTCCACCCTGGTCTTGTAGGGGACTGTAAGTGTTGCAGTTTTTCTGAATAATAAACTATCACTGGTCACTGTCACCCAAACTGTGCTACATAATATAACTGAGTAGGAAAGCATGTATATGTGTCTGTCAGGTCACTAAAGGTGGAAGAGGGCAATATTCTAGATATGTTCAGGCATATCAGCATGTGGTCAACACATGGCCAGGGTCTGTGCAGAAAGAGTTGCATAGCATAGTGCAAAACATCAACCCGGAATCCCGGCATATGTGTACAAACAGTTAGTCAGTGTTAACAAACATTCCCTCCACAAGTATACCAGGTAAGAGGTGTATACTGCAGGTAAATCAAGTTCATGTGTAATGATGACGACAGCCACGTCACTGTCCAAACTAAGGCTATAGGGTAGTGTAGTAAGACTTGTAAGGTACAGATAACAGCACTGACTAGGAAAGTAATGTGGAATACAGGAATGTACTCCCTAATTGACATCTTTCTCTGTCCTCCACCTTATATTGCCAATATGCCAAAACACTTGTTCCCATAATAAATGTCCAGGCTGTTCTTAAAAATATCTAAACTAGTACTTGCTTTAATGTAATTAGGTAATCTGTTCCAAGCATCAGCTACTCTGTCCAAGAACCAATTAGTACACTTCTCATTCCTATAGAATCTTCTATACAGGTTAACTGATGATTCTCTAGTACTTTTTGATAACCCCAAACATTCACAAAGATTGTTGTCCATAATTGCCCTATATACCTGACTAAGATCTCCTCTTAAATATCTGTAAGAGACATTGTACAAGTTTAGATATTTTAGTCTTTCATAACTTAGATTTTCACATCCATGGATACCCTTAGTACATTTCTGCTGTACTCTTTCCATTTTATTCATGCTTCTTTTCCTTTGGGGTTTTCATATTGTTATTCCATACTCAAGTTTGGGTCTAATGTGACTAACAAACAATGACTTCATTATGTTTGATTTCCTAGACTTTATAAATCTTTTTATACAACCTATATTTCTATAACTATCATTAGCCAATTGGTTGATATGATTAGAAAAACTCATAGATGAATCTATCCAT
>NC_056728.1:1019295995-1019443495 GCF_019279795.1 Protopterus annectens | reverse complement strand
ATATATATATATATATATATATATATATATATGTACATGTGTAATTATCTATATAGATATCTGGATAATCATATTTACATATATATTCACCATATGTCCTGAACATGGGTTGTTGCCCTACCTCAGTCTCTATAGTCCCAACTTCGTAGTGCCAGGCGATGTCAGGTATGTATTGCAGGTATATTAGTAGACTATTGCTACTGTAATAGGGATTGTCTTCACAGACATGGTGTGTGTGGGAGGTCAAATCTGCTTTTCACCTGTGCGCCATTGGCTACTGACAGACATCCTAAGAATATCATAGTACAGTACCGCTGCAAGCACATAATGCTCTTGTAGACTACAGCAGAGATATTGGCCAATAGATGTGGAAATTCTGACACACACTGTACAGTCCAGAGGTATACACAGAACCCCTTATTGCAGAACATGTGGACCAAGCCTGACAATATGGATGTTAACAGCCATGTAGATGGATAAAACACATAACGACTGGTATACATTCGCCCCCATAGGTTATGCATTCACACACCCCTGTCTGTCCTGACACATAATAACTGCTGGCACACAGGTGCCATGTCCACATATTACCCACTAGATATTGACATACATCTGTACAGCATCCCATCACTCTGTCCGATATACATGACTGTTAAGGGAGGCCCGGCATCAGTACATCTGGCAAGTATCTAGACATGAAATCTCACTGGGTATGTACACTAAGCTGCTAGGCATGTAACAAAGCACTGTGCAGGCTACAGGTAGACTGTCTCAACACTGGCCTACATCTCCTATGGGGGAATGCACATGTACCTGCATATGTAGCCTGCTCTACACTCATGTCCCAGCACAGGGTAAGACACACCTGTGTGAAAGTGCATAACCACAACCAATGTGAACACAGCCACAGCCACATATGGTAAGCTAGCATAATATTACAGTATACTGACTATCTGTCCAGCACCATCCTAATATGTGCTACTCACACACTAACCCTACATATACTGGGCCGCTACACAGTGTGGCCTGATGCCTGTCTGTGGTATGGGACATGTGTGTGTGTATGGCCCTATAAACATGTAAGCCTATACGGTAACATACAGTGGAGCAGCATGTAACATCAGATAGGACGGGACCTAGAAGAATGACATCTACCACAGTCTGTACACAGGCCAAGGTACATATTAATGATACACACACTGTCGACATTCACCATAAGTACACAGACCTTAGTATTGTACAAACCACCACAGAATGTCCAGGTTATGTCATTAAATATTACCCCTACTGTACATAGCATGTGTAGCAGTCTGATATCTCACTGGCTTGTTATCAGATATGATGACTCTAATCATGGTGTACACCACATATGCACCTCTTAATGCATGACATATGTACAAAGGTTGACAGAGTTGTGGCTGAAAGCATATACACAGGGCCAATATTGACATGTTGCTGTGATAACATCATGCATTTACTGTTGTAACAGGGTTTGTCGCAACGTATGTCCTATGAGGGATATGAAGTCAGTAACTGCCACGGCTTTCACCACCTACATTCTGCAGTCCTCGCACTACCTTCTGCAGTTCACAGATACATGCTCTGTGGGTAACACATGAAAGCAAAGGCACCATACACTGCCCAGTCTACAGATGACCCTACAGATGGGGAGTCCTCATAAACATAGAACTGACATGGCAGGTATTAATACATGTAGGACAGCTATATCTGCACATACCCTGTTAAACCAACATTTCACCCTCTGAATGCAGTATAGCAGCACTTACAGTCTGTAGTCAGGTCAGGCACATCCCTCTCCTGTGTGTTGGCCTGTTACCACAGTGTATGTTGTCAAAGGTAAATCCCCAATCCATCTGTGATGCTGTTTGCCAAACAACAGATCGAGTTCCTGCTCACAGTGAATGAAAAGGCCCAACACCATCATGATGTTCCTAGATAATGGAGTGTGTTTCCATGCAACTGGCTATGGGAATGTTACCACAGCTGCTCCACATGCAATCAGCTAGGTGAGGGCTGCAATTCATGCAGAGGCCATCAGCTGATCATGAGCATTACCTAAAATACATGTGCTGCTGCCTAAGCAAAGCAGGTGTAGGTCTCCACATCCACAAGTGAGGGAGTGAGAGAGGCAGACAGAGGCAAAGACAAGTCAGTGAGGGGTGGGAGAGTAAAACTTAAGCATGTTTGTGTCACACACCTACCAGCACAGGGTATGAAACCCCTGATGACTATGTAGTGCTATTACAGTTCGATGCAGTTATTGGATTCGCCACATAGGTTACCTGCTGTGGAGCACTCAGAACATATATGTGATAGTGAATGACATCTGCAACAGGGATATGGTAGCTATACAGTAGGTGAAGTACACGTG
Organism: Protopterus annectens; assembly: GCF_019279795.1. Taxonomy (NCBI): domain Eukaryota; kingdom Metazoa; phylum Chordata; order Ceratodontiformes; family Protopteridae; genus Protopterus; species Protopterus annectens. Next base: position 1,019,441,103 of record NC_056728.1, on the reverse strand, counting down.
CCTGTCCACATGAACAGGTGCCAGTGTCAACACAGCCGCACTCTCACAGGGACGCACACACATTGACACACTTGGCAGGGCCAGGATTACAATTCATCACTAGTGAGATTGCCACAACACATTACTGTGCAGGTATCACATGCACCACATGGGTCATATGGAAGTTATATGGGCAAAGGGTATGGGGAGGTGTCTGACATCAGACAGCATGCTTCAGTATGCCAATGGGGGTTGTAGTGAGTGTGGATGAGATCATACGCATCATACAACACACACACAAACACACGGTGCCAGTACTGACATGCATGGGTGCATTTCTGCACAGGTGTGTGGTGGTCGACTGTGCCAGATGGCTATACAAGGCTAGGCAATGGCTATACCTTGGCATCAGGCCACATGAAAATAGTCTGCATTGTGGCTCAGGGCTGTAGTTTTTGCATTTGCCCACACCGGTGGGTATTGTATCCCCCATCCAGTCACCTGGGTGACTATTGTGTGTGGCCAATGCTTTGCATTGCTTGCCATGTATGTGTTCCTTAGTCCATGACATGAATGGTGTCTGGGATGTGCACACCTCCCACATGCATGTACAGTGACATATGGAACTGTACCTGGGGTGTCTGGCCCATGTTTTGTACACAGCTTATCATCAGATGTGTCAGTCTTGGCCACGGCGGGAACTGGTAATGGACAGCAGGTTTACCCTGCACCTACATTGATAGCATGTTAATGGCATTCCCTGGTGTCAGTGGCATCTGTCTATACAGGCCATGTTTTCAGGCATGGTATGTCCATTGTGGGTCACATGTGATGGCACCACAGGTGTTGCAGGTTTCCAGTAGGGAACATAGGGAAGGTGCACTGTCTGCATGTACGTGCCTATTGAACAGATGGCCAGGGTGCCATGCCCTCTGTAGCCCACTGCAATCACTCCATAGTTACTATCAGTGACCAATATGCAGTGTACTACCTACATATTGGCTGCTGCCTAGGTGTGTGTGTGTGTGTGTGTGTGTGTGTGTGTGTGTGTGTGTGTGTGTGTGTGTGTGTATAAGACATGGGTTGAGAGTATGCTCTCGGTCATACTGGGGTTGCTAACTGTGATTGCCTGGCCTTTGATGTCAAATGTATGGGTATGGATTTACACCCCAGCCTCTCGGCTATTTCACATTTGTTATAGCTGTACAGTGGACATTGTGATATATACTAGGGCCACCATATAAGAAATTTGCAAAACCCACTACACATCGGGCTCAGGTGTCACACACTCACACCCACCTCCACACAAGATATGAGTTACAAACACACAAACACTTGCCAAATCTGGGATTAGAACACCTACCTAACTCATGCATCACACTACAGCAGTATGCAGTTATAGGATGCACTACAAAGATTACTGGGCTACAACCTTCACAGAGGTGTATATCTAGGTGGATGACATCAGCAGCCTTGCCAAAGTTGAGCACTTGAATTGTAGGTAGTGTGACTACCCTAAAAAGCATTGCTCTCTACACAGACAGACAGACACACACACTTGCCAAGTCTGGGATTAGAACACCTATCGAACTAATTAATCACACTATAGCATTACACAGTTACAGGATGTACTATGGAGATTACTGGACTACAGCCTTCCCAGAGGTATATTTCTATGTGGATGACATCAGCAGCCTTACCAAAGTAGTGCATTTCAATTGTAGGGAGTGTGACTACCCTAAAAAGCATTTTTCTCTACACAGACAGACACTTGCCAGGTCTGGGATTAGAACTCCTATCTAACTAGTTTAGCACACTACAACAGTATGCAGTTATGGGACATGCCACAGAAATTACTGGGCTACAACTCTCCCAAAGGTGTATTTCATAGTGGATGACCTCAGCAGGCTTGTCATAGTAGGGCTATGGGGAGGGCTGCGTGTGTGCATGGGCCATAACCCATTCATCTAGAGGTTGACACACTACATGCGGGCACACACAGGGTCATATTTCACAGGTACGTGTATACAGATCCTTCCTTGTCCAGTCATGTGTCACAGCTAGCACGTGCACCACATAATCTGTGATGCTGACAGATACCGGTGGCTAGTATCTACAGTGAGTGACATCTGAACCTCATGTGGTTGTGGCCCTTTGGCTGTGTGCTGGTTGGGTCATGCCTGGATGGCTCCTTGTCACAGTCACCCTCTTCCACACATCTATGTGCATCTACCTTTGGCTTATTGTAGTGTGTTGTCCTTAGATATATGTCTGTATTCCTGCCAACTGTGTGTGCAAAGCATGTGTGGTGCTAACTGAGGAGTGTCTGCACTAACATCTGTGACTGCCAGTTATGTTTGGTCCACTGGTGTTTGCAGACAACTGTTTCCCCTTCATGTGTTTAAGTGTGTGAGCATGCCCAGTATGACCTTAGAGTGTGTTGTTGACTGACATTGCCTTCATTTCTCTAAGTGTGTGAGCATGCCCAGTATGCTCGTCAGTATTGAATGTGTGGATCAAGTCCAGGTAGTCTGTAATGCAGTGCTGACCTATGTGTTGTACAACTACAGGTAGCATACTGTTTCTGCAGGGTATCCGTTGATTGCATGGCATTGACTGTGACTAAATTTCTACATGGAATGGGGGGGCACACCTGACTGCTACTACATTTCTACATAGGATGGGGGGGCACACCTATTTCTACATTTCTACACAGGCTTTGGGGGGGCACACCTGACTGTTACTACATTTCTATGTAGGATGGGGGGCACAAGTATCTATTTCTACATGTCTACGCAGGATTGGGGGGCACACCTGCCTGTTACTACATGTCTACGTAGGATGGGGGGGCACACCGGACACTTGTACACATTTGCTATGACTGTACTGGTATGTCAGGTACTCAATTTCATTCTGTAGTCTTAACTATCATGCTGCCTAGAGGCATACTAGTGTACTACAGATCTTAGCTTTTATTTACCTACATATTAGTTTCAATCTTCCTACCCTTCAGAACTGACATCCCACTGCCTGATCTGCTGTCATCTATCTGTGTAGGCCTGGGGGGGGGGTTACCCATAGGCACCATTCAGAGGCCATAGCACAGCCTTTGTTTGTGTTTGTCTACATCTGTCCTGCTGGCTGTGACTGTTGTTGGGTATGTGAACCTCCCTGACTGGCATGTGTGAGTCACTTACCTTGTGGGTGTCCCAGTATTGAGGGTGGTACTGCAGGGCTGCCTATGTTGGATGCACATAGTACACTCCCTACACATGGTTGAGCACAGGTAGTGTAATGTTTGGCATCCCTTTTACTGTATGTGAGAGTCAGAGAGAGTTGTCATTCCCTGGGTCCCTCCTGTGTCAGTGTATGTGCTATGCATTGTCTCTTTGCCAAGACCAGGGCATACTGAGCACGTCTCCATCTGCCTTCTGGGGCAGGCTCAGGTTGTTCCTCCTCCAAGTCACTCTGTGCCTGTGCAGGCCTTGGCAATGGTGGGGGCCTGTGTGGCCCTGCCCGGTGCTGTTCCTGCTGCAGCTGTTTCAGCAGGATCATATTGTGTAGCATGGCACATACGATGACAATTTGGGTACATGTAGCTGGTGAGTACTGCAAGGCTCCACCGGATGTGTCCAGGCACCGGAACCGTGACTTTAGCATCCCAAACACATGTTCTACTATAATTCTGGTCTGTGCGTGTGCCTCATTATGGAGTTCTTGTTCAGATGTGTGTGCATTTCTGATGGGTGTCATCAGCCATGGCGCCAGTGAATATCCAGCATCCCCCACTAGGTGACCATCAGGGATGTCCCCATTGGCAAATCTCTGGTACAGCTATGTCAGAAGCCAGATGTGGGAATCGTGATAGCTTCCAGGGCAGCCAGCACACACATTCATTATTATGCCTTGGGCATCGCACATGACCTGGCAGTTGATGGAGGGGAAGCCCTTGTGGTTGATGTAGACCCTACCCCACTCACCAGGTGGTGCTTTGATGCATATGTGCATGCAGTCTGTAGCACCCCACTACCTCAGGGTATTCTGCTATTTGGTGGAACAGTTGCATATTGCTGGCCAACATCTCACGGGTGTTGGGGAAATACACGTGCTCACCAACATGTGCTGACATGGCATCCAGGAACTGGTGGAGTACACTGGATGCTGATGCCTGTGAGATCCCCATCATATCCCCAGTTGGCCTTTGGAAGGTACCTGTAGCTAGTATTCTTAGGCCTACGCACACCTTGGTATCCACTGGGATGGATTCCCCTCTGTTAATTCTGTGTGTGAGGTGTGGCTGGCACAGCTCAACAATTTGTTGTAGGAGGTCCCTGTCCACCCTATAGCACTCCACTATCTCCAGCTCATGTAGCCCCTGGTAAATTACTCTGGGTTTTCTCCATATCCTCACTGTGGGTTGGTCAACAGCATTCACGTCTTCACCACCCTCAGCCTCTTCCACAAGTTTTTGTATGATAGCTATTGCAGCCGCTATCATTTGCTGTTGTGAGTGTTAAATGTACGCAACTTGTTTACACCAGTGGTGTAGAGTGTGGGAAAAACCAGAGGAGAAGGTGTTTGCATAGTTTATAGTAGTGTTCTGGTCTGGGCTGGTCTGCTGCCTGTGTAATTGACTGATTTTGATACATTTCACTTGCCAGTTATGCTAGTTCTCATTGGTTACCTTCCTACTGCTGGTTTCCATTCCCATTGCCTTCCTGTTTAAGCCTGGGAAAGTGCCACACAAACAGAGTGCGCAAATGTGCACCCTGCTGCCATTTCATGGTTTAACTTTTTTTTTTCTGCCTTTAAAACCCGGTGCATGGTGCGCACACCCGCTTAGGCATTGTAAAGAGTGCCAGGCAGGTTTAGACACACCACCTAGCTTAGCTGTGCTAAGCTAGGAGCAAACCCGAGCCACAGGGCTTCAATCCACTTACAGTATGCCTGATACACACCCACATGATGTCACCTAACCCCTAGGCTTGCACCAAGATATTCCTACTCTTACACTGTAGGGACCTGACTCACATGGTGGGGAAAACTGGGATTCACTATCCTTCCCCTCATTTGCATAGGATTGCCTGCTAATGCATAGTTACATGTCTCACACTGAGCCTCCCGCCTTAGCAACCACTACTCACTGGCCATGTTGTCTTCTGCCTGCCATTGACTTGCATGGAAGAATACTGATTTTAGTTAGAATGCTTAATTTAGGTTTATTTTGTTATTTTCCCCACAATCCCGTTTGCGCACCACTGCCCTACACTTAAACAGCCGAGATCGGCCAAAAAAAGTTGATTATTTTATTTTTTTCACTGTTTGCAATGCCAATGGCCATATACTTGGCCATTGGCATATTTACTACATGATATGCAGCCTTTATTTGGAACTGTGACAGCTCCATTTTGGATTTTTCAGAAATGTACTCGGTTAAAAAGGCCCTTGTGGTCATTAGCCTAGTAAACAGCTATGAACCAAAGATCACAGTTTACTTTTTTCAGGCCAGATCTGGTAGGCTATTGAATTCCTGACCCCCTATATATTAAATGTTCTGATGAACTAAGGATTTATAAGCAAAATCTGGATGCTTGGCTTGCAGATATAAAATATTCTACAGGTATTAAGATCAAGCAAACTCTTAAATAGCCTAGCTAGGGTCTGAGTTTAGATATCATTTTATTGAATAATTATTCATATGCAGCCACCAATCTACTGACTTTGTTAACATCCTACCCACTCTATGTCCCCTCACTTTTCCTGCCACTGTCCTGTTAGACAGAAGCAAAAGCATTGCTGAAATCAAGGTGTATGCTGACTTGTTTTCATTGCTGTGTTCCAGCCTAATACTTCATAAAATAAAAATAGAAAGGACAGGCATAACCTGTTTTCCACAGACTCATGTCAATGCTCATACTGCAGTTTACTACTCTTTTTCCTTAGTGTCTTTCCCACGACTCTTCCTGCTACTAAGGTCAGACTTCTGGATGTAGTTCACTGGTCAGTTGTAGACCTTGGACATTATCTACTCTTGTTTGGAGTTTTGCCAAAGCTGAGTGTGTGGTTGAAAAGTATTATAAGACTATCCACAAGTATACCTGTCATGTTCATTAGGATCCCAAGACATACTCTGTCAAGACTGTATGCCTGTTGTTTTCACTGTGTAAAAAAAAAAAAAACACATTCACCAGTAGGCAAACTATACAAGGGAAAGCAACAAGTTCCTGAATCACAATAGTGGATATAATATATAAAAAATCCAAGTCCGGTCCAGTGTAGATCTATGACAATGTGATGAAAATTTCTCAATGATGCCTTCTTGTCATTGTTTTTTTTTTTATTGAACTTGGAAGACAGACTGTAGTATGGGTAGCAACAACATGCATGCTATGAGTGATTCTCAGATACCCCAGTTATATAAGTGACAAAATGGCTGTGTTATGTCACACATGCTGAATGGCATGGAATATGCAAACAACGTACTCTGAGTGCTTAGGATTGCACAAAATGGATAGATTGCAAATCCATTTTGAGTACTATGATTTGCTGTGCATGTGAATGAAGCAATGCTGGGGTTAGCAGCAGCAGTAGTTTAGCAAAATGAGCTACGAGTCGCCATTGGAGCCATGGCCACAATGATGTTTGTAAGGAAAATAAGTTTCAGTGGAGAAGGGAGGGACAATGCCTGACTTGGCAAAAGTTCACGCGGTAGCAGACTGTGGAAATTCCACTTGGAAAGGGATACCTTGAGACACCTAGTCAGACTCTGTTGCCAACATGTATTGTGAAAAGGAACACATAATATGCCCATTCCTGCAGATACGAAGGACTGTGCAGCTACAGGGATCTTTCATCTGTCCACTGCAAGCACATTAAGGATGCTGCAGCCATTAGCACCATGAATCCTATAGCATATGGAAGATCATATGTGATTCTACACTGGGCAATATTTATAATCTGTCCATGCAACACCTAGGCAGTTCCAATGATTTTTAGACTTGGTGCATGTTGGTAGGTGCACTGAAGTGATAGATAAACAGGTTTGTACACAGATGTGCCATGCAAGCAGGGAGCAGGCACCATGTATGATGATTGCCACCTACAACCTCCAGATGATGCAGGAAATAACTTATGTTGTCTATGTAGGAATACAAATTATCGTGGGGAATGGAGAGTGCTTTTGGCCTACTGAAGGGATGCCTCTCTTCTTTAGATGTGTCAGGAAGAGCACTGCACTACATTCCATACATCATCAGTATGATTTCTTTTGTGTGTGCAGAGCTGCACAACATGACATTGTGAAAATCATCAGAGCAACAGGTGGGCAACTTGGCAGGTCTTCCATATCAGTCACAACAGCTGCAGAGAATCATGCTGTACAGTAAGGGGAAAAGCAACAGTTCTACAGCTGAGACAGAAGTGAGAAGAATATATAGTAATACTTGCAACAGGTTGGTGTTTGGTGCACAACTGAAAGCCATGACATAGACAGCACAGGATAAAATGATGCATGCCCTATCACTCTTAGTGTGTGGAGGGCAGTACATGGATGGGTCGTGTTGTGCTTCAGACACCACTATATGCATGCAGGTTAGTATATTGGTATGATATAATCATTATTTCTCAAACAGGAGTAGGAAGGGATGCAGTAACAGACAACTGCAGCACTGAGGTAAGTGAAGGTCAGTGGAGATGAACCCAGTAGTGATGTACTCCGAGAAGTATTGTGGAGTCAGGTATAACACCATCCAGTAGTTGGGTGAAATTGCCACAATGCATTTATTTATGATCTCCTCTATGACAGCTTTGTGGTATTAAACATGATGGAGGCTATAACAGAAAAGGTGTATAATGAGGGGGCTGCGCACATCAGCCCTAACAGGATGTGCCGTGTGTTGATCCTGAGGAGAGCGTCTTCTCCATGTATGCATTGTACCCATGGCCAAAGCCTCTCCAGCTTTTGCTGCAGTCACTGCTAGGCAATGTGTTCTTTCATTTACATACTGTAGCCTTGCTTCAGCATCAGGTTCAGAAGCACTATACCCTTTGTGACATGCCCTTTGCATGTTAAGTGTACACATCCCCCCCAATGGATATTTACAGGCATATGGTACTCTGCTATGCTAGTGCTTAGGACTACCCAATACATGTACAGCAATCTGCCTTACTGTCATGATATCCAGCAGAGGCTTTTTTTCAGCTTGCAGAAGTACCTTACCTGGCAGGACCCATTTGATAATTCTGTAAAACATAATGTCTACAGAATATTTAATCAAAATACTCCATTTAAAGTATGTGTGGCTCTAAGTGCCATTGCACAAAATGTTACATGTGCTTCAGATTGCACTAATGTGAGCCCATTAATGTAGTGAGTATGCTAATAAGGCAAGTAACTCCACTGTCACTGAATCACTGCTGGTGCCAGTGGAGATACGCAAGCATGCTGCTGCTAGCCTTTCACATTAAGGGAACCAAGAACAGTAGTGTAGCACGGGAAGGGTTATGGGGGCAGCTGCCCTAGGTACAAGATATTAGGGAGAGTGAATGAGACCTCTGAGTCCCACAAACATTTTTTTTCTGTACTGAAATGCCAGTACAGAAAGGCACTTTAGTGCTTTGTGCAGCAGGTTGATGTAAACAAAGCAGAATTTCTTTCATTCTTTCTTTCTTTGTTTCCTGTTCATTTGAAGAACTGAATGGGACATGTATCTGCAGTACAAAAGTACTGATCTGCTGTCCACAGTAAAAACTGATTTTTTTTTTCCTGTTGAAGTCCCCTCACCTGACCCCCTCCCCCTTTTTTAGCTCTTTTCTTTGAACAACCATGGAGTTTTTTTCTCTTACCTTCTCTTTGAACAGCTGTGTGTGTGGTGGTGATGGTGGTTGGGGGTATTTTAAGTTTTTCTTCCTCCTTTTTAACATTCGTTTTCTCATTTTGTTCCTGGAGTGGCAAATGTTTGCTAAAAGTCACACCAGGTTGTCTTTACTGTTGAGAACTGCAGCACAATATCATTTAGTATTCATTCCACATCCACTTAAGTGATACAGCTAATCACCACTGAAAAAGCTTTAATGAAGTCACTCATTTTTTATGTTAATGCCTATCATTCTCCTTTCTGCTCATTTCCCTCCCTTTGCTTTCGTTTTCCCTCTATACTTCTACTGCTCCCTCCCCTAGGCATAAGGAGCACTGCTCTTATTCACATACTTATTAAAAGGCAGTTATTTTCAGAGAGTGTAGTTTAACTTGCAAGATATATCCTTGGGATTCTTTAGACATGTTTAAGTCCCCCTGAAACAGTAGCATAGTGGGGTGGGCATGGATTTGGCATGAGGTGGATTGGCTAATGTATTGTAGGAAGCCAGTCAGCTTTCTGCAGTAAGCCAAACTCCTTTTTTAATTTATAAACATATATATATATATATATGTATGTAAGTGTGTGTGTGTATATATATATATATATATATATATATATATATATATATATATATATATATATATATATATATATATATACATATATAGGGTCGATATTATATCATCGAACGCTTAAAAAAAAAACAATGAATAATGAAAGCTTACAATCTCAAAAGCTCAGAACAACTATTTTATCGCTGTTCCAAAAAAAAAAAAGTTGAAAGAATACATAAAGTGTGGGGCTTTGCCCCCCACACCCCCCTACTTAAATATACCAACTCCGAGATTGCACTACAGTGCAGAAAATGACAAAATAAGGGAAGCGGCCAAGCGAATTCTGTCCCTGGGAAAGAATTTGCTTAAAAGCCGCTTCGCTATTTTGCCTTTTCATTGTTTTAAGTTCGACCAAGATGCATTCGATAGAATGCATCTTCAGTCATCTAATAGGAACCCTATAAAAATATTAATACATATATATATATATATATATATATATATATATATATATATATATATATGTTATAGATTCATAGGTTCATAGGTTGGTACTAGGCTATTGACCCTAGGGCCTATACAAGCCTAGCCATAACAATTCCCTGGCTATTTCTTCCCACACTATTTACTTCCCTGGACCCCTGTCTAGCAGGGCAACTGACGTGATCCCCGGGGTGAATTTCCTTTCTTCCATCCAATGTATATTTATTATATATATATATATATATATATATATATATATATATATATATATATATATATGTGTGTGTGTTAATTTATATATTAATTATATGTAAAATATGCTATATTGTCTTTTCTAGTTTTATTTAGGCTCCCTCCTTACATATATTTAAAGGGTGCCTATAGTTTTGTTGGGAAGGGAATTTGCAAAGCACAGAACAGTGATTTATTAGTGAATTCCAAGCTTCATATGAACTTTTACTTTCTGTGCTTTTACCTTTCCTCCAAGGTAGAGTAACTTCCTTGATTGTTTACATAGAATCTGGATGCCTGTGGGCAAAACTGTCATGTGGAAGTTAAGGAAACATAGCCCTCCTGCACTGACTGCTTTTGGTTATTTTTTAGTAACTTTTATGTTTCCCCTTTATTTCTCATAGTTATGTGCATTCTGTTTGTGGCCTTCATTTTCCTGATAGGAAGCCATGTTTTTGGCTTTCATTTCATATTTCTTTCTTTCTGCATAGTCAGCATGAATAATGCACCTCATCTTCAAGTGATCTCAATTTCTATTGATTACAGTACAAATATGTTATAATTTGGGATTCTTGGGCACTGAAAATATTCTATTTAGTAGTTAATGCAGGCATTATTATTATTATTAGCATCATCATCACCATTAACCCCTTTTTTTCATCTTTTCTACACTGAGTTGGGGGGGTAGTGTCAAGTATCACCACCTCTCTGGATTCAGTGTCACTTTCCTTACTTGATAGCAGTGCCTGACTGTTGCAGGTCTTCTGTCATGTAATTCATCAGTTTTCTTTGCTAGACGTTTTCATTTCCTCTTGCCTTCTTCCAATCTCTCCCAAATCTTCTTCACTAAATAATCTTCTGCTTTTCAGCACATGTATCAACAGTACCATAATCTGTTTTCTTTGACCTTGTATACATTTGGAGCTACTTCGGCTTCAACGCTGTTGTCATTTCTTCATCTCTCCCACAGTGTGCATCCTAGCACCCATTTCAGGTACTTCATCTCCATCATGTCTGGCCTGCTTAACTGCTCTGTCTTCACTGCCCAGGTTTCTGTGGTAACCATTTGAAATGTCATCACCCGCTAGATTGGGTCCTGAAACACAGAGACTGAATGGCCAAAAGAACAGACTTAAATATTCTAAGTCTGAAATGCCATTTCTCGAAATTTTACCTTTTCTCCAAGGTATAGTAATCTCAGAGTTGGTATATGTATGTTATGGAGGTGTGGGGGTGCGGGGGGGGGGGGGCTTTACCTCCCCACAAAAACAAGTTTAACGGAAAATAATGATTTTCAAGATTTTCTCTTCTCTTGTATTTTTGTTCTTTTTTTTCTCAGCTTGTTGGCATTTCAAGTGTTGACATTTCAATAGGAAACCTGTTTCTGTACTTTCCAGTAATATTGGTTGTGCCAATGTTTTATACACCTTACCTTTCAGATTCTTTAAGATTTTTCTGTCATACACTACCCATGACACTCTGTGCCAGTGGACTACAGGACCTCTGATTCTAGATTTAACCTCCTTATTCAGACTTCCCTGCTTCTCGACCACACCCTCCAGATAATTGAGGATTTTAACCTGTTCCACTATTTTCCCTTCTATATTAGTGGTCAGCTTCTTCTGATTTCCTGTATTTCCTGCCATGACAACTATCTTGTCTGTACTCAGTTTCTTCTCATGTACCTTCAGTTTTGCATATAATTCTCCTGTTATTTGTTGAAAGTCTGGCTCAGAGTCTGCTTATAATGCCACATCATCTGCCTAGACCAGAATTGTCAGTCTGACCCCTCCAACCTGGTTGCTAATTTAGTCTATCACTAGTATGAACAAAAGTGGGGTCTGAACTGGTCATGATACTCACCCACTCCCACTAAGGGCTACTCTGTGTCCCACTGGGTCCTTGTACATTGATGGTACTAATGTTGCCAATGTTTCTGAGACCTCAAACCAAAGCGTGACTGCCAAAATGCTTTCTTGGAACCTTGTCATATGCTTTCTGCATGACTAGGAATGTCCAGTTACACTTTATCCGCCTCATATCTAGCTTCTTCTCCCATCTTATTTCCTACAGCTCTGCATATCAATCTTCCTCACCAACATTATTGTTCAGTATGACAGGAGTTTGATACATCTGTACTGCCCACAGTTGTGAATGTCCCCTTTGTTATTGTACACTGACACTACAATGCTTATTCTCCAGCCATCTGGGATACACCTTTTAAACTGCTATGGGTACCCTAAGGAGTCATTGCTCCCAATTCACCCAACATCTTGATCATATTTTGTTTTTTTGTTTCTTATTTTTTATTTTTTTCTAAATTGTTTTGTTCTGTAAAGTGCTTGGGTTCACTAAAAAGGTGGGTCTGCTGCAAGTGCTTTTGTCATAACCTCTCGATGATCACTGTCCTGAAGCCAGGAACTAGAGTATCTTGTAATCTGTGTAGGCCTCTGTGCTTACTGAAACTCAAATGTGAGTTTGGGCAAAGAGCAAGGAGATGAGATGAGAGGGGAGTTTTAAGGTTAGAGAACCTGAAGGAATTTAACCTTTAGAGAGTGATAGGGAAGATTTAGGATTAGGGATCAATCTGAGAATTTAGGTTCTGGGAGGAGGGTTGGAATTTTAGGGTACATGAACAACTAATCAGGTTAGGAACTAAGTGGGAGTTTTAGGGTTAGGACTAGGGTTCTCATAGGACTATGCAGTTTTAAAGGGTTGGGTGTTGGGTGGGCTAAGTAGTTACAAGAGATTGGACTACTGGGAGTTTGAACACTTGCTTTTTAAAGTAGGTGGCAGTGAGCAGGTAGTTTGTGAGCTATTAGCATGTAAAAAAAGCTTTGGCTTATCATTTCCATGGAAAAATAAATGAATTGAAACTGTTCACCTGTTTTGCTTCCTAAGATTCTTTCTGTTTACTGCATCATGGTGCTCTTTTACTAAATTTTATAGAGAATATAAAATAAGTGAAATGCATCTGATTCCCAGCAACTCTCTGCATAGCTGTTAATGGCAATGAATTGCACTGATGTTCAGCTGACTACATACTTGAATAGTACTAGGCTAAAAGAAGATAGACTGATTATCTGAAATACTTTGTAAAATATTTATAGCTGGATTGTCAAGATGCAATATGATTGTAAGAAATGAATATTGAAAAGAAAAAGAAGGACAGTATATTCTTCGATAAATTATAACAGATGAAACATATTATTTGTGAAAGCACATGCCACAGAGCTGAGATACTCTTTAAATATATTTGCCTGTATGCCTGTTCTTGCTTTACTCTACATTTCTCCAAGGTCATGTCTGAAAGCAGACATTGATGCAAAGGTATCCCCACAGAATGTGTGCAATAGATTAGTTTATCTCAGTTAATGTACAGATAAATCATTTGTCTCTACTTTTGTGATGTAGGCAGAGTGCAGATAAATCATGTGCCATTACAAATGTAGCATAACAGCTCATAACTTATTTAGAATGCTTAGGGTCAGCAGGAGGACTAATCACATACAGATTCAAATATTTGAAAAATTATAGTTCAAGGCGACGTACATGAGTGCTGTTCAGCAGATAAATATCTAAAGTGATTGACATATAATTTATACAAACATAAAACTTTTTATGTAAATTAGGAAAACATATGAAAGATCTTTCATTTTGAAAAGAAAGGTGAATAAATGCAAGATATGACAGCTTGATGTAGTAAGCATAAAGCTAAAACACAACAAAATAACTGCAAATAATGTGTGTATGATCAGCAGAGAATATATTTTTGTATTTTTTATTAGCAGGAAATAATTGACATTTTAATTTTTGTATGTTATTGCCAGGCATGTAACACTTCAAAACCAAAACTGTATCATGTGCTGTCTACATAGAAAATAAGTGGAAATGACAGTGTGCCAATTTATTTAACTGTCATAGCTGAAAAGGACCTTTCTGTCACTCTCAGTAATGAACACACTTGTGATTCTATGTTAAGTCACAAAGAATAACTTATTTTTTGTTATTGTAAGGAGCCACTTCATCTATTACAGTGTGTGTGTGTGTGTGTGTGTGTGTGTGTGTGTGTGTGTGTGTGCATGTGTGCGCGTGAGTGTGAGTGTGTGTTTTATAGCCAGAGTGATATGACAAGAGATGTACAGTAGCTGCTACAAACACAGAGATGTACAAATAAAGATATCAAGAATGCATCGGCAGACAGCTAGAATGATAAACAAATAGAAAGAGAGATAGATTGGCTTAGTAAATGGATAGACAAACAGTAAGATAGATAGATAGATAGATAGATAGATAGATAGATAGATAGATAGATAGATAGATAGATAGATAGATAGATAGATAGATAGAAGACAGCATCAGATAGAAGTTAGATGCAGACACACATAGAAAGATATGTAGATACACAAGCAGATAGATGTATAGATAGATTGCATGACAGATAATTTATTATACAATAATCAGATGAGTGGGCTTACCCACAAAAACCTGTTTCAGCCATAACCTTGTTTGTACTACCCAGTATATACGATTCATTCTTTTCAGTCCTCCTCATTCTGCCATCAAATCTATGCCAGCGATACATGTTTCAGTATGGTTATCACCACCATGAGTAAGGGTGGGAGTCAGGCAGCCCTAAGCCATCCAGTGTAGATCAGCATATGGGTTTATTTTTAACTTGCATTACCCTTGTTATTATTATTATTATTATTATTATTATTATTATTATTATTATTATTATTATTATTATTATTATTATTATCATCATTATTATTATTAATAAACAATAGACCTTGGCTGTGGACAATGTTTAGTTTACCCATGTTTGGGCTCAAGGGCAAATGATGTGATGTCTGTTTTCAATTTCTTTGGCTTGAGTTCTTGTTAGTGAAATATCTGTAATGAGATATTATGTTTATTTAT
This sequence comes from Protopterus annectens, assembly GCF_019279795.1. Taxonomy (NCBI): domain Eukaryota; kingdom Metazoa; phylum Chordata; order Ceratodontiformes; family Protopteridae; genus Protopterus; species Protopterus annectens. The sequence goes on along the minus strand of NC_056728.1, from coordinate 1,019,426,075 downwards.
ACATATAATTTCTGAATGAATGTTTTTTAGTTATGAATAATCATAAATGTACTTACTTATTTTCCTGGATTTGGATGATACAGATGTATACTGTTCCATAATTTATTATTTTTCCTGTGATTGGTGATGCTGTTTCTGATGTATTTCCATTGTTTGCTGCTTCTGTGTTATGGAGTTTCATTTTTTTCTCCTTGGTCCATTGTCTGTTTCAGTACTGTTGGGTTTTCAGGTGTTTGTTGCTGTGTTCCTGGATTATTTTCCCCACATTCTGAATTCCTTTACTAATGGTTGACTCTAGGAGTGTAGTGATGTTTCACTTTTATGACCTGCAATGCTCATTATTTGCCATGTTTCCATTCCTGATTGTGACAATAAGGTTACTGCTGTTGCTGTTAAGAAGTGGTTTGTGAATCTTTTTGACAGATTTGCTAGTTTGCAAATTTCTGGTAGCATTTGTGATAACTAGTTATTTCCAATAGGTTGTGCTGTATACCAAGTTTGCATTTTGTCCAGTATATGTTGTGGATGTCTCTTTGGGTGGAGAAGCAGTCCTGTTGAGTTAGGTGGCATTTTTGTAAGTAGTTTTGAAATCTTTTACAGGACAAAATAGGTCTGTGGGGTTGGTAGACATAACACTTTAAGCAATTGTTCTGTGTGTTCATAATAATCTGTATGGTTTTTGGTGTGGTCACTGAAATTGTTCTTATGCATTCTTTGCCATCTTCATGTATTTTTTAATGTGAAGCTGTTTTATATGTGGTATCTTCAGTTTCATATCTTGTGAAGAGTAGTTGGAATCCAACCACACCTTTTTTGACAAATCCATCTTCTGTGTTTGGCGAAAGTGATTGGCTGTTTCTTAGTTGTGTTATTTTTTTATTGTTAGTTGGCTGCAGGGTTCTGTTGTATCTTTTCTACTTCTTTTATATTTTAGTTACTGCTTTAAATACATGATCAGCATTTGTTACACGTGTATCAGTGATTATGGTGATGTTTCTGTTTAATGGTGGGTCATTTATGCATCTGTTGAGACCTTACTCATGTGGCTACAGGTGTGCATTTAACATATTTTTTTTCCATTTGTGTTTTGTACTGTAGCAGAGAATTCTCTTTGTAATGAGTTTAAGTTCTCTGGTGTAATACTATGCAAGTCTACATTGTAGTTTTTGTTTTTGTTTGTTTTTGTTTTTGACAGTTTTCAAATATGTTTATAGCCAACCTTGTTTTCTTGTATTTGCCTCTTAGTTTTGTTCTTCTAGGATTTGTAGTTTATCATGAGTTATTTCAATATATTTTGCTGGCTTGTTGTTGATTTCTATTAGTTTTAGAATTTTCTTCTGGTTTTTCAAGTCTATGGCTACTGATGCTGTCCTCATTTCTGTGGAAATTTGATTGGTGTACTTCCTGTTGACGGTCTTGAAGTGTATTCTTTCTGGTTGAAGGATTATTTTTAATTCTGGTATGTTCTCAATTATTTTTTAGTTCACTGTCGCTTATTAGATCAAATTTGAATTACATGTTTTTTTTCTTTAGTCTGTGGTAATGGTGCTTATTGTACGCATTTTGTGTGTGTGGAAGACTCTTTAATGTTTCTGTTATCTTTTGAGGGTGATAACATTATCCCCCAGATTCTGCAAGCCTTGCACGGTGTGGAGGATTAGTGCTGGAGCTCCAGCAGGCAATATGTCTGCCGTGTGATCCACGAATAATCTGTAGGGGCATGCACGACCGCTCCTGCACTAGTCTTGGACAGACTCAGCCCCTGTATGCAAATTACCCCATTTGCAGGAGAAATCCATGCAAATGAGGTGAATTTGTGATCCAGGAAGCTGGAAACTGGCCATGCAGGACTAGTGAAATCTGTAGAAATGTACTCTGCCAGTAACAGTACATTTCTGCAAATTCCAAAACGGAGCCATGACAGCTCCAAATAAAGGGTAGATGTCCAAGTATAAGGCCATTGGCATGGAAAACAGTTGCTAAAAATCAACTTTTATTTAATTTTTAGCTGATCTTGACTGTTTAAGCATAGGGCAGCGGCGTGCAAATGGGATCGGGGGGAAAATAAACTTAAAATAAGCATTCTAACTAAAATCACTATTCTGCCATTATAGTCAATGGCAGGCAGAAGACAACATGGCCAGTGAATAGTGGTTGCTAAGGGGGGAGGCTCAGTGTGAGACATGTAAATATGCATTAGCAGGCAATCCTATGCAAATGGGGGGAATGATAGGGAATCCTAGATTTCTCCTGCATGCTAGTCAGCTCCCAACAGTGTAAGAGCAGGAATAGCTTGGTGCAAGCTTAGGAGTTAGCTGACATCATGGGGGGTGTGTCAGGCATACTGTAAGCTGATTGGAGCGCTGTGGCTCAGGTTTGCCCCTAGCTTAGCACAGCTAGGCAAGGGGGTGTGTCTGAGGCTGCCTAGTACTCTTTACATTGCCTAAGCGGGTGTGTGCACCGGGTTTTAAAGAAAAAAAAAGTAAACCAGAAAATAGCAGCTCTCTGCACATTTGAGCACTGTGTTTGTGCGGTGTGGCCCCGGGCTTAAACAAGAAGGCAATGGGAAGGGAAAACAGCAGTAGGAAGGTAATCTAGGAGAACTAGCATAGCTGGCAGGTGAAATGTATCAGAATCAGCCAATTACACAGGCAGCAGACCAGCCCAGCCCAGAACATTATTATAAACTATGCAAACACCTTCCCCTCTGTTTTTTCCCATACTCTATACCACCGGTGTATACAAGCAGGGAAGTTTTAACAAACAAAACAACAAAATGATAGGGGCTGCAATAGCTATTACACAACAACTTGTGGAAGAGGCTGAGGGTAGTGAGGATGTTAATGCTGTTGACCAACCCACAGTGAGGAGATGGAGAAGAGTGTACAGACCCAGGGTAACCTACCAGGGGCTATATGAGCTGGAGATACTGGTGCACTATTGGGTGGACAGGGACCTCCTACAGCAAATTGTTGAGCTGTGCCAGCCATGCCTGACACACAGAACTAACAGAGGGAAACCCATCCCAGTAGATACCAAGGTATGTGTAGGCCTAGGAATACTAGCTACAGGTACCTTTCAAAGGCCAACTGGGGATATGCTGGGGATCTCACAGGCATCAGCATCCAGGGTAGTCCACTATTTCCTGAATGCCATGTCAGCACATGCCGGTGAGCACGTATATTTCCCCAAAACCCATGTGGGGTTGGCTAGCAATATGCAGCTGTTCCACCAGATAGCAGAATACCCTGAGGTAGTGGGTTCTATAGACTGCATGCACATATGCATCAAAGCACCACCTGGTGAGCGGGGTAGGGTCTACATCAACTACAAGGGCTTCTCCTCCCATCAACTGCCAGGTCGTGTGCGATGCCCAGGGCATAATAATGAATATGTGTGCTGGCTGACCTGGAAGCTATCACGATTCTCACATCTGGCATCTGACACAGCTGTACCACAGATTTGTCAATGGGAACATCCCTTACGTTCACCTAGTAGGGGATGCTGGATATGCACTGGAGCCATGGCTGATGACACCCATCAGAAATGCACATGGACCAGAAGAAGAACTCCATAATGAGGCACAAGCACAGACCAGAATTATAACAGAGTGTGTGTTTAGGATGCTCAAGTCATGGTTCCCGTGCCTGGACACATCCGGTGGAGCCTTGCAGTACTCACCAGCTACATGTATACACATTTTAATTGTATGTGCCATGCTACACAATATGATCCTGCAGAAACAGCTGCAGCAGGAACAGCACAAGGCAGGCCCACACAGCCTCCCACCATTGCCAAGGCCTGCACAGGCACAGAGTGACTCAGAGGAGGAACAATCTGAGCCTGCCCCAGTAGGCAGAAGGAGGCATGACCAGTATGTCCTGGCCTTGGCAAAGAGGCAAAGCATAGCACATACACTGACACAGGAGGGACCCAGGGAATAACACCTCTCTCTGACTCTCACATACAGTAAAGGGTATGCCAAACATGACACTACCTGTGCTCAGCCATGTGCAGGGAGTGTACTATGTGCATCCAAAATAGGCAGTCCTACAGCACCACCATCAATACTGGGACACCCACAAGGTAAGTCACTCAACCTACCAATTGCTGAATGGAGTAGAATGTGTTGTTACCTGAATCTGTGGTATGGATGTGAGCATGCAAGGGAATCAGGTGGCTGAATGGTATGCCAGCAGATAGTAGGCACCTATAGTGGCACCATGAGATGTATAACAAATACTGGTGTCACCACAGTAGCCAATACTACACAGGGCGACAAATCCCACTGCAGGAAATGTGCTGGGCCACATGTGTGTCCATATGACTCACACATGCCAGTCAGCGAGGTTCACATACCCAACAACAGTCTCAGCCAGCAGGACAGCTGTAGACAAACACAAACAAAGGCTGTGCTATGGCCTCTGAATGATGCCTATGGGTAACCTCTAACCCCAGGCCTACCCAGGCAGACTACAGCAGGTCAGACAGTGGGATGTTAGTTCTGAAGGGTAGGAAGTCAGAAACTAATATGTAGGTCAATCAAAGCTAAAACATGTAGTACACTGATATGCCTCTAGTCAGCATGATAGGTTAGCATACAGAATGAAATGGAGTACCTGACATACCAGAAATTTAAAAACAGTCAGGTGTGCTCCCTCCAATCCTGTGTAGAAATGTAGTAACATTCAGGTGTGCCCCCCCCCCCCACCAATCCTGTGCAGAAATGCAGAAAGAGTCAGGTGTGCCCCCCAATCCTGTGAAGAAATGTAGAAAGAGTCAGGTGTGCCCCCCAAACCTGTGTAAAAATGTAAAAGCAGTCAGGTCTGTCCCTCCACAATCCTATGTAGAAGTGCAGGAACAGTCATGTGTGACCCTTTCCCCAACCCTGCGTACAAATGTAGTAACAGTCAGGTGTGCCCCCCCTCCCACAATCCTGTGTAGGAATGTAGAACAGTCAGGTGTGTTCCCCCCAAACCTATTTAGAAATGTAGTAATGGTCTGGTGTGCCCCCCCTCAAACCGATGTACACATGTTGTAACAGTCAGATGTGCCCTCCCCTCACAACCCTATGTAGAAATGCAGTAATTTATGTTCTCATCTGTCCTGAAACTGCTTACCCCCTATTTCTGAGGTGGAGTTTATAAAACTGGTCTAATAGCTTTTGTGTTATCTGATTGCTTCAAGGCTTGCTGATTTAAAAATAGTTTCTGTTTGTAAATTCTTGCATTCACTGTTGGAAACTCCTGGGTTCTGGCTAGTGTGATTCTCAAACAATCTGGAAATATATCGCTGATTGATAAGTATATTTCTTTGCATTTTAACCCTTCAAAGTTCTGCATTGTCTTAATTTTGCCTGACTGAATTGTTTCATATATTTTCTGGCATTGTTTTTTGTTCTCATCTGTCCTGAAACTGGTTTTCCCCTCCTCTCCACCCTATTCTTGTGGTGTTGTTACAGTTAGTGGCTTTGCAGTTGTCCACCCCTACTGTATATTTGATCTGGGACACCCCTCCCAGTCTGGTGTTCACTCTACTTAATACAGAGAGAACATTTGAGAAGGCCAACCCACTTAGGTTCTTAACCTCTGCTCCTCCTTCCTCTCATCCTCTCCCCTTGCACTTTACTAAACAAAATAACTAAAAAAAAATGCCCACTTTATTTTGCTTTTGCCTCTTCTTAAAAGTACTCAATTGTATTTATTCTGCTGCATTTATTACTGTTCGGTAGTAGCCTGATTAAATTGTATCTGCTATCTAAGCCTTTCGGTTTAAGCACTTGGGCTGCAGACCAGTTGTTTTACATTAGGAAGTTTTGTGGTCTGCACTGTTGTGGCAGGACATTTAGCTTACATCCTTCTAAATTGGGAATTACTGATTGAAGGCTCAGTGTCTGTTATTCTAAGAGTGTATTAGTTATGGTTTAAACACTTGGGCTTCAGGCCAGTTATTTTACATTAAGAAGGTTTGCGGTCTGCACTCTTGTGGGAGGAGAGGTTAGATTCTGCCCTTCTGAGCTGGGAATTTCTGGTTAAAGGATTATTGTGGCTGCTTATCTGAACTGTTTCTTTCTGAAACTGGTGCACCTTGTTTGCTGTAGCATAGACTAGATTCAGGCATGCTGAATCTAGCTTTGTTTGTATAACTTGAGCACTAATCCAGGCCATCTTTTTTGGAGAAGGTTCCCCTACACCCTAGTGGCAGGAGTGTGCAGTTCAACCTTGTCTGATTTCAGACTGATGGAATAGGGCTCAGTTTGGAGCTTTTTTACTGGTTAATTGGGTAATTTGTTTAAATCAGTGTGCTCATTTTCTAATGGTATATAAAATAAAAATGCACTTTACTCATCTGCTTTTACTGTATTTGTGTTTCTTCCTACTTTATTGCATTTATTACTGCTTGTTAGTAGCCTGATTAAACTGTAACTGTTATTCTAAGCCTTTGGTTGAATCACTTGGGCTTCAGACCAGTTGTTTTACATTAAGAAGGTTTGTGGTATGCACTGTTGTGACAGGACAGGTAGCTTACATCCATCTATGTTGGGAGTTGTTGATTGAAGGCTTAGTGTTTGTTATTCTAAGAGTGTATTCGTTCTGGTTTAAGCACTTGGGCTTCAGGCCAGTTATTTTACATTAAGAAGGTGTGGTCTGCACTCTTCTGGGAGAAGAGGGTAGATTCTGCCCTTCTGAGCTGGGAGTTTCTGGTTTAAGGCTTATTGTGCCTGCTTATTTGAACTGTTTCTTTCTGAATTTGGTATGCCTTGTTTGCTGTATCATAGACTAAATTCAGACCTGCTGAATCTAGCCTTGTTTGTATAACCTGAGGACTAATCCAGACCATCTTTTTTGGAGAAGGTTCCCCTGCACCCTAGTGGCAGGTGTGTGCAGTTAGAATTTCTCTGACTGAAGACTGCTGGAAAGGGGCTCCGTTTTTAGATTTTTATTGGTTAATTTTTTTTTAAATCAGTTTGTTCATTTGCTACTGTTATATTAAAAAAATACACTTTATGCATCGCTGCTTAGCTAGGGTTAAACTATTCCTGGCGCCATAAAGCCTGCTCTTCAAATTTTCCCTTAGAACTAGCCAGTTTTTTAGTTTTAGCACTTAAATCTGTTTCTTTGAGCTCAGCAGTTGTTCAGAACTCATTGTAAGCACTAAATAAGCTTCAAATTACTACAGCACTCAACTTTCCTCACTTGTCTAGAGGAAAACAGTATTTAGTACTTAATAAATAAGCACCTGACATGTCTAAGGGTCAGTTCCCAGTGCTTACTCCTGTCTACCTGATGAATCTGGGCATCTTGGGGCAATGCAGCAATTACCTCATGTACACAGACAACCGACTCTTCCTACCACCCAACACTACAACCTGTGAGAGATGCATTTATATAGCCAAACTGGAAGCAAAGCTCTCTTCAATCAAGAATGGACTAGACAGTCAAGAGGAGAAGGTATACACTTGCACCACACCACACTCATCACATAGTCCCTCAAAACTTACACCACAAAAACACACACATAGCAACACAAAACACACACCTACATTTGCGGAGGCTCTCAATAAAAATCTGCTCAGGCAACAGAGACCTCCAAAGCAGAAACGCATGCAATCTCCACCCACCAACACAACCCAAATGACACATAGCCCACAAACTCAATGTGCCACTCAACCACAGCCCATAAGGCATAACAATGTACCTAACACTCTAGTCAGAGGTGACTCTATAGTCAGGCACACTGATGTTACACTCACCAGGCTAAACAAAGAGAAAGTTACTGTCAGCTGCCTGTCGAGTGCCAGGATCTGCCACATAATGCATGCACTCAGGTCACTCCACAACAAGTACAAATATGACTCAGTCATTGTCCATGTTGGTGTGAATGACCTGAGATGTATCTCCCTGGACTACATGAAAAGAGACATGGAGGAGCTCTCTGATCTTGTAGCCTAGGCAGGTATGACCCTAGCCCTGAGTAGCATCCTACCATCACCCAGAATTATATCACAGTACAAGGACATAATGCTTGACTTCAACAATTGGCTAAGCTTCTGTTGTCATTCTAAGGGGATCCAGTATCTGTCTTCCTGGGATGACATGATCGACAGATCACGATGCTTTGCCAGAGATGGCCTGCACCTGTTGCCCTTGGGATCTCGGATACTGGCTAAGGCTCTTGCCACCCCTATAGTTCCATGTTTAGGCAAGGGTTAAATGACAAATTCACCACTGTAACAGGTACAAGCAAGCAAAATCTGAGGGCAATGCTACTCAATGCTAGAAGTCAAAACCTCAAAATGCATTCACTCGAGACACTCCTTAAAATGGAGAACATCAACATCTGTGCAGTGACAGAGACCTGGTTCAAGGCTCCAGAGAGCACCCCTGCATTATCAAGCTATAATGCACACCACACCTTTCAGCCACCTAACCTGGACTGAAAAACTAAAGGTGGAGGCGTGTCCATATTCATTAAGGATATCCACACCTCCAGGCTAGTTGCTCAGCATAATACATCCGAGATTATCCAAGTGCAACTACCTCTGTGCAAGACCGCAATTCAAATTGTAACTTTCTACTGATCCTCCACCATGCCCCAAGGATTCTCACTCCTCATTTCTTGATACACTGAAAAATATTAGGATACAACCCAACATCCTAATAATGGGTGATTTTAACTACCCCACCATTAACTGGGAAAATTACTCATGTACCAACTCTTTTGCTCAACATTTTCTGGAATTCATAAATTCTAATGACTTGGATCAACCTATCCACACTCCCACCAGGGGCAGCAATATCCTAGACCTGGTTATTACCAACATGGATGACCGGTGTTCCACACCAGAAGTAAATTCCTTGTTGGTCAGGTCTGACCACAAGCTAATCAGCTTAGACATCCACATCCCACCCCCACCCCCATTAAGGGAAACCACCATAAAAGATTTCTCCAAAGCCAACTTCACACTTCTTAAGACAGAAGTGGCAAACTTCAAAACACCCATGCAGATGGACAATAGAGGTATGACTGCTGAATCCTACACAAATGCACTTTATAAGCACTTACACAAGTGCATGGCTCATGCTATCCTTAACAGAACCAAGATGCTATCCTCCAAAAAAGGAAGCCAATCTGGTGGTCCCCTGCCATAAACAAACTCTACAACAGAAGAAAGAAACTGTTGCAAAAAAGAAAAAAATCCCATGACTGTAAGAACACACTGGTCAACCTCAGTAAGAAGCTGAGATCCCTCATAAAATACTCCAAAGCTAGTTATGAAAACAAAATTGCCACTGATTATACAGACAACCACAAAGCATTCTATAGCTATGTCAAGAATCTCAATGGCAACACTCAGATCTGCTCTGAGTTACAGCACAATGGCACTAAATATACAGAACCAACTGATATTGCCAATATCCTGGCAGAGAGGTTCAGTGCTAACTTTACCCCCCCCACACACCCTAAAGGCCCCATCTCTATACCAGAAGAATGCAGAGTTTCTGTAATCACGTCTGCACAGGTAAAAAACACACTCTTCAAAGCCAAGAACACAGCATCAATGGGACCTGACAACATCCAAGGCTACATTCTACATGAACAACAGAATGAACTGCCCCCCCCCCCCACATAAGCACCATGTTCAGTCATAGTCTCACCTCAGGCTTACTGCCCACTGAATGGCGCACAGTGATGGTTATCCCACTCCACAAATGGGGAGCCACCACAGACCCCAGGAACTACTGCCACATTAGCCTAACGAGCATTGTCTGCAAGGCCATGGAACGTATCATCATGGAACTTATAAACAAAGACATTGGTAATCTCCAAACTCTGGAACCCACCCAGTTCATGTTTGTAAACGTCAGATCATGTCTCCTAAACCTGATTGACTTTTTTGAAGCAGTCACCAGAGCTGTAGATGAGGGTAAGGTGGTTCACACAGACTATCTAGATCTTGCCAAGGCTTTTGACACCATCCCCCACTCTGGAATTATAGATAAACTCACTAAACTAGGTATAAATCCCTATTTCACAAGATGGGTTGCCAACTGGCTCACTGACAGAACCCACACTGTGAAATTAGCAGACTCCAAATCCGACTTCAGACCAGTGGCAAGCGGAGTACCATAGGGTTCAGTCCTGGGTTCTCTCCTGTTTGGTATCTATTTTTCTGAAGTACAGGCTAACACAGAAGGTCTTTGGCTAGCGAAGTTCACAGATGACTGCAAACTAGGAGCCATAATTGAAACTCCTAACGATGTGGACATCCTACAAAAGGGCCTCACTGAGATAGATGCCTGGTGTCAAAGCCATGGCCTCAAGCTCAGTGCCAAAAAGTGCATTGTCATCCCTTTTGGTAAAAACTCTGTACCCATGAGCTACCACATAGGTGTAGTCTACTTAACACCAAAAGTGTGATAATAGACCTTGGGACACAGGTGGACAATAGTCTTTACTTTGATAATCACATTGTCACAGTAGTCAAGAAATCCTTTTACATGGCACACCTCATCACAAAAGGTTTCTCATCCAGGAAAAAAGACGTCATTGTTCCCCTCTACTCATCACTCATTAGACCCATTATAGAGTACAATGCCTCTTTTGGTATGTACCTCAAAAGACATCTACAACAACTGGAAAGGCTGCAGAAATACCTCACAAAGAGGTTTACTGGCCTCAAACAGATGCCCTACACAGACCATCTCAAAAAACTCCAGCTTTACTCCGTCGCATATCTCCTACTCAGAGGTGATCTCTGCCTAACATCCAAAGCTATGTCAAATCCAGAGCTGTTGGACATGCTCCACTTAAAGAAATCCCAATCCCTCTGAGCTACTGTTAGAAAAATATGTATTAATGTATACGTTTAGTGCTTATTAGAAGCTAAAAGGGTTAACACATTACATTCTATTTTATGTACAGTTTAATTTTGTATGAATTTATAAGATGCTTTTTCAAACTGCAGTATGCTTTCTGAAATTGCAAGATGCTCTCTGACCTAGTATTTGCTAGCACAGCAAAATTCATGTTTATGCCTTTTGGAAATGTACTGAGAAGCAGGTGATTATCTGCTAGGTCAGGAAAATGAATGAATAGTGAATGAATAGGACAATACTGTTTTCTATAATGTGATTGAATATGAACAATCAGCCCTGTTCGTGTTATGAGAACATGCACAGCTGCAGAAAAGAAGAGAAACATCAAACAAAGCCTGTTTGAAGAAATGAACTGTAATTTGTACTTGCTTTGTGCTCGAATTAACCATAGTACCTTGAATGATAACATTGCATAGTGAGAAGTTGTATCAGACCGGTGGTCATCAAGGCCACGTTGTTTTTCTTAGGAAGTTTTTTTGTAAACTTGATATGCCAGCAGAAAATCATGGACAAACAGCTGCTGTGAAATAATATTGAAAGAACTTGTGATTTATTACGTCAGCTTAGTAGGAAATACCTTGTAAGAAATGTATAAAAATAGTTTCATTTCCTGATTCTAGTTAGACAAACTCTGTATTAGCACGTTTTTGTCTCCTTGCTGCAAGATTAAAGTGCCTTAACCTGAACCTGCCGTGAGTCAATCATTTTGAAGTTATTTTTCCTTTGACAGATTGGTCCTTCGAGCCTGAACTCTCACTTTGCCTCAGGTCAGATGGGCCAGGTGGCATGAAACCGTACGGGGAAGAAACCACATCGGTTCTTCTGCTTTGAAAGACTTCCGACTGACTTGTCGTTCAAAAGAGACCAGCCACTTTTCTGATCTGTGACTGGCGGACAAGTCGGTATATGAATCAGAGATGGTCAATCACGGAGGCTCAGGTAAGGTGAGATTTACCTTTTTTTCTGTTTTAGATCAGGGACTTGATTGAAAATATCTGTCAGGAGATTTGTTTTGTGCAAGTCAGAGACAGAAAGATTGCAGTCTTGTCATAGATCAGGGAAACAGAATAGGTAAGACAGTTATTCTAGATAAACTGTGAAACAGAAAATCGTGGTACCACATGGAAATAAGAAGGGTTACGTAACATTTTTTTTAACAATCAGAACAATATGGGTAATAAGTGCACAAAAAGTTCCCAAAACCCACCGCTAACCGAAGATGCAAAATATATGCAATCACAGCGTGCCGACAATGTTAGATACTACACAAAATGGGTTAATAAATATGAATTTAATGGCAAATTAGAAAAATCCTTGCTTATTAAACTTGTCAAACAGCTTAAAGCTGACGCAAAAGGTCAGGTAAAAAAGCAACATCAATTGGGGGTTCCTCAGGCACACAGGTGGATTGAGGAAGCAAACCATAGGGAGCAAAAAAGTAATAATTCAAAAGCTATGTTTCTAGATAAAGAAGACAATAATTTGGTAATGGCATCAGCCCCTCCACCCCCTCCACTTCCTGCACCAGAATATGAAGTGAGTGGACAAGCTGGACCACCTCCGCTATACCCGGCTGTTACCGCAAAGCCAAGACCGTATGTTAGAGATCCCATCGAGACTAGGTCTCGAACACGTAACTTAAGAGGAGATATTGAGTTATATGAAATAAACAAAAATTCACATGCTATGAGTGAAGAAGAGATATGTCCACTCATAGAAGTACCAAATCCGCAGGCAGGACAGGACCCGACTCTCCTAGTATATAGACCATGGACACCGGAAGACATCCGGAAAGCCACAGAGGGAATTCTCCATCCAAAAGTTAATTTTAGAAAATTCTTAGAAGACTTACAGGGCATGAGGTTAAGCTATCATTTAAATGGAGAAGAAGTAGAAAACGTAGTCAAACAGATCGTAGGTCCAGATTGGCACATGATCAGTGGCAACTGGAATCCCCGTGACGCAGAGCCCAAGCCACTCCCACATAGCAACGCAGAATTGGATAACAGAGTGAAAGGTCTAACAGACTGAATCTCTGAGAAATGGAAGCCTAGGGCAGACTGGACTTGCATTAATCAATGCATCCAACAGGAAGGTGAAACTGTTGACAGATATTATGCTAGATTATTAGAGTGTTTTAATAACCATTGTGAAATGCAGGTACCTGAAGATCAAACACATGATTCCCCATATGAGCAGCAATTAAAAATGCATTTTTGAACAGCAGTATTTTGCCTATAAGCAGCTTTATTACAAAGCCACATGGTAGACCATCATACAAGTAGATTACAGTCACTACTTGAATATGCTAGGCATGCCGAAAGGCATTTTAACAGTAAAAAGAAAAAGAAAGCCCAAGTATTTGCTATAGAAGACGGAGCAGAAGTTTATGTAGCACAGTCCAGAAAAAAGGACAAGAAAAATGCCCAGGGAAACAAACAATCTGATAAATGATCAGAAGAATTTGAAGAGAGAAAAAAAAGGGGTGAATGTTTTAAATGCGGAAAAAAGGGACATTTAGCAAGGGATTGCAAGCAAAACAAGAAGGCAGCCATAGAAGATAAGGAGGGTGAGGACTGACTATATGATAGTTAAGAATCACTAGAAGGGAATAACCAAGAAAAGACAAATGCAAATGTAATAGAGGGAGTAGAGAATGTGATAGAAGAAATAGAGGAAGTACAAGAAATCACCGATGGTGAAGAAAGTGAAATTTTGGACTTAGCATTATTGAGCCTAGAGCTCTATTTAGCAGACACAAAACCGGAAGTTACACTTCTGGTAGAGGGGAGGGAAGTTAAATTCCTGTGTGACTCAGGGGCTTCATGAACCCTGATACATCCTTCCAAACTACCAGAAAATTCAGAATCACTTGACTACATATTAGGAAAGCAGCCAATGGACAACTGTATCAGGAACCACTCTCCCATAACAGAGCAATAACTGACCCTGTTTCAGGGATGACACAGAAAAGCAAAATTGTTGTTTCTGCAAAATGCCCAGTGAACCTTTTGGGCAGAGATCTTATGCAGATATTTGGCATAGCAGTAGTACCGACTATGCAGGGTATGGAAGCACAGCAACAAATGGATACTTTTGTGGTGCGACCGGAGGGTGAAACATTTTATTGGTACAGCCAGGACTTAGTTACAACTGGTCCAGGGGCAGTAACCGAAGAACTGATGAATGTAGCCATCAGTAAGTCCCCCTCCCTTTACACTGATAAACAGCATTTGTTGCACTGTACTCTGTATTATTGTAGCACACCAGGACCTGATAAGGAATATGAGCAAGAACTGTTTAAAAAACATGCAAACAAATTAGTATTACGTAATCTGTACTGGGACACAGAAGGGAACATTGTAGTTAGCTGTTCATTGCCCCAGGAATTCTTTGCACTCTATAAATCTAATTGATTACCACATGTTAGTTTAACCAAAGACAAGAATGTGAAATGGGCAGATCTTGGAGAAAAAGTCACAAAGTGGGAGAAACAAACAGAGTTTGAATTGTCAGAACAGGGAATACAGAAACAGAAGTTAAATTGGATAGCGCAGACTCACCCAGCTGTACACTTGCAGTCTAGTGAGGACAGCTGATTAGCACTCTTACTAGAAGACGAAGAAAAAGCTTTACGGAGCATACCAGAAACTCTCTGCTCAACAGGGAAATCAGATGTAGGACTAATTTGTACAACAGGACCAGTTACTATTACGCCAAAATAAATATTCAGATCTCAAAAGAGACAGTATCCCTTAAGGAAGGCTGCAGAAATAGGAATCAAACCTATAATAGCAGCTTTACTTAAGGAAGGAGTACTGGTAGAATCTCCTGATTCACCATGTAACACACCCTTATTTCCTGTTAGGAAAGCAAATGGAGAATGGCGTATGGTCCAAGACTTACAAGCTGTAAATGATGCAGTAATACCTAGAGCACCTATGGTGCCAGATCCACACACTCTATTGAATGATTTGAAGCCTCAACAGAAGTATTTCTCTGTGGTAGATATTAGCAATGCATTATTTTTGATACCAATACACCCTGACAGCCAACATTGGTTTGCATTCACATTTCAGGGGAAAAGGTATACATACATGCGATTACCACAGGGGTATTGTGAAAGCCCAACAATATTTGCACAAGAGATGGCAAGCAACTTGGCAGGATTTAGCCCACCAAGAGGCAGCCAAATTTTACTTTATGTAGATGACATCCTGCTGGCAGCCCCCACCCAGCAAGAATGTAGAGAAGATACCATAGCATTACTATAATTTTTAGCCACACAAGGAAATAAAGTAAACAAAAACAAATTGCAGCTTTGGAGAAAGCAGGTTAAATACCTGGGATATGTAATATCCAAAGAAGGCAGAACATTAGATGAAGATAGAAAAATAGCAATTTTACAAGCACCCAAACTGACTACCAAGAAGGAAATTATGTCCTTCCTGGGCACAACTAATTTCTGTCGGAGTTGGATTCCAAACTATGCCTTGGAGTGTGCTCCATTGACCAACTTGATATACAAGAAGCCTATAGTAGCACAAGATTTATTACAATGGACACCAGAAGCAGAATCAGCTTTCTGCAAACTGAAACAACTGATAGCATCCTCATTAGTTTTAGGATTACCAAACTATCATAAACGTTTTTTCCAAACTGTAGATTGTAAACAAGGTTACATGACATCAGTATTAATACAGCAGCATGGGGATAAGCAATGCCCCATAGCTTATTATTTATCACAGCTGGACCCAATGGCACGATCCCTGCCCCACTGTGTACAAGCAGTAGTTGCAGCTGCAATGGCAGTACAGGCTTCGGCCTCAGTAGTGTTGTTCCACCCTCTCACATTGAGAGTGCCTCATGCAGTCGCAATTATTTTACTGCAAGAAAAAGTAGCATATCTTTCTTCTGCTAGACATCTTTCCTGTATGACTATACTCCTGAGCCAACCTCATATGACAATTGAACGATGTACAACTTTAAACCCATCTACATTGCCCCAGACCCCTGCAGAAGGCACACCACACAGCTGCCTGCAGGAGATTGAGAAAAAGAAATTGCCTAGAAAAGATCTAATCGATGTTCCCTTGGATGATGCCGAGGTGACATATTACGTGTACAGCTCATGCAGAAGGGGTCCTACAGGACAGAATCTAGTGGGGTATGCAGTAGTTTCTGATACTGAGATTTTAGAAGCGAAGTCTTTACCACACAACTTATCTGCACAAGCAGCAGAATTGATTGCTTTGAGAGGGCATGTACCTTGGCAAAGGGTAAATGTGTGAACATTTTTACTGACAGACAGTACGCTTTTTCTACTGTACATGTTTTTGCACAACAGTAGAAAAATAGAGGAATGATAACATCTACTGGTAACCCAATTAATCATTTACAATTTATTTTAGATTTGTTAGAATCTATTCAGTTACATCAGAAAGTAGCTATTTGTAAATGCGTAGCTCATACCAAGCAACAGGATAGGATTTCAAAAAGTAATGCGAGAGCTGATATAGCTGCAAAAAAGGCAGCTTCAGCTTCAGAAGTATTTATTTTGAGTGAGGAATTACAACCTTCTGAGATTTTAGATTTAGAAATGTTAAAAACAATGCAGACACTTACTACAAATGTAGAAAAACAGAAATGGATAAAACGAGGAGCAATTCTTGAGAAAGGGCTGTACATCTCCAAAGAAGGAAAACCAATTTTGCCGTCTAACTTGTTTAGATATGCAGCTTTGTTGAGCCATGGGCAGTGCCATGTCTCAATAGGGAGGATGGTACAGTTAGTGAACCGAGTGTTCACTGCATATGGATTTACAAACTACACAAACATTTTTTGTGCAGCATGCCATGTTTGTAACAGGCATCATGCACAAGGGGCATTGAAGCCTAAGCAAGGGAGTTTCCCAACACCACCGTACCCGTTCCATATTATCTGTATGGATTTCATAGAACTAAACAAATGTGAAAATAAGAAATATTGTCTTGTCATTATAGATATGTTTTCCAAATGGGTGGAAGCATTTCCGACCAAAAATCCAGATGCAGCTACTGTTGCAAAAGTCCTTGTTAAAGAAATTATTCCTAGATTTGGCATACCAGAAAAGATCTACAGTGACAATGGCACACACTTTGTAAATCAAACCATACAACAGTTGAGTCAATATTTCGTAATTTCCTTAAAGAACCATTGTGCATACCACCCCCAATCCGCAGGATTAGTAGAGAGGCATAATGGGGTTTTGAAAAACAAACTTAGGAAATTGATTAGTGAGACACAGAAGAACTGGGTGCACTGCCTGCCTCTGGCACTGTTGAGCATGAGAACTGTTCCAAATGCAAAGGGGTTAACTCCTTTTGAAATACTGTTTGGGAGGGCATATTATATACCTCAGTGGAAACCTCTCATGCCTGCAGACCAGGAAGCTGACAGTTCACGTACAGAGTATATGAGATGACTTTTAAGTAATAAACAACTTTTGCAGTTAAATTCTGTTTCAGATAAAGAACAAACCAGACCATTGGAAGCAGCAGTAGTCCCAGGCACGTGGATCTGGGTGAAAGTTATCAAGAGAAGGAACTGGACCACACCAAAGTGGGAAGGGCCATACCAAGTGCTACTGTCAACACCCACTGCAGTCAAGATCGCAGAGCGAGCATCCTGGATTCATCTGACACACTGTAAATTGGTTAAAAACTTTGAACTGGACAAAAAACTTGTTACTGTTACACAAGAACAAAATGACCAGATACGGAGCAAATAGAAATGCTGAACAACCTCAGAAGTATTGCATGATCATTCTGTTGGCCATACTAATAACATTAATCTTTTTGTTGTGGCCTTCCCTTTTTCCAGCCACACGAGGTGAACTGAATAAACGTGAATCATTCATAGACTGGCATCCGAACTTTAACACTTACCAAGCAATTAAATATGTATATACTGAAACTTTTAATGTTTTGAATTGCTGGATCTGCACAGCTATACCAACAGCATACGGGGATTATTAATGACTGCTGTCCCCCTAGGGGTTAATGAGAACTGGGAAAATTTGCTTTTTGATACTACAACTGTAAAATCACAAGACAAAATAGCATTGTACCTGCCTGTTACACAAAAGGGAATTGTATGTTTTTACAAAAATGATACTGTTCAGGTAGGTTGGAGTAATTGTAATATGACTATGCCTTACAAATGTTAAACCAAAGCCAATAATGCAGGTTATATCTGTGATGCAAACTATGACTCATATCTGGAGTCGATTCATAAGACTATTGATGAGATACAACGTAATCCTGTTCTTTTAAAACAACTATCTATTATTGATAAGAAAATGTTTCATGCAGGGCAAGTGTATATTAATACTAAAGTAGAGAATTGTTATTTTGTTTGTGGGAAAAAGGCATACAAATGGTTACCTGAGAACTGGTCCGGCAGTTGTTTTTTGGGTTACCTGGTTCTGGCCATACAACACACTGCAGTTTTGCCTCAAGGAAGAATTTGAAATGTCAGAGAGGTCACCAAGAAAACCAGAAATCCAATCAGAAGGCCTGCAAATCCAGTGGGATGAATCGAAGCAGGCTGGAGAAACCATAACTCTGTAAAAAACAAAGATAAACTGACACACATGGACTTGAGTGACACTATTATATCATGGGCAGGTATAGCCCCTGCATATGGCGCAGTGAAATCGATTTGGGAGCTGAGAAAACTGTCCAAACTTCTTGAAGTAATGAGTAATGCAACTTTTTCTGCTCTCGAGTTAATGACTGATGAACTGAATGTTATGAGAACTGTGGTGCTTCAAAACCGCATGGCTCTTGACTTCACCCTAGCGGCAAAAGGTGGTACATGCACTTTAATAAAAGAGGAGTGCTGTTCGTATATTCCTGACAACCAGCATGAGATAAACGACCATCTTGAGGTGATTCAGCAAGTGTCGGCCATGACCAAACCAGGCACAAACCCACTGATGGACTTTTTCCAGAATTTGTTGGGGGGTGGGGTAGCATCCTAATGAACATCCTGATTGCCATTTGTGTGGGATTACTCCTATTAGGAGTGTGTGTTTGTTGTGGTATTCCCTGCATGAAAAGATTGATCAAAGATTTTATAGACATGTCAGTTTCTGAGACTTTATATCAAAGTACTGAAATTGAAGAACTGCTGAAAAATGAAACACTTTCATAAGTTTAAACTGAATGACTCTCTTAACTGCAAATTCTGAATAGAAAGATGTTAGGAGAAGAAGCAATTGTTTATGCTTTTGAAAATAGAATAACAAGTATTAACAGGGGGGAAATGTTAGAAAAATGTGTATTAATGTATATGTTTAGTGCTTATTAGAAGCTAAAAGGGTTAACACATTTCATTCTATTTTATGTACAGTTAATTCTGTATGAGATTATAAGATGCTTTTTCAAACTGCAGTATGCTTTCTGAAATTGCAAGATGCTCTCTGACCTAATATTTGCTAGCCCAGCAAAATTCATGTTTATGCCTTTTGGAAATGTACTGAGAAGCAGGTGATTATCTGCTAGGTCAGGAAAAATGAATGAATAATGAATGAATAGAACAGTACTGTTTTCTATAATGTGATTGAATATAAACAATCAGCCCTGTTTGTGTTATGAGAACATGCACAGCTGCGGAAAAGAAGAGATACATCAAACAAAGACTGCTTGAAGAAATGAACTGTAATCTGTGCTTGCTTTGTGCTCAAATTAGCTATAGTACCTTGAATGGTAACATTGCATAGTGAGAAGTTGTATCAGACCAGTGGTCATCAAGGCCACGTTGTTTTTCTTAAAAAGTTTTTTTGTAAACTTGATATGCCAGCAGAAAATCATGGACAAACAGCTGCTGTGAAATAATATTGACAGAACTTGTGATTTATTACGTCAGCTTAGTAGGCAATACCTTGTAAGAAATGTATAAAAATAGTTTCACTTCCTGATTCTAGTTAGACAAACTCTGCATTAGCAAGTTTTTGTCTCCTTGCTGCAAGATTAAAGTGCCTTAACCTGAACCTGCCGTGTGTTGATCATTTTGAAGTTATTTTTCCTTTGACAGCTACACACTCTAGGGACCTAAACCTTGTCACCACAATAAACAGAACATGCTGGAGGGATAGATTGCATTCCCAGAGACTTCCCATACCCTGGAACAAACTATCTATTTCAAACAAAGCTCCTCATCAGCACTCTTCAAAAAAAAATCGTGATGATTGGATGGGAAATAGAAAATTCACCCCAGGAATCACCTCTGTGACTCTGCTCGACAGGGGCATAGAAAAATAATTTTCTTGGGTGGCGAAAGCCAGGGTACCTTTTTGGCTAGGCTCATATAGACCCTAGGGCCGATAGCCTAGTACCTACCTTTGAAGCTATGAACCTATCAACATGTATGTAGGTATAATACCAGTGGAGTAGAGATGCACAGAGGTGGGTAAGGTAGCAGGATAGGTTGTAGCATTTGCACAATATGCAGGGATGTGTCTGTTAAGTTGGTGTGGGTTTCATATTGTGTGAGAGTGGTCAGTATGTATGCATGTTGAGGTAAGACTTGGTGGCCATTGCCCACTACTGCTGATGACAGGGACAAGTCTTCACAACTGCAGTGATAAAGACAATCCCCACTAGTATAACACATGCTAGCAGTAAGCCATTGTAAATGCATGGTAGTAATATGTATCACCATCTGAAAGACTGACATGGCATGGCTGTCGGGCTAGATATACAAGTAGTACACAGGGGAAAGTACCCAGACATACAGTATATATTGTGTCACTGTGAAATGGGCACACCCTTGGAATTGTACATACAGGTATGCATCACATTATCTGGTCATGTAGTAGGGGATAGCAGTGTCATCTGCCCAAACACTCTCAAATCACAAAGGAGGGAGGACTGATGTATTGGGAAACAGCTGCTCTACCTGCACATGCAAGCATAACTGCAATGCTCAATACATATCTGTGTGTCAGATGCAAGTAGTGTCCATAGCACACATGCACCCAGCTCACGCAGACATCACCCACAGGTACCTCTCTGGTTGTACCCCTGCTGTGGTGAATGGGTACAATATGACCACAGGCTGTATATGGCAATAGCGAAAGAATGTAGCATGCAGTACAGGTGTCCCATGCAGGTGTGTCACTAGCTGTAGGTAGCAGACTGCCAGCATCCATACCACCTGATCAAGACTGATAGAAAATATAGACATGAACACCTATCACACCTACCCTGTCAAACCAGGGGAATATACTGTATGATGGTCTGAGACTATAGGACTGACAGAATGCAACGGCCTGGCACATCTGGCCCTCAGCAATACCTAATTCCCCACAGGCCTCTGCCAAAGGCCTGTGTCTCAAACTTACTGCAAATGCATGTTATGTCATGGACACCCAAATAACATAATGCACTCCACATAAGCCATATGCAAGGCCATGTGGACAAACCACAGTAACATGTCCACCATGTCCCACTGCATGAATTGTGGACCATCACTAACACACACCTGTGATGAGGTGATACCCTTAGGGAAAGTATCAGAGAATGTATGCATAATGTATGGAAGAGGTTAGAATAACAGAGGGGGGTGGGAGCATGGGCAGCATGGAATGTGCAGGGTCTGACACCAAGTTGTGTGCACATACATCCCTGCTGCAAACACATACAATGGTGGCTACACACACCCGCCCGCACACACAGTGTAGGTCCTAAAGTCCTGACCCCCCCCCCTGGTAACCTGTATAAATCCTGTTGTTGTGAGAGTGAGTGCATTGATCACAATAAGATATCAGCGTCATGTCATGTTGATGGGTGTACAAATATGGGGTCCTCTGCCAGCACTGTACCCAAGTGCAGAACTGGATACAAACACACAGCAGCAACCACAAGTGAGCCCCACCAGAATGGCATAACTGAATAGTGAGAATACGATAATATATCAGACAGCTGCACAGTCACCAGACACAGCTCACTTGGCTAACAGCAGTACCATGCAGCTGAAGCAGCACAGATAGCACACATTGTCTGAATACACCACATCCCCTACACAGTTGGTCCCTATAACACATGAACAACAATTACCCTGCCACACTATCCCCTGCACAGCAGGTAGGCATAACACCAAATGGGTCTGACTGGAGTACACAAAACAGTTTGCTACCTAGAACATTTCAATACAGAACTGACATGCTCACACACTTAGAGAAATGAAGGCAATGTTAGACAACAACATACTGAAAGGTCATACTGGGTATGCTCACACGCTTAAACAAATGAAGCCCATGCCTGCAAAGAACAGTGGACCAGACATATATGGCAGTTGCAGATGTTAGTGCAGACACTCCTCAGTATGCACCACTCATGCTTTGCACACACAGTGGATAGGAATACAGGCATATATCCAAGGACAACACACTATAATAAGCCAAAAGTACATGAACATAGATGTGTGGAAGAGAGTGACTGTGACAAGGAGCCATCCATTATGAGGCCTGTCCCACTCAGCACACAGCCAAATGGCTACAACCACATGAGGTTAAGATGTCACTCACTGTAGACATTAGCCACCGGTATCTGTCAGCATTACGGACTATGTGGAGCAAATGCTAGCTCTGCAACATGACTGTACAAGGAAGTAGTCATCTAGCAGCTGTATAGATGTACCTGTGGAATATAACCCTGTGTGTGCCTGCGTGTGGTGTGTCAACCTCTAGATGAATGGGATATGACCCATGCACACATACTGCCCTCTCCATAGCCCTACTATGACAAGCCTGCTGAGGTCATCCACTTTGAACTACGCCTTTAGGAAAGATGCAGCCCAGTAATCTACTTGGTGCATCATATAACTGCGTACTGGTGTAGTGTGATAAACTAGTTAGGTAGGAGTTCTAATCCCAGAAATGGCAAGTGTGTGTGTGTAGAGAGCAATGCTTTTTAGGCTAGTCACACTCACTACAAATCAAATTCCCTACTTTGGCAAGGCTGCTGATGTCATTCACTGTGGAATACACCTTTTGGAAACCTCAAGCCCAGTAATTTCCATAGCATGTCTTATAATTGAGTACTCTGTAGTGTGACAAAATAGTTAGATAGGAGTTCTAATCCCAGAAATGACAAGTGTGTGTGTGTGTGTGTGTGTGTGTGTAGAGAGCAATGCTTTTTAGGCTAGTCACACTCACTACAAATCAAATTCCCTACTTTGGCAAGGCTGCTGATGTCATTCAATGTGAAATACACCTTTCAGAAAGATGTAACCCAGTAATCTCTGTGGCACATCCTATAACTGCATACTGTTGTACTCTGATAAACTAGTTAGGTAGGAGTTCTAATCCCAGACATGGCAACTGTGGGTGTGTGTGTCTCTGTCTGTGTAGAGTGCAATGCTTTTTAGGCTAGTCACACTCAGTACAATTCAAATGCCCTACTTTGGTAAGGCTGCTGATGTCATTCACTGTGAAATACACCTTTTGGAAAGCTGTAGCCCAGTAACCTCCATGGCATGTCCTATAACTGTGTACTGCTTTAGTGTGATACAATAGTTAGGTAGGAGGTCTAATCCCAGACATAGCAACTGTGTGTGTGTCTTTGTAAAGAGCAATGTATTTTAGGCTAGTCACACTCAGTACAACTCAAATGTCTTACTTTGGCAAGGCTGCTGATGTCATTCACTGTGAAATACACCTTCTGGACAGCTGTTGTCCAGTAATCTCTGTGGCACGTCCTGTAACTGAGTAGTGCTGTAGTGTGATACACTAGTTAGGTAGGAGTTCTAATCCCAGACATAGCATCTTTGTGTGGGTGTCTCTGTCTGTGTAGAAAGCAAGAAAGCAATGCTTTTTTAGGCTAGTCACACTCAGTACAATTCAAATGTCCTACTTTGGCAATCCTGCTGATGTCATTCACTGTGAAATAAACCTTTGGGGAAGGAGTCCTCCCATAATCCCCTTGGTGCATCATATAACAGCTTTATGATGTAGTGTGATACAGAACTCTGGCATGGGTTCAATTCCCACACATGGTTTCTATGTCTGTGTAGGGAGCAATGCATTTTAGGCTAGTCACACTCACTAAAATTCATATGCCCTACTTTAGCAATCCTGATGATGTCATTCACTGTGAAATACACCTTTGGGGAATCAGCACTCCAGTAGTCCTCGTGGTGCATCCTATAACTGCATCATGCTGTAGTGTAATATAGAACTCTGGTGGGGGTTCTATTCTCACACATGGCAGTTGTGGATATTTTGTGTGTGTTTCTATGTTTGTGTAGGAAGCAATGCATTTTAGGCAAGTCACACTCACTACAATTCAAATGCCCTGCTTTTGTAAGCCAGCTGTCATTCACTGTGAAATACACCTTTGGGGAATGAGTACTCCAGTAATTTCTGTGGTGCGTCCTATAACAGCTTCATGCTGTAGTGTGCTGTAGAACTCTGGTGGGGCTTATGTTCCCCCATATGGCAGTTGTGGATGCTTTGTGTGTGTTTCTATGTCTGTGTAGAGAGCAATGCATTTTAGGATACCCACACTCACTACAATTCAAATGCCCTACTTTGGCAATCAAGCTGATGTCATTCACTGTGAAATACACCTTTTGGGAAGAAGTACTCCAGTAATCCCCATGGTGTGTCCTATAACTGCTTCCTGCTGTAATGTGATGTAGAACTCTGGTAGGGCTTCTATTCCCACACATGGCAGTTGTGGATGTTTTGTGTGTGTTTCTATGTCTGTGTAGGGAGCAATGCATTTTAGGCTAGTCACACTCACTACTATTTAAATACCCTGCTTTGGCAATCCAGCTGATGTCATTCACTGTGAAATATACCTTTGGGGAAGGTGTATTGCAGTAATCTCTGTGGTGTATCCTGTAACTGCTTAGTGCTGTAGTGTAATATACTAGTTAGGTAGGAGTTCTAATCGCAGACATGAGAGGTGTGTGTGTGTGTGTGTGTGTG
This sequence comes from Protopterus annectens, assembly GCF_019279795.1. NCBI lineage: Eukaryota > Metazoa > Chordata > Ceratodontiformes > Protopteridae > Protopterus > Protopterus annectens. Next base: position 1,019,401,217 of record NC_056728.1, on the reverse strand, counting down.
TGTGTGTGTGTGTGTGTGTGTGTGTGTGTGTGTGTGTGTGTGTGTGTGTGTGTGTGTGTGTGTGTGTGTGTGATTTGTATCCTGTGTGGAGGTGAGTGCGAGTGTGTAACAACTGAACTCAATGTGGACCGGGTTTTGCAAAATTCGTATATGGTAACCCTAGTATATATCACAATGTCCACCATACAGGGATAACAGATGTGAAAGAGCTGAGAGGCTGGGGTGCAAATCCATACCCCTACATTTGACATCAAGGCCATCCGAACAATGTTAGCAACCCTTGTATTACCCAGACAACGCTGTCAACCCATGTCTCACACACACACACACACACACACGCACACACACACACACACACACACACACACACACACACACACACACACACACACACTTGCCTAGGCAACAGCTGCTATGTTGGTAGAACCTTGCATATTGCCCACTGATAGTAACCATGGTGTGATTGCAGTGTGCTACAGAGGGCTTGGCACCTGTCCATCAGTCCAATAGGCACATACATGCCGACAGTGCACCTCCCCATGTTCCCCACAGGACACCTAGAACACCTGTAGTGCCATCAAATGTGACCCACAAAGGACATGACATGCCTGAAAAACATGCCCTGGATGAAAAGATGCCACTGACACCAGGGAAAACCAGCATCATACTATCAATGTAGGTGCAGAGTCAACCTGCTGTCCATTAACAGTTCCCACCACATGAGGCCAGGACTGGCACATCTCATGATAACAATCTGTGTACACAACATGGACCATACACCCCAGGTACAGTTCCACATGTCACTGTATATGCATGTGGGAGGTGTGCTCATCCCAGACACCATCCATGGCATGGACTAATTAACACATACATGGCAAGCAATGCACATCATACAATAGTCACCCAGGGGACTGGATGATGAATGCAATACACACCTGTGTGGGCAAATCCAGACAGTACAACCCTGAGCCACAATGCAGATCATTGTCATGTGGCCTGATGCCAAGGTATACCCATCACCTAACCTTGTATAGCCGTCTGGAAAAGTCGACCACTACACACCAGTGAAGCAATGCACCTATGCATGTCAGTACTGGACCCTGTGCCTGCGTGTGTGTTGTATGATGAGTATGACCACATTCACACTCACTACAACCCCCATTGGCATACTGAAGCATGATGTCTGATTTCAGACACCTCCACATACCCTTTGCCCATATAACTTCCATATGACCCCTGCGGTGCATGTGATACCTGCACAGTACTGTGTTGTGGCAATCTCACTAGTGATGAGTTGTATTCCTGCCCCTGCCAAGTGTGTCAATGTGTGTGCATCCCTGTGAGAGTGTGGCTTCTTGACACTGACACCTGTTCATGTGGACAGGCACATGTACTACACCTACCGTATAGTTATCATATCCCTGTTGCAAATGTCACTCACCATCACATATATGTTTTGAGGGCTCCTCAACACGTAACTTATGGTGGTGCATCCAATAACTGCATAGACATATGATAGCACTACATAGTAATCAGGGGTTTTATACCCTGTAGTCATAGGTGTGTGACACAAACATGCTTAAGTTTTACTTTCCCACCCCTCCCTGACTTTTCTTTGCCTCTGTCTGCCACTCTCACTACCTCTCTGGGGGATGTGAATACTTACACTTGCTTTTCTTAGGCAGCAGCATGTTTATTTTAAGTGATGCTCATGATCAGCTAATGGCCTCTGCCCCATAATAAGTGACATCATATCTGATAACAAGACAGTGAGATATCAGACTGCTACACATGTTATGTATAGTAGGGGTTATATTTGATGACATAACCTGGATATTCTGTGGTTGTGTGTACAGTGTTGAGGTCTGTGTACTTATGGTTATTGTCAACAGTGTGTGTATTGTTAATATGTACCTTGGCCTGTGTACAGACTGTGGGAGATGTCATTGTTCTTGGTCCTGGTCTATCTGATGTTACATGCTGCTCCACTGTATGTTATTCTATTGGCTTACATGTTTGTAGGGCCAATCACACACATCCCATACCACAGACAGGCATCAGACCACACTGTGTAGTGGGGCCAGTATATGTAGGGTTAGTGTGTGAGTGGCACATATGAGGATGGTGTTGAACTGTGAATATACTGTAATATTATGCTAGCTTACCATATGTGGCTGTGGCTGTGTTCACATTGATTGTGGTTATTCACTTTCGCACAGGTGTCTGTTACTCTGTGCTGTGACATGCCTGTAGAGCCTGCTATATAAGCAGGAACATGGGTATTCCCCTTCCCTTAAAATTGCCCCCCTCCCGGGAAAAAAATTTTTTGTGGGGGGTGTTGAAAATTTTTTTGTTTTTTTTTTTTGGGTGCCCCCCCGGGGGGGGCCCCCCAAAAAAAGGGTTTTAATTTAAAAATTTTTTTTTTTTTTTAAAAAAACCTTTTTTTTTTTTTAAACCCCAAAAGGGGTTTTTCCCCCCCAAAATTTAAAAATTTATTTTTTTTCCCCCCCTTTTTTTTTTTGGGCCCTTTTTGGGGTTCCCCCCCCTTTTTTTCTTAAACCCGTTTTTTAAAAAAAAAAGGGGGGGGTTTTTTTTCCCCCCCCGGGGGGTTTTTTTTTTTTTGGGGGTTTTTTTGGGGGGTTTTTTTGGGGGGGGGGGGTTTTTTTTTTTATTTTTCCCCTTTTTTTTTTTTTTTTTTGGGGGGGTTTAAAACCCGGTTTTTTCCGGTTTTGGGGGGTTTTTGGGGGCCCCCAAATTTTTTTGGGAAAAAAAATTTTCCCAAAAAAGGGGTTGGCCACAGGGTTTGGGGAAATTTGGGTGGTTTGTTTTGGGGGGGGGGGTTTTTTGTTGGAAAACTTTTTAATTTTTAAAAAAGGGCGGGGTTTTAAAAATTTTTGGGGGGGAAAAAGGGGAAATTTTTTTTCCCCCTTTTGTTTCCGGGAATTTTTTTTAAAATAAAAACCCCCAAAAATTTTGGAAAAAGGGGGTTTTGGGAAACCCCATTTTTTTTGGGTTTCCTTGGTTTTCCCGGGTTTTTTTCCCAGGGGGGTTTTGCCCCCCCAAAAAAATTTAAAAAAATTTTAAGGGGAAAATTTTTTTTGGGGTTTTTTTTTTTTTTGCCCAAAAGGGGGGGAAAAAAAAATTTTTTTTCCGGGTTTAAAAATTTACGGTTTTAAACCCCTTTTGGTTTCCCCCTTTTCCGGGGGGGTTTTTCCGGGATTTTCCCCCCGGGGAAATTTTTTTTAAAAAAAGGGGTTTTTTTTCCCCCCACCCCCCCCGGGGGGGAAAAAGGGGAAAAAAGGTTCCCCCCCAAAAATTTTAAAAACCCCTTTAAAAAATTTACAAATATATTTTTAAAAAAAAAAATTTTTTAAAATTAAAAAACCCTTAAAAAAAAATTTTTTAAAATTTTCAAAAAATTAAATTATCCAAAATTTTAAATTTTAAAAAAAAAACCCCTTTTTTAAAAAAAAATTTTAAATAATATTATCAATAAAATTATAAAAATTAATATATATAAAATAAAAAAATTTACAAAAAAAAAAAAAAAAAATTTTTTTTTTTTTTAATATTAATATATTTTAAAAATTTATAAAAAGGTTTTTTTTATAAAAATTAATATTTTTTTCCCCCGGGGGGGAAAAAATAATATTTAAAAAAAAAAAAAAAATTTTTTTTTTTTTTTTTATATATATAAAATTATATTTTTTTAAATTTTTTTTTTTTTCCCCCCCAAAATTTTTTTTAAAAAAAAAGGGTTAAAAAAATTTTTAAAAATTTTTTTTTAAAAAATTTTTAAAAAAAAATTTTTTTTTTTTTGGAAACCCCCTTTTTTTAAAAAATTTTTTTTAAAAATTTTTTCTTTTTTTAAAATTTTAAAAAAAACCCCCCCTTTTTTTTAAAAAAAAAAAACCCCAAAAAGGGGAAAAGGCGTTTTAATTTTTTTTTTGGGGGCCTGCGGGGCCTTTTTTTTGGGGGGGGCCCCGGGGTTTTAAAAAAAATTTAAGCTTTTTTGGGGCCAAAAAAAGGGGCCCCTTTATTAAAAGGGAAAAAAAATTTTTTTTAATTGGGAAAAAAACCATTTAAAAAAGGGTTTTTTTTAAAAAAAGGGGGGGTTTTTGGGGGGCCCCCCCAAAAAAAAAAAGGGGGGGAAAAATTTGAAAAATTTTTTCCCAAAACCCCGGGGGGGGAAAAAAAATTTTTTTTGGGCCCCCGAAAAAATTTTTTTAAAAAAAAAAGGGGGGGGGGCCCCCCCTTTTTTGGGGGGCCCTGTTTTTCCCAAAAAAGGGGAAAGGGGTTTTTTCCCCCCCCCCAAAAAGGGGGCCCCCTTTTTCCCTTTTAATTTTTCCCCCAAAACCCCCCCAAATGGAAGGGGAAGGGGGCCCAAAAAATTTTGGGGGGGAAAAAATTTTTTAAAAAAAGGGGGTTGAAAAAATTTTCCCCGCGGAAACCCAAAAAAAACCCCCTTTAAAAAAGGGGGGGGAAAAAAAAACCCCAAAATTTTAAAAAAACCCCCCCCCTTTTTAAAAAGGTTTTAAATTTTTTTTAAAAAAACCCCCGGGGGCCCCCCGGGGGGGGTTTTTTCCCCCAAAAAAAAATTTTTAAAAAATTTTTTTCCCCCCGGGGGGGAAAACCCTTCCCCAAAACCCCAAAAAAATTTTTTAAAAACCCCAAAACCCCCCAAAACCCCAACAAAAAAGGGGGGGGTTTGCCTTTTTTTTTTTTTGGGGCCCCCCCAAAAACCCTGGGCCTTAAAAACCCCCCTTGGGGTTTTTTGGGCCCTTTAACCCCTTCCACCCCCCCCCCTTTTAAAAAAAAAAAGGGTTGGGGGGAAAGGGGGCCCTTTTTTTTGGGGTTTTTTTTTTGGGGGTTAAAAACCCCCCTATTCCTTTTCCCTTTCCCAAAAAAAAAAAAAAGGGGGGGGGGGGGGGAAAAAAAAAAACCCCCCCCCCCCCCGGGGGGGTTTAAAATCCCTTTTTTGGGGGGGGGGGGTTTTTGGGGGGAAAATTTTGGGGGGGGGGGGGGTTTTTTTAAAATTCCTTTTTGGGGGTTTTAGAAAAAAAAAACAGTAAATTTTTTTTTTTTTTTTTTCCCCCCCCCCAAAAAAAAAAAAAAAACCCCCAGTTATGCATGTGTTGTGTGCAGCCTACCTGTAATACATTGGACACACAGTCATGTTAGTTAGCAGTGATAGACCCTGGTATATCAGATGTGTGTCTGGCTGTTATGTGTCTGTTAATGTGTATATGACAGTATGTCACAGTACGTATTGCCAATATAGACCCATTACATCCCCCATTAGCATACTGTACATGTCTGGGATGTTCTGCATGTAACATGTGACCTGGGACACACCTTACCCTAAACGCTGCGTGGTGTGTGCAATGTAAGCCACACACTTCAGTATCACTACATAGCTAGGTAGGGGTCTAGTCCCAGTGTTGCCAACTAACAGTGTGAGTGTATGTGGATGGGTCTACATCAGGTTGTAGGGTATACATGCCTCAGTGGGTCACCTGTCCATGTGGCACAGGCAATAACCATTTTAGTAACCTGTGACGTGTTCAAATGTACCCCAGATATGTTACAGCCATGATGTCACCACAGTGCCATACCCTGTTGTGGAATATGACTGCAGACCATCCTCGTGCTGACACATGTACACCTACAACACAAATGGATAACATTATAGGGACCACAATCAACCAGTGTTACTAACAGCTATAATACATCATTGCTGGACAGCTACACTACCTGCCATATATGCATTACACTTTACTCCTTACAACATGCTACACTGCAGTACTGTGGTACACTGTAGTACAGTCACCATGTGCATCAGAACAATATTAGCCTGTCCCTGCATTGATGGTATGGATGACAAGGATGTGGCATAGGTATCATCATATGCACAGGGCATCCTTGTGCTGACACATGTACACCTACAACACAAATGGATAATATTATAGAGACCACAACCAGTGTTCTGAATAGCTATAAGGTATCATTGCTGGACGGCTACTCTACCTGCCATATATGCATTACACTTTACACCCTACAACATGTTACACCACAGTGCTGTGATACACTGTAGTACAGTCACTGTGTGCATCAGAACCATATTAGCCTGTCCCTGCATTGATGGAATGGATAACAGGGATGTAGCACAGGTATCATATGCACAGGGTGTGATGTTGATTTGCCAGAGGCTGAGGGTGGGAAATACATTTGACACCATGTGTGTGGGTGGGGGGTGCACTGTGTAAGCTGGGCATGGTGCTGTGGTGTGTGTAGGTATGGGGTTGTCCTAGGTGTGTTTGCATAGTGTGTGGGTATGCATGCACACAGTTCTGCCATGTGGCTGCCCTACACAGGTGTTTATGTACAGCTGCAGGCCATACCTGGCATGGTGTGCAGTTCACTGCCTCCAGCCATGGACACGTGGACTGTGCCTGCCAGGGGTTCCATGGGCACATCCAGGTACAGGCCTCAATCTGCTACTCTCATTTGATGATGACATATGTCCACTGGTACCAGGTCCCTCCTGGGACTGGCCAGGACCATGTGCTCATGGCCTGCTGTGCTGTGGTGTGGACAGCTACCCCCCACAGTGTCGGGGCTGGTACTGCTATTACGGGAGCCCCTTGCTATCCTAGCATGCCCATGTTGACTACCAGCTGTTGGCGTTTCTGGCCTACGTCTACATGGCCATCACTGCACTCCCACCACATGAAGTACAGACAGACCATGGTCAATGAAGGCCATCATCTCACTAGACTGTCTATTGCATGAACTCAGTTAATCCACGCATGGCAGCAGCTTGTTTACTGGCATTGTCATTTGCAAATGTGAGAGTAGCCCTCTGCAGCCTCAGGCCCTGTCTGGTGTAATGTTCTATACATGCCTGTGCCGCCATGACAGCCTGAAACATGCGCCTGCTGGTACCAGCTATGTCGCCTCTGCCAGGAGCATGATGTCCAGCGGCCCTACCATGAGCATCCTGGGACATCTGCCTATGTGGTGCCATGCCGGACATCTGGCTATGCCTGCTGCAAGCAGACACAGTAGGCATGGTTACCACACTTTCCTGTGCACTGCTACCGAATGCTAGCTGTCCCTTCGCTATGGCCACTGGTGATGGAGTGTGTATAGGCACTGAAACTGTGTGCAGGGTTGGGGTGGCTAAAAGTTAGATGTCAAATGTTGGTGCAGTGTCGGCCCGTGACAACCGCACCTGTGCCTCAACAGTATTATCATCATCTTCAGTGCCTGTATGGACACCAACATAAGATTGCATGCAGGAGGGACCATGACCCACCTCGCCACCTGCGGGGGAAAACAATAAACACACTTTAAAACCTGCACAACATTGCCTAACAATACAAACACACACACACACACACACACACACACACACACACACACACACACACACACACACACACACACACCTCCATAATACCTTCCTGTCCATGGCTTTACAGACAGTCCTATGTATATGTCCATGTGGTACCCCATCCTGCATCACACTTGCTAGCATACACACATTGATACCACTCATTAACATATCAGTACTATAAATGCCTAAACAAGCAGTCACAACACAAGATCTGTTACTAGTTTATCTGCCTGACCTGTGTGTAGTGGTTTTACATGGCCTCACTGCTGTCATTCTGTATGCACCTTCTGTATGTCTGGACATCGTGAGCATGGCCCCTACATGTGTGGGCTATGTTCTATCCATAATAACATGCACTGGTGTGTCATGTGTATGTAATGCTCAGTACATGCCAGATATGCTGCTCCTTCAGCCTATAATGTGACAACTGTAATATTTGGATACACTCCTTGGTGTTGACTAGTACTTCTCCAATGTATCTGCAGCACTGCATACGTGGGTTGTAGGTGACCTCTCTGCTGAATGCGATATTAAGAGTGTAGCTGGTGTCTACCTTCCCTCTGGATGCCTGTTCCATGCTATAGACCATTTTATACTATCAGTTGCCCTGTGATTACACACATGACAAGTATTCCTGGTGTGTAATGTGGCAGTCCATGTATATGTACTGCATGATCCCAGAGGGAGGTACTGCTGTATGAACACCCCACAATCACACATGTGCATACATGGTCAGCCACACAAACACACAAACATGCACAGAAGCATCCTACATGCATCAACCTCCCTCCATGTCACCAGAGTGACCCTACAGACAAACTGACTACCCACCAGGATGCACACACACACACACACACACACACACACACACACACACACACACACACACACACAGGTGAGGTTGCACAATGAAAGTACACACAGTCCTCCTATTACTCCTCTGTCAATATGCATAACATATGGTACCCAACAGCATGCAGTGCAGCTATAGTCAATCCATGCTGGCAACATATACATGTGTGTGATGCATGTGCTGTGTCACTAGGTGAAGCCTTTTCCCCTGGATACCAGTCTGGCATGAAAATGGTATTTCTGTGCACCTGTTCTGCACCCTGCAATGTACTGTGCACCACACCTCACAGGTGTACAGCCCATTGCTGAATGTGTACTACTGTGTTGGTTATGTCAGCTTTAATGCTCACAGCCCCTATGTTTTCCAGCAACACATACCTGGGATGATATGTGGACAGATGTCATTTGTGATTGCCTGATGCCTGATGTACAGCTCTCAATATCAGCAGACCATGTATGACCAAACCAATACTCTTACACTAAAAACACAAGAGCATACCATGGCTATGGGGGGTGTACACACCCTTCCTGATATGACGCACACATTGATGATCTGCATTGGGACCACATCACTGCATATCTTAACGGTACATATGCCTGATATGTGACATATGCCCTGTACTTTCACATGCAGTGTCTACGGAATGTGTTAGGTGTGTGGATGCTGACTGCAATGTACACACTCTGTGTGGGCATATGTGTGGTATGACAGTTTGACACACCTCTTATTGTGTGTACTACAGCAGTCACTACTCTTTGTGGGTGTATACCAGTGTGGGTCATCTGCAATTGCCAGTGTATGTTCAGTCTGCCCTACAGATGTCCCCTACTCTGCAAGGTCTACTCATGTGCACATCCCCTTGGCATTCCCACACTGCTGTCACTATTGGTGTGGGGGTAGGGATACATCTGCCACAGGTCCTGAACCTGACTATGTGCAGATACAGCTATTCTTAGCATCCTTAGGATCCCTGCTGCAGTGCAATGGTGTGTCATGCTGACACCCCCCCTTCAGCCTTTTTGCAGATGCATGACAAGTAAGGCCTACACATGTGTGTCACTTTGCAGTGTCCCAAGCACTAAACACCACATGTTACAGCCTAGTCACAGCTGATAATGTGGACTATTGTAATGCCTTATGCCATAGTGTATCTCTGCAGTAGTTGCAATTTTCCTACAGGTATATACACTAGTGTTGCACTGCATATGGGTGTTGTTCTAAACATGTCCTTACTGTAAGCCATGTCTCCCACCATTATGTTACTCCATGTGGACACATTTCATAATGACAGGATGTTAGTTATCATGCAGGAGTCTGACATACCCTTCCAATGCGCCATCATGGTCACCCCTGTGATGCCGTGCATTTCACAACAACAATACATGCATATGTACAACATGCATTCTGGGTAGGTGTGTTAGATGTGTGTATGGAATATACCATTGCCATTACATTCCCAGTGTGTTGGCAAGCATCTACATAAACCATACTACAGGCTGCTGCCTTGCTAGTATCCCAGAGGGACCTACATAAGAGGTTGAAAGATGCAATGCCAGTGGCCACACCTGTGGTAGTGCTACACGGTGGGTGCAGTATTACAATACATCAACAGCATGTTTCCACAATACTAGCACATATAGACATCTGTTTATCACTACTATGCAGCAACACAGTATACCTATGACATGTCAGATATGCATGCTCTACCTGTACCAATGCAGATGTATATGCAACAGTGGTCTACGGATGTGCCCTGTGGCCTTACCCTGCATGCTCCTCAGCCAGTGTGTGGCACCCACCTCCACAAAGGTGTCTGGTGGTTGGTGGCTGGCCAGATGGGCAGGTGCCACGAGGCTGGCCAGGAGCCCGTCCACATGTGTTGGGGGAATGGATGGCATGGCCCCCCCCCCTGTGGTGAGGTGATCCTCCCAGACTGAAGTAGCACTCCAATGGGCATTGCAAAGCTGGTCTGTTCAATGATGCTGGACCTGCTCATAACTGCGGTTGTGCAGTCCGACATCATTGACCCTGTGGACTAGGTCATTCCACAGGGCAGTCCACTCCTGCTGGTCATGGGTGGCCCAGCCAAACAGTACAGGGTAGTGTTTGATTAAATACGTGATCAACACTTCATTTTTGGCAGCTGAATATGTTGTCAATCGTGCATGTGACATCTTGGCTGAAAGACATAAAGATGGAAACTGATCTGAGCAACTCATACAGCAAGGTTACCACAGCTCTTAACACACAACTCTGTCACCCCCCACCATATCAGTGACAACAAACTGTACACACAACTCATTAGGTATGGCTATAGCTTACCTGCCAGTGGGACAGATATTGTATTGTACCACACTTTCTGCTATGTGTTTGTAGCCATGTTCCCTGTGTGGACAATATCATTGCTGGCCTGTTACAGATATTCACCTGCATGCCATTGTCAGGGCCACTATGGTTCCATATATGCCTGTGGTATGGCTCCTTTGTGATTGCTGCACATCTGACATCCTGTGTTGTAGGGGATATCTATGCATGCTGTTAGACATTTTCCGGGATTGTGTAGACTATTACTACCAACATATGTTCTATAACAGTGATACAATAGCATGTATATGCACTACTGCCCAGCAGAACCACCTCTCCAAACCCATCTGCCCATTTACCTGGCCACATCATATGTGTGTCCTACCCAGGGGCCTCTTCATGTACTGGTCCAGCAATACCGTCAGGTGGAACCAACCCAGGGGATGTTGTTCCACCCCCAGAGGGCACACACAGTCATGTTCCTGACCCTGAGGTCAGGTCCAGGGTCTGTTCCATAACGGGCTCCACAGACACATGTGGGATGTGCTACATCACTCTGAGGCACCTAATACACATTCACAGGGCCAACATGCTCTTCCTGCTCAGCTTCCAGGCTAAACACCTTCAGAACATGGACTGCTGTTGTGAGTAGTAGTGGGGGGGCGTGTTCCCATTCTGTCCATATTGGGGCCTATGGGGCATCCACATCACAGACCACACACACCATCCAGGGTGTTTACCCACTACATGTGTCACATACCACCCCTGTAGACTGTCCTCTATATCTATCAACCCTGACCACCTCCACAACTATACCTGCCATACTTCCCCATATTTCCATTCCATACTTCACAGATGAGGGCAATGTGGTCCCAACAAGGGGTTAACATGTGACATACCCATCCATGTTGCAGACACTGAAAGCTGTAGATAACTGTGTGTATTGCTATGTGTGCTGTTTCGTCGCACATAGCATGCAGCACTGTGGTAGTAATATAGGGGCCGTGTGTTTACATACATATATGTTTGTGTGTGTGTTTGTATATATGTAGACGTACATATAGGTATATATCTATATATGTGTAGATATATGTGATGTATATATGTGCTCATATATATGTCTACACATGTGTATCTGTATATTTGGGACATACATGTAGATATATATATATATATATATATATATATATATATATATATATATATATATATATATATATATATATATATATATATATATATATATTGTGGGGCTTTTCTCTCCGGCCTCCACTGAAAATGGACCTACTTCCAGTCGGACACTCCCGGTCAACAAATATAAATAAATACATAAATAAATAAATAATATAGATATGTTTATATATTGTATATGTGTACATATGCACGCATATGCATACCTATATGGGGGTACATTCAGACATCAGGTCCACAACTTCACAGCACCTTCCTGCACAGCTGCACTGTTCTGCCTTGCTACAACACAGACAGGTGCCACATATAGACACAGCCTGACATTAAGGGGGTATATGTAGAATGAGATTGCAGGTAACCCTATTACACACCTATGGCATTCCTGTATGCTATATTACAGATTAACCTGAGTATCCTGCAAGGGGTGGGCTGTGGATCCCACGTGTCCATCATAATGGCATTACTTCCACCACCAGCTATTGGCCACAGAATATACATACTTCCCATTACACAACACACACTATGAAGGCTTACATCTTGTCAGTCAGTGCTGATCTGCACAGTTGACAGCTATAGCCCACTACCCACAGGAACAGACACTATTGTCCATAGCAGTTGTTCATTTGAACATCATTACAACAACACCTGATGGCACATATAAATCATTCAACATCATCTATCCCATTATTGTGGACCAAGTACTACATTCAGTTACATGCATATATATTTAACATACCTGTTGTGGGAATGATGTCTGTTCTGGATAGTTTGCTGGATGTAATTATATATATATACTTTTTTTTTTTTTGTTGTGGCTTTGGCTTTCACTTTCACTTCCACTTCCACTTTCTCTCTCTCTCTTGGTCTCTGTCCATTAAATGGATCGAGCTGCTTTGAATAGATTGCAGCATGGATTTTGTAGGTGATGCACATGATCAGGTGATGGCCTATGCACCAATCAGTGTCCTCCACTTGCTACCTGCATGCAGCTTGCTGTGTAGCAATTCCAATTACCACTGTCTTGGCAACCACTTACTATAAATCCCTACATCATGTGGGCATTGTCCCTTTACCTTTCCTGTGTGATGGACATCCTTCCTGTGTGTGGGCATCAGACAGCAGGTAGCAATACCTCTTACAGGGGAACCTGCACACTCAGGCCAGCTAGATATTTCTAGGGGGTTCCAGAACTACAGACAGAGTGTGAGTAGAGTTGTTGTATGCATTGTATAGCACTGGTGTTTTAGGGTTTGTGTGTACTTACTAGTTTAACTTGGAATGCAGTCTGTCTGCATAGCTTTCAACTGCAGACCTATTCTCTTAATGGCCAGAGATGTGCCTATCATGTTTTGTCTGTCCACCACACAGGTCTTGTGTCAGAGATTTTACTGGCAGTATGTGTGTTGAGTGCTACCAGTACATGGCTACATCCATTTCTGTAACGTCATATTCCTGACTAAGGGTATGTTGCAGACTATCCTGTAACACCAGCGACTTGCTTAGTGTATGACAACAGTTTTCCACATATGGGCCTGTGTTCCAGCCTCTGTCCTCCACCTACATACCAGGCTTTGCACATATGTCATGCTGTCAGGGGTTGTTCTGTAGTAGGCTGTGAGTATGTCATGCTGCCATTTCTGTCATCAGTCCACTGCTGTTGTGTCCCCCACACATACGGTGAGGTTGGGGCCATATATGTGTGGGCTTCACCTATGCAATACATGTGTGCCCTTATGCACTCCAAGGCCAGTTTATGTAACAGTGGTATATAGCCCTATATTATTGAGTCTGGGGGGATGCACCATAACTAACCTAGGCTGTTACAACATGTGGGGGTATCAGGGGTAAGATGCCTTAAGATATCTGGATGTACATTACCATACAATCCTCCTTGAGTAAATGCAGGCCTACTGCCTCCTGCCATACAGATTGTTCTGTTTGTCAGTGTGCTTGTGATGGTGTCAGTTATGCCTTGTTATGTAACAGTTACATTCCATTGTGTCAACACAAGTCTTTAACCCCTAGGGATTGTATACAGAGTGTAGATAGAGGCTGCTGAACTATACATCTGCAGTACTTACTGTTGATTGTTTTTTATCCTGTGGCCCAGTCTGTCTTTACTTTAGTACTACTTGAAGGCCTCGGCCTGGACAACAACATTTGTAAACATTTCCAGACTACTGAATTAGAATAACTGTTTCACAGTTGCATTACTCTGTTTATATGGATGCCAGTGTCTAAACAGCTATATGACTTGACATATACAACTGTAATAGTACACAAATAAAGCTTTCCCATGTATGCAAACCTGTGTGTGGTGTTATATCCCTTGACGTTTCTGTGGGTATATGCTGCAGACAATGATTGTCATTTGTATGGGTGGCTCATACAGTGTCCAGTTGGTAAGGTGGTAACTGCAGGCATAGTGGTTGTTCCATATTGTGTGCACCTTCTACATATGTATCATACTATACATATCTCTGCGTGTATATGTGTAGTTACATGTATATATATATATATATATATATATATATATATATATATATATATATTTATATGGTTCTACCTCACATAAACGAAACACCAAAACACGGACAACGCAATAACCGAAACCACATAACCGACAGTACAAAAACACGGAATCCCACATGCCCGACAACGAAATAACCCGACGGTACACAAACATGAAACCTCATACACTTCACACACCACAATCAACAAACAAAACACATTCCCCGTCCAAAAACCACATACACAACACAAGCACACCAAAATCCCTACAAACCCACACTAAACCTTACATACACAACTACCTACAACCTAACCCAAACCCTAACCCTAAGGTCCAACACTACCGACACTTACCTGACCAGCCTAACCCTAACTCACTTACCCCGCCCCTAACCTAAACACAATCACTCCACTTACCTGACCCGCCTCCCTAACCCTAACTCACTTATCCCGCCCCTAACCCAAACACAATCACTACCGCACACTTACCTGACCGGCTCCTAACCCTAACTCACTTATCCCGCCCCTAACCCAAACACAATCACTACTACCGCACTTACCTGACCCGCTCCTAACCCTAACTCACTTATCCCTTAACCCAAACACAATCACTACCGCACACTTACCTGACCGCCCCTAACCCTAACTCACGTAACCCACCCCTATCCCCACTTACCTTACTCGCACCCTAACGTCCGTCACTACCGCATACTTACACAGCCTTTCCCCATTTCGGCATCCTCGGTGTCGGTGCTTTCATCCGTCGGGTCGGTCTTCTGCTTGTCGATCTTCTAGGTCCCGTCGCGTTGGTCTTCTGCGCTGTCGATCTTCTGGGGCTCGCGATTTCCCTGTCGATGTTCCGGCGTGTCGTTGAAGTAGTGTAGAACCATATATATATATATATATATATATATATATATATATATATATATATATATATATATATATATATATATAGATAGATATATATGTATATCTGTATCTGCATATATGTGTATATGTGTGTGTGTATATGTATCCTTGGGGTGTTGATTGCGTCCACATTGTACATTCCTCATGGGAGCCGGACTGTACTGCATGCTATGTTACTGATACCAGCCTGACATCATACAGGTGGGATGGAGTACTGTTAACATCTTATGCCCATGTCATGTCAGGTCCCGGTTATGGGATCTGCAGCAGTTGGTAGTGTACTGCAGGGCAGACATGTTTGACTGTCGGGGGTGTATACCTATTCGTACAAGACGTATGTTGTTTGGGGCCTCTCAACCCCATTAACGGTGCGTGTGGACATATATGCTTTTGTTATGTTTCCATTTTTATCTACAGATGTATGTCCGGATATACCTATATATATATATATATATATATATATATATATATATATATATATATATAGATAGATATATATATATATATATATAGATAGCTATAGATATGTTATATCTATTTATATATTAATATATATATATATATATATATATATATATATATATATATATATATATATATATACACACACACACATGTTGAAATACATTCCCTGTACTGTTGAATGACTGGGCTGAATGATATGTCGGTGAAATATATCTGACATGCCTTACTGGTAAAACACTTTAGTTAAGATGTACAGAGTCCTGGGTTCGAGCCTTGCAGAGGCTGATTATTTTGTTGCTGGGCAGAACAAGAGCCATTGGATGCAGTGATTAAGGCACTTTTAAGCAGCTGTAAGTGGGTTTGCGTGGGTTTTCATGGAGGTAAGCACTACTTACTTCCAGTTACAGTTTCTTATACTCAGTTAGCTTCTAAATTGCTTAACCTGTGTAGGCGTTGCTTACCCCTGTGCAAACAGGGTTAAAACCACTTGCTGCTGCTTAAAAGTGCTTAATCCCACTTACCCACACACTAATCTCTTTAAAAGAAAAGAAAAAAGGGTTGATAGGAAAGTCTTGAAAAAGGGGCACAAAGAGGGAAAGACAGTAGGGAAAATAGCTAGGGATGTGCAGGATGGGTTTAGGGAAGGTCCATAGCTGTCCATTGCTTTACAACAGCTGTGCATATACAGTGAATTTGGAGGAAGATTTGGACACTCAAACCCCTGTGAAAGGGGTGAGGACAACAATAATATGTTTGCCAATTAGACCAGATTACGTGCAAAATGGACAGCTATGTATGGGGCGAGAGATTTTTTTTTTTTTTTTTTTTTTTGGGAACAGATTGCCCTTTTTTTTTTTTTTTTTTCCAGGTGAGAGTGGGATGTTGAGGAGGGATAGTAGGTATATTTTAGGAGGTAGGTTGGGTAGGTTAAAAGACAAGGCAAACAAGATGCATACAGGGGTGGTATATGACACATGCAGGGTTAACACCTGATTGGGAGGGGTGTTGGGTAATTGGAAGCCCATGAGCCCGTTAGTGGAAACCATGGGACTATGATCTCCACCCATGGGCAGTCACCACTGCACCTTCACAGCCCCGAAGATGGCTGTGCTGGAGGCTGAGTCGCAGAGCCAAACCGACCCTCTAGTTGAGACACACAGCCCTCGAGCTGGCGTAGCAGATCTCCGACCTCCCTGCGGAGCTCGACCCAGAACTGGCGATGGGTGACCAAAGGTGGTGCAGGACCAATGGACAATGAGGTTCCGGGTTGGGCCCCAGAAATGCTTCTACCCGGTGCCATGGCTAGCTGAGGTGAGACAGGTGGGTCTGCTGGGACTGGCCTTCCCAAACGTGCTATAGTGATTAGATTTTATCATCATATGTAGGTTAATAATAGTCAACACATTCCAGGGTTAGGTATAACAACATGCATAGATGTTCCCATTAAACCAGACACCAGATACGGAACAGTTGCATAGCAAATAGAACACATGCATATATGGAACCACAGTGGTAATAACAACAGCATGCAGGTACATTGAGACACCATGCCACCAATGTTGGAATAATTCAGTATAGCACATGCATGGAAACAAATTTAAATATATATCAACCAATAGGACATAATCAGAAGAGTGGAGTCATTACATACCGGTTGAGGTGGGTATGTAGTTTATTGTTGGAGCTATAGTGGGGGGGGGAGACATCAATTAACAACTAGTATATTCCTGTAGTCCACATTACTTCCCTAGTCAGTGCTGTTATCTGTACCTTACATGGATTACTACATTTTCTATAGCCTTAGTTTGGACAGTGATATGGCTGTCATCATCGTTATACATGAACAGGTTTTATCTGCAGTATAGACCTCTTACCTGGTATACATGTGGAGGGAATGTTGCCACACAAAGTTCCAGATTACATATTAGTATTATGCACATACATCTCACTCTGTTACTGTACACACTCTGGTCACTGTGTGATAACATGGGAGTGTAGATAGAACATGCTTGGCTTATTACTCTCATAACAGTTTCTGGAGATGCTAGAGTGACAGGTTTGTTCTTCTAGATGTGTGACAATCAATTGTATTCCCTGTTTGCTGCCTAAACATCTGGGATCATCCGACAGACTTCCCAGGGGCACAGGGTGACAGACACCAGATATGGGCCCATATACTGGACATTCTGGTCTTATCTGTGCAGTTGTGGGGTATGATTCTGTATGCAGCCTACTTCCACTCACAGGATTCAGAACATGGCTGTGTCCACTACAACTTAAACACTGACCATCAGTGATATATATATATATATATTTAGATTTATTTCCTGTGACAGTACATGCAAGAGTATTACTGACCTGCCTCGCATTGCAACCTCTCCAGGTGACTTCCATGGGCCTCCTAGTTCACAGCCCACTCACTTGTAGCTGTGGAGGACATAAGAGGAATATTTAGCGATGCCTATCCATGATATACGTGAGCTGGCTATTATTACACACATACTGGAGTGAAACCTACACACAGCTGGGACATCCCCTGCCATTCTCGCCTCTTGGATCCACTGCTCCAAGTGGTCCCCCTTATGCCACTTCAGGTCAGCATAGTGATGCCTGACCTGCTCACCAGTTTGTGGTATGCCAGTGGCACTGGTGAGGTGATGGGCAAGATGGTCCCAGGCTTCTGCCTTATATTGGAAACCCTGGTACTGACCCTGCAGCAGTCTCTGCTCATGGTCTTTGACAAGAAGTCCTGCCACGACTCTGGACTCCTGGATGCACCAGCGCTGCACCCGAATGTGCACTCCCTCTCCCCTTCATGACATGGTGCCTGCAAGGGGAAGCTACAACTGGTTATGAGATGTATTCCTGCCTGTTGGGTTTAAGCAGGGCTGATTTCCCGGACTTTACCATGATTGACCAGTTTTGAAAAGGCTAGGCTATGGGCAAACCTGCTTCACTAAGGCTGGCATTGTTTAAATGGGTATACCACTGGGCACAATGAATTAGCTGGCCTACACATTGCTTACACCCCCTAAGCTGGCATGTGCAATGCTTAGCATTTCTTACATTAGACTTTGCATTATAGTTTCTTTTTGGCATTGATTTCTTAATCATTACATCTTATATATCTGCCCGGTATCCATGATTCATGTGTACATACACTGTATGGGGTCCTTGTGTTTTACTGGGGACTTCAGCACTCTATTACATTTACACCATACTTTTGGGCTTACTGCTATAGTCTAGTTCACATATTTATGTTATGTAGTGGGTTATGGAAAATATGACTGTATATTGATTCCTTTCACAGGTTCAGTTTAATTTTACTATAGTGAGGACTTGCTTGGTAATACCTCATTCTTTTGCATTGCTGTGATAGCTTGGTGGTTAACTACTGTGACCATAGTGTATTGGGTCCTGGGTTCAAGACCTGTAAGGCTTTTATTTTGTTGCTGGGCAGAACAAGGGCCATTGGGTATAGAGTGATTAAGGTACTTTTGAGCAGTTGTAAGCGGGTTTGTGTGGGTTTGCGTGATGGTAAGCAATGCTAACCTCCGGTTACATATGCTTACAGAGAGTTAGCTTCAAAATTGCTTAACCTGTGGGCGCATTGCTTACCCCAGTGCGAACGGGCTTAAACTTGCTTACTAGTGCTTAAATATGCTTACTACTGCTTATTGGTGCTTACACTTGCTTACTAGTGCTTACTCCCACTTACAATTACACTGATTTAGACAGTTATATCTCATGGTTCTTGGGAAGGTGGGGGATTTGGAAGCTGTATGGAGTTGTCATTCATTACACATTTTACCTTCCATTTGCATCCATGATTCCTGTGTACATATACTGTATGTGGCACATGTGCTTATCTTAGGACTTTGCAACCTTATGACACTGACACCTCACATGTGCATTTAATGCAGTACTTCAGTTCACAAATATATGCTATTTAGTGGGTTATGCAATACAAATATTGGTCATAACATGATTTGCCATGGAAAATGGAATGTGCTGCAGTTGGACTCGAACTGGAAAGGCCTGCTCTTAAGTCGAATGCTCTGCCCACTACACTATTGCTATACTGCTTCATTTGCATATATTTTCCTTGTTATCCTCTTCAGCCATTTAAGCTGCATTACCCAGTAACTAAGCAATGTGCACCTATGGTTAGCTTTAATTGTATTTTTTATTAAAAAAGGGTTTGTTCATTTTATTTGTATTTACTTGCTGTTGTACATGTAGAGAAATGTTGCTGGGGATATGCAGACACCTATGAGCAGTCTTGCTCATTTCTTTGGCCTTTCTGCTGTTCTTCATTGTGGGGGGCATGTATATTCTGAGAGCTCTGCTCTCAGATATGCCCCCTGCACTCTTACATGCTCCATGTAAGATTAGGTGTTCAGGCAGCCCACCTTCATTAATATGCATGGTGCGCTGCCATCCTCCTCCTAAATGGCCTCTTCCATGCAGGACTAAGCTAGTCCTGCATGGAAGAATAGCAAATCCGAGGGTATGTATATTATGGAGTAACATTTAAGAAAAAAATCTTAGCTTTTCTAAATGCCATTGTATAGTGTAATTTCATGCTTTTCTGTCAGCTTGTAGTTGTCTCTGGCATCTTGGTTCTGTACAATAATACACAGTAGATCACTGTGTCATCTTTTTAATGCTTTCAGTAGTGTACAAATTTATATTATATCCTAACTATGTTCTAGTGAAGGATACAGTTTTCAGTAAAGATTGATAGTTTTCTGAAAGTAGACCACTCAGTGCAGGCCATTAACTATGGGTACATACCACTGGAAAATTGTACATTTAATACATGAAATTCTCTGGCTAAAGAAAGAAAGTGCATTAAGATTCTTTCTAGTAAAACAGCACACTAACTGATTTCCTTACATTCACAGCTGCAATACTCTTAACAGATGGGATTCCCTGCCATTGAAGCCCGATGTCCAGCCAGTCTAACAAAGCCTACCATTGCTTTAAGGTATGCCAGACATCACCCAAACTCTCCTTGCATAGCATAGGGCATAAAGGTGATGTTTAGACATGCCATCTACAGAACTTCTTTGCCGCCAATCTGAACATTTGTTTTTACCAATGGTCTGTTTGTCTATGTCCACTTTTCACCAGCCACATGTATTTTCATGTTACGGGTAACACCTTCGCCTGTTTGCTGAATTCTAGCAACTTGCAGATAAGTGCCCTTTATATATATATTTTTTTGTTTGTTTTTTCTTGCCTTCATTTCCTGATAAACTGGGTGTTGTATGACTATCCTTCTTTTCCCAGCCATATTCCTCTATCTCTTCACCTTTCTCTTTCTCTTCCTATTTGGCTTCAGATGATTTGAGATTCTTGAGTTCTGTCTATCATTTGTCAGGGGTACTTCATGGTGGGGAAATCTTGCCCTTTTATGGGCATTCCTCAACCTCCTTGGGAACAACTTCCCTTTTTCCCAGAGGTTCTTCAAGATCTCCTGACTCAATGTACTATTCAAGAGTTGGCTGTGTCCCACAGGGGGGAAAAGATTCTACTCCAGAGTGTTTCTAGTGTCCAGAAAAGAGGTCACTTGGAGACCTATTTTAGACCTCTCTCATCTAAACACTTTTCTGAAAGCGCCTTCCTTTTGGATGTTGTCCCTTCAGACTCTGCTTTATCCTTTGCTCTCTCAGGCCTTTATGATGTCTCTGGATCTCAGGGATACTTATCTCCATATTCTGATACATCCACTTTTCTGGACATTTTTGCAGTTCTTTGTTACTTCCTGGCATTTTCAGTTCTCTGCTTTGCCTTTTGGCCTTTCAACTGCCCCAAGGGTACTCAATAAATGCCTCACGCCTGTGATTGCTTTTTGCAGACTTCAAGAGATCCAAATATTTCCTTAATTAGACAATGTGCTGATTCAGGCATCCTCTCCAGAGATCCTTTTGCAAAATTTTCATTTTGCCATTCACTTATTCAGAGCTTGGGGTTCACAATAAATTTCAAACAGTCTTCTCTGACCACCTTCTCAGGATCATGTTTTTCTGAGTTGTAGGGTTCAGACGGTGTCAATAGTTGCATTCCTGCCTCCTCCAAAGTTCTTAACTCTCATTCATTTCTTTCACACTCTTCTTCCTCTAGCATTCATTACCACCAGGGAGTTTCTGAGAGCTCTGGGTTTCATGGCATCTAACATTGCGATGTTCCCTCTGCCCAAACTTCACATGAGAAAGTTTAGGTGGTTTCTGAAGTCAGTATGGCTTCAACATGCACACCCTCACTTTGTAGTTCCTCTTCTTCCTTGTCTCAGACAGGAACTTCACTGGTGGATTCAGCTATTGTACTTGAATCCAGGGATCCCTTTCCACCCCCCTCTTCCCTCTCAGGTATGGTTCATAGATGCCTCAGACATGTGATGGAGGGGTGACATATGGCTCCCTAAAGGCACAGGAGTGTGGTTACCTTGTCAGAAGAAGGAGCACATTAGTGTCAAAGAGATGAGAGCTCTTCTGCTGGCTGTTTAGGCCTTTCATCCTTTTTTCTCTCCAAAGCCTCTCAAGGTGTTCACAGACAATACCATAGTGATGTGGTATGTCAACAAACAGGGAGGAATGAGATCTTATCTTTGCCACTTGGCACTCTTGGTATGGGATCTTGCTGTCAAGTATGAAGTGATTTTTCAGGCGGTTTATATCCCTTCTGGTCAGAAAATTGAGGCAGACACTCAAAGCAGTTCCCACTATTGGATAATTCACAGGGATGTTTTTCTGGACATTATCCACCAGTGGGGTACTTCTCAAGTGGATCTTTTTGTACCCCCTCTGAACAGGCAACTTCCTTTGTTTTGTGCCAGAGTCTCAGGTCCTCTGGTGTGGAAGGTGGACGCTCTCTCATTTTTTTGGAAGGGGATGTTTCTTTATGCATTCCCTCCTGTTCCTTTTATTCCAAAAGTCCTGTTCAAGATTCAACAGAATGCTCCCAAAATCTTGTTAGTGACTCCCTTTTGGCCATGACAGCACTGGTTCCCTCTACTTCTGCATCTAGCCAAGAGCAATCATCACAAGTTACCTCACAGGGTGGATCTACTAACACAAAACAAGGGATCCTTCATCCATCCCCACCCATCCCCACTTCAACTGATACTGTGGGTGATAAGATTTTGATTTTTCATAGCCATTTTTTTTCTGAGGATGTGCTGCAAGTCCTGCAGGAGGCCAGAAAACCTACTACTAGGAAATCCTACTTGTCCAAATGGAAGAGGTTTATTATTTGGTGTCTTTCTCTCTCTCTCTCTCTCCAAACCTGGACCCATTTACTGTGGATGTTCCATTGGTTCTCTCTTATTTGTGTGAGTTGCTCAATGCTGGTTTGGCCTATTCTTCTATTAAGACCCACTTATCAGCTATCTCTGCTTGTCTGCCTTCTTTTCCTCCTTTAGCCTCTAGATTTGAGGTTACACCATTTCCTAATGGAGTCCTTATGATTAGACCTCCCAGGAAGCCTGTTCCTCCTTCCTGGGATCTTAATTTTATTTTGTAGAAGATGACTTGCTGCTTCAGCTTCCTTGCAACATTGTTTTTGGAAGACTGTTCTCTTGTTAGCTCTACTTTTGCCAGATGGGTATCTAATTTGCAGGCACCTATGGCTTGTCCTCCTTTTTTGATCTTTTATGAGGACAGAGTGTCCTTGTGCACTAACCTTTCTTTTATACCTAAGGTGGTTAATGAGCTATCAATTAATTAGTCTATTAATCTACCTACTTTTTCCCCTCACTGCAATCTGACAGTGAGAGGGTGCTGCATACTTTGGATGTGCATAGGCAACTCAGGGTTTACTTGGATATGACTAAAGTTATTAGAAAATCTGACCAGCTGTTTGTTTCTTTTCATCTTAGATCTTTGGAACTAGCTGTATCTGAACTATTTCTTTTTTGATTTCTAAGGCTATTTCCTTTTCTTACACTTTTCATGGCAAGATCCTTCCTTCTTCAGATAAGGCTCATTCTACTAGAGCTGTGGCTTCTACTTCTGCTTTTTTCAAGGGCTTAGGTACAAGTTCTATTCTTGAAGCAGCTACCTTACCAAGCACTACAGACTGGATGGTATCTCAAGAAATAGAGCTGGTTTTGCTAGTGCCATTCTTCATGGCTTTTTAGGGGACTCTTCTGTTCCTTCCTCCTCCCAAGTTTCCTCTTCAGCTTTGGCACTCTCCCATCTGTTAAGAATACTGCAGAATCAAATATAAGTACAGTTGTGTAAAATCTTACCATAATGGTAGATCTCCTTGCCTTCCCTGCTGCAGTATTTACTCCCTCCACTCCCCTCGTCATTTGCCTTCTTGGATGTACAGGTTACATATTGGGTTCCTTGGACTGGTGTTCCTACTGGGGCAATCAGTTCTGTAGATGGTATGCCTAAATGTCACCTTTATGTCCTACGCTACACAAGGAGCATTTGGGTGATGTTCGACATACCTTAAAGCAATGGTAGGCTTTGGTAGACTGGCTGGATATTGGGCTTCCACGGCAGGGAATCCCATCTGTTAAGAATACTGCAGCAGTGAAGCCACGGACATCTACAGTTATGGTAAGATTTTACACAACTGTACTTTCTGTCTAATCAGTGTGCCCATTTTTGAATGTTATTTCTGCAGTTAATAAGGAGATTTTATTTTGTTATGGAATCTTCACATAGTGAGAGTTTCCTCATCTCAATGAGGAAGAAATGGATTTTTCTTTCTGATGTGTATGTTCAGTCCATCCAGTTGCGGTATCGTTCATGACCAGACTTGCTTCCTTTTGTAAATGCTGGATTTGCAATGGAATCATTGATTAGGCTGGCCAATCAATGTGTACATTTTTGAATATAACTCAGTCTATATTGTACAATAATAATAATAACGTATTATTATTATTAGTTTGAGGAGTTTACAAGGTGTAGGCATTCACATTCCCTCTCATGCAACTTGGACAGGCTTCCTACCTATTCTGTACAGACAGCTTATGCCTTTGGGGCAGAATTTGGGTAAAATGTCTGCAGTCTATTTTTTCTTTAGTAGACATTCAGATATTATATATTTTCATAAATTCTACTGTTTAACTTTTAATACTGTTTTTATATTTTTATAGTGTCACATCTGCTATTCAAATTTCAAATATAACTTTCCCTTTCTGTTGTGTACATGCCAGTTTGACTTATTTATATTAATATTGTATCACATGATTCAGTTGGTTTTATATGTGCATTTTTTGTTAACCATGCATCTGTTATTTAAATGTTTTGGTGGATTGTTATTACTGTTAGTTTTAAGCAAATAACTTCTCTTTTGTAGCCTGCTGTAAATGGACATTACTCCCCCATTTCTCTCTCACACGCACACACACACACACACACACACACACACACACACACACACACACACATGCACACATGCACATGCACACACACACACACACACACACACACACACACACACACACACACACACACACACACACACACACACACACACACACACACACACACACACACAATCTCTGATTAATGGGTTGCAAAGAATACAGCATTAAAGTGTTGCATTCTTCACATTTTTGTAATTCAGGTGATGCCATAGTATGTCACACACACACACACACACACACACACACATACACAAACTTTTCTATCAAACACACATACACACACACACACACACACACACACACACACACACACACACACACACACACACACACACACACTTCAGGACATAAACTGAGAAATCTATAACAAATCATAAGCAACAAAATAGCATACAGCTAAGAAACCATCAACAGTAATGTATAAACAATTTAAATGAAACTAATGAAATTGCACAGCTAAGGAAAAACCTGTTTTATATAAACCTGCCAACATAACAATGCTAATCTAATGCTCCTTACTACTCACCTCTGTGGATCAATAGGAATCAAATCTGCCTGTCACACAGCACACACATTTTCCAAGTTATAATAAAGGCATTTGACTTTTTTAACTACAGACCATAGTAATGATGGCAAACCACTGTGTATACAGGCAACAACGTGTGCCATCATGTTGTGCAAAAATAACATGAAATTCTCTTTAAAGCAATTCAGGTTACTTAGCAACATTGCGTGGTTTAGCTCACCACTTACATACAGCAAATTGCATGTTCTTCACTAAATTAACATTTTTTGTAATAAAAATCCTACTTTGCATATAGAGGCACACACATACACAAAGCTGCCTGCACATATTCTGGCATAATTGCATGCAAAGATCAAATGACTGTATAATAGTATATTTTATTTTGATATTATAACATTTCCTACTCGAGAGTTCACAGTAGATCTTTTGCAAAAATATTTAATTGTTTCAGACATCTATTCTGTCTTTCATGTATACTGTTTTAAAATGCAGTACAGTATTGCATTTCCAAATAATAATGTATTTTCTGTTTTCAGTATTCATGTAAAAATACTAGTAGAGACTGTAACTAAAGAATAAGTCATTTTCAATTTTTAATAGTCTGCCTTTTTGTAGTACTGATGTTCTGAACTCTTACTGCCTGTTTTAAGGTGACTTAAAATTATTTTCTTAAAATCAGGGAATCTGTTTGTCCATTTACAAAACATATAGTCCATTTGCAAATATGACAATGCTAATTTTCTGAACAAACTTATGCAGAACAAAAAGAGCATACCCCTGGATTCAGCAATGCACGGTGTGCAGGACTAGTGCAGGAGCACCAGCAAGCAATATGTCTGCCGTGCAATCCAGGAATAAACTGTAGGGAAATGCATGAGCAGTCCTGCACTAGTCCTGCACGGACTCAGTCCCTGTATGCAAATTACTCCATTTGCAGGTGAAATCCATGCAAATGAGGTGAATTTGCAATCCAGGAAGCTGGAAGCCGGCCGTGCAGGACTAGTGTAATCTGTAGTGTAATAAACTAGTTAGGTAGGTGTTCTAATCCCAAACATGGCAACTGTGTGTATGTTTGTGTGTGTGTGTGTGTGTGTGTGTGTGTGTGTGTGTGTGTGTGTGTGTGTGTGTGTGTGTGTGTGTGTCTTTCTGTCTGTGTTGAGGGCACTGCTTTTTAGGCTAGTCGCACTTACTACAATTCAAATGCCCTACTTTGGCAAGCTTCCTGATGTCATTCATTGTGAAATACACCTTTGAGAAAGACAGAGCTCAGTAATCTCCGTGGCATGTCCTATAACTGCGTAATGCTGTAGTGTGATAAACTAGTTAGGTAGGTGTTCTAGTCCCAGACATGACAACTGTGAATTTGTGTGTCTCTGTTTATGTAGGGCACGATGCTTTTGAGGCCATTCACATTCACTACAACCTCCAATGACCTTATTTGGCAAGCTAATGTCATACCCAGTGAAATACACCTTTGGGGAAGGAGTACTCCAATAATCTACATGGGGTGTTTTATAACTGTGTAATGCTGTAGTGTAATAAACTACTACAGTAGGAATTCAAATCCCAGACATGGTAACTGTGTGCGTGTTTCTGTCTGTGTAGGGAGCAATGCTTTTTAGGCTAGTCACACTCACTACAAATCAAATGGCCTACTTTGGCAAGGCTGCCGATGTCATTCACTGTGAAATACACCTTTGGGAAAGGAGTAACCCAGTAATCTCTGTTGTGCATCCTATAACTGCATAATGTGGTAGTGTGATAAACTAGTTATGTAGGTGTTCTAATCCCAGACATGGCAAGTGTGTGTGTGTGTGTGTGTGTGTGTGTGTGTGTGTGTGTGTGTGTGTGTGTGTGTCTGTATCTCTGGCTGTGTAGGGGGCAATGCTTTTTAGGCTAGTCACACTCACTACAATTCAAATGCTCTACTATGTCAAGCCTGCTGATGTCATTCACTGTGAAATACACCTTTGGGAAAGGTGTAGCCCAGTAACTCTGTGGTGCATCCTATAACTGCATAATGTGGTAGTGTGACAAGCTAGTTAGGTAGGAATTCTAATCCCAGACATGGTAACTGTGTGTGTCTCTGTCTGTGTATGGAGCAATGCATTTTAGGCTAGTCACACTCACTACAATTCAAATGCCCTACTTTGGCAAGCCTTATGATGTCATTCACTGTGAAATACACCTTTGGGAAAAAAGGAGCTCTGTCATTTCTGTGGTGCGTCATATAACAGTGTAATGCTGTAGTATAATATAGTACTTTGGTAGGGGTTCTATTCCCTCACATGGCAAGTGTGGATGTTTGTGTGTGTGTCCTTGTCTGTGTTTTAGAGGCCATTCACAGTTACTACAACTTCTAATGAATTTCTTTGGCAAGCCTGCTGATGTCATACCCAGTGAAATACAGTTCTGGGGAAAATAGTAGTCTCTATGGTGTGTCCTATAAGTGCATAATGCTGTAGTGAAATAAACTAGTTAGGTAGAAGTTCTAATCCCAGACATGACAAGGGTGTCTGTTTCTGTGTTTGTCATTCGTATCCTGTGCAGAGGTGGCTGGGAGTGTGTAACAACTGGACTCATTGTGGAGTGGGTTTTGCAACTTTCTTATATGGCGGCCTTATTATATGTCACAATGTCCACCTTACAAGGATAACAGATGTTAAATAGCTGAGAGGCTGGGGTGGCAATCCATACCCCTACATGTGACATCAAGGCCTGGTGAACAAAGTTAGCAACCCTTGTATTACATAGAGAACACTCTCAACCCACGTCCCGTACACAAACACACTTGTCCAGACAACATCCACTATGTTGGTAGTACCCTGCATATTTCCCACAGATAGTAACCATGGTGTGATTGCAGTGGACTACAGAGGGCATGGCACCCTGTGCATCAGTACAATATGCATGTACATGCAGACATTGTGCCTTCACTATGTTCCCCACTGGACGCCTGCAACACCTGTGGTGCCATCAAATGTGACCCATGAAGGACATACCATGCCTTATACACATGCCCTGTATGGACAGATGCCACTGACACCAGGGAGTACCTGTATCATGCTATCAATGTAGATGCAGGGTCAGCCTGTTGTTCATTACCTGTTCCCGGCACATGAGGCCAGGACAGGCACATCTGATGATAACAATCTGTGTACACAACATGGGTCAGACACCCCAGGTACAATTCCACATGTCACTGTACATGCATGTGGGATGTGTGCACATCCCAGACAGTGTCCATGTCATGGACTAAAGAACACATACATGGCAATCATTGCACAGCAATGACCACACACAATAGTTACCCAGGTGACTGGATGGTGAATACAATACCCACCTGTGTGGGCCAATCCAGACACTACACCCCTGAGCCACACTTCAGACCATTGTCATGTGGCCTGATGCCAAGGTATACCATTCACCTAACCTTGTATAGCCTTCTGGCACAGTCAACTGCTACACACCTGTGAACCAATGCACACATGCATGTCAGTACTGGCACCCTGTGTCTGTGTGTGTGTGTGTGTGTGTGTGTGTGTGTGTGTGTGTGTGGTGTATGATGCTTTTGACCACATTCACACTCACTACAACCCCTATTGGCATACTGAAGCATGCTGTCTGATGTCAGGCACCTTCACATACCCTTTGCCCATATAACCTCCGGATAACCCCTGCGGTGCATGTGATACCTGCACAGTACTGTATTGTGGCAAACTAGTTAGGAAGTGTATTCCTGACCTTGCCAAGTGTGTCAATGTGTGTGAGTCCCTGAGAGAGTGTGGCTGTGTTGACACTGACACCTCTTCATGTTGACAGGCACTTGTACTACACCTACCATATCACTACCATATCATTATTGCAGATGTCACTCACCATCACATATACGTTTGGACCACTCCTCAACATGTAAGCTATGTGGTGCATGCAATAACTGCATAGACATGTGATAGCAATACATAGTCAATTGGGGGGTTGATACCCTGTACTAGTAGATGTGTAACACAAAAATGCTTAGGTTTACTTTCCCAACCCCTCCCTGACTTACTTTGTCTCTGTCTGCTTCTCTGGTGGATGTGGAGAACTACACTTGCTTTGCTTAGGCAGCATCATGTGTTTTGTAAGTGATGCTCATGATCAGCTGATGGCCTCTGCATGAATTGCAGCCCTCCTCTAACTGATTGCATGTGGAACAGCTGTGGTAACATCCCCATAGCCAATTGCAAGGAAACATACTCCAGTATCTAGGAATATCATGTTAGCGTTGGGCCTTTTCATTGACTGTGAGCAAGACCTAGATCTGGTGTTTGGCAAACAGCATCACAGATGGACTGGGGATTTTCCTCAAACAACATACACGGCGGAAACAGGCCAGCACACATGAGGGGGGTGTGCCTGACATGACTACAGAATGTAAGTGTTACTATTCTGCATTTGGAGTAATGTGGGTTTAACAGGGTGTGTGTGGATATGGCTGGTCTACATATTTTAATACCTGTCATGACAGTGCTATGTTTTTGAGGAACCCCCCATCTGTAGGGTCATCTGCAGACTGGGCAGTGTGTGGTGCCTTTTGCTTTTTGTATGACTCACAGAGCACCTATATGAGAACTGCAGAAGCATAGCCTGAGGATTACAGTCAGTATATGATGTCTGCCATGAGAGTTACTGACTTCATATCCCTCATAAGACATATGTCACACCAAACCCTATTACAACAGTAAATGTATGAGGTCATCACAGCAACATGTCAATATTGGGCCTGTGTTTGTGCCTCCAGCCACAACTCTGTCAACCTTTGTACATATGTCATGCAGTAAGAGGTGCATATGTTCTGTACACCATTATTTATTCACATAATATCTGATAACAAGCCAGTGAGATATACTGCTACACATGTTATGTATAGTAGGGGTTGTATTTGAGGACATTACCTGGGCATTCTGTGGTTGTGTGTACAGTACTGAGGTCTGTGTACTTATGGTGATTGTTGACAGTGTTTGTATTGTGAAGATGTACCTTAGCCTGTGTACATACTATGGTAGATGTCATTGTTCTTGGTCCTGTTCTATCCGATGTTACATGATGCTCCAGTGTATGTTACCCTATTGGCTTACATGTTTGTAGGGCCAAACACATACCACAGACAGGCATGGGACCACACTGTGTAGTGGCCCAGTATATGTAGGGTTAGTGTGTGAGTGGCACATGTGAGGATGGTGTTGATCAGATAGTCCATATACTGTAATATTAAGCTAGCTTACCATATGTGGCTGTGGCTGTGTTGACATTAGTTGTGGTTATGCACTTTCACACAGGTGTCTGTTACTATGTGCCGTGACATGCCTGTAGAGCCTGCTATATATGCAGGTACATATGTATTCCCCCATAGAAAATGCAGGCCAGTGTTGTGGCAGTCTGCCTGTAGCCTGCACAGTGCTTTGTTACATGTCTAGCAGCTTAGTGTACTTACCCAGTATGATGTTATGTCCAGATACTTGCCAGATGTACTGCTACTGGGCCACCATAACTGTCATGTATTTCTGACAAAGCAGTGGGATGCTGTAAAGATGTATGTCACTAACTAGTGGGTAGTATATGGCCATGTCACCTCTGTACCAGCAGTTATTATGTGTCAGGACAGACAGGGGTGTGTGAATCCATAACCTATGGGGGCAAATGTATACCAATATTTACGTGATATACCCATCTACATGGCTGTTAACATCCACATTGTCAGGCTTGGTCCACATGTCTTGCACTAAGGGGTTCTGTGTATACCTCTGGACTGACCAGAGTGTGTCAGACAGTTCACATTTATTGGCCATATCTCTGCTGTAGTCCATATGATCATTATTGTGTTAGCAGTGGTACTGTACTATGATGTCCTTAGGATGTCTGTCAGTACCCAGTGGCGCACATGCTAAAAGCAGATGTGACCTCCCACACACAACATGTCTGTAAAGTCAACCCTTGTTACAGTAGCAACAGTCTACATATATACCTGGAATACATACCTGACATCCCCTTGCACTAAGAGGTTGGGACTATTGGAGCTGAGGTAGGACTCCACTCCATGTTCTGGACATTTGGAGAACATATATGTATATATAATTATCTATATATCTATATAGATATATACACATATACATATCAACATACATAGATGGATATGTATATGTGCATAGATATATATATATATATATATATATATATATATATATATATATATATATATACATATAAACACTCAGATATATACATATACACAGTAATATATGTCTACTCATATACAGATAGAGATACATATGCACATATACTTATGAATATCTACATATATATATATATATATATATATATATATATATATATATATATATATATATATATATATATATATATATATATATATAAACAAAGAGATCTATGTATCTATGTACATGTATACATATATCAACATATAGGTACATAGGTAGGTACTAGGCTATCGGCCCAAGGGCCTACGTAAGCCTAGCCAACAAGGTTCCTTGGCTTATGCTACCCATGAAAGTTATTTTCCTGTGCCACTGTCGATCAGAGACACAGAAGTGATCCCCGTGGTGTATTTCCTATTTCCCATCTGCTCATCAAGATTTTTCTTGAAGAGTGCTAATGAAGAACTTTGCTTGACATAG
This sequence comes from Protopterus annectens, assembly GCF_019279795.1. Lineage (NCBI taxonomy): Eukaryota > Metazoa > Chordata > Ceratodontiformes > Protopteridae > Protopterus > Protopterus annectens. The sequence goes on along the minus strand of NC_056728.1, from coordinate 1,019,368,991 downwards.
ATGGGTAGCCTCTTCCAGAGTGTGGGAAGTCTCTGGGACAGGAATCCATCCCTCCAGCATGGCCTGTTTATTGTGGTGACAAGGTTTAGGTCCCTAGAGCATGTAGCTTGGAGGGATTGGGATTTCTTTAGGTGTAGCATGTCCAACAGCTCTGGGTTTGACATAGCTTTATATGTTAGGCAGAGATCACCTCTGAGTAGGCAATATGCTACAGAGTAAAGCTGGAGTTTTTTGAGACGGTCAGTGTAGGGCATCTGTTTGAGGTCAGTGATCCTCTTTGTGAGGCACTTCTGTGGCCTTTCCAGCTGCTGCAGATGTCTTGTAAGGTACATTCCAAAAGAGGTGTTGTACTCTATAATGGGTCTAATGAGTGTCGAGGAGTGGGGAACAATGACGTCTTTTTTCCTGGATAAAAACCCTTTTATGAAGAGGTGTGCCACGTAGAAGGACTTCCTGACTACTGTGGCAAAGTGACTATCAAAGGACAGACTACTGCCACCTGGGTCCCAAGGTCTCTTATCACACATTCGGTGTTAAGTAGATTGCTGTCTATGTAGTAGTTCATGGGTACAGAGGTTTTACCAAAGGGGATGACAATGCACGTTTTGGCATTGAGCTTGAGGCCATGGCTCTGAAGCCAGGCATCTGTCTCAGCAAGGCCCTTCTGTAGGATTTCCACATAATTTGGGGACTCATCTATGGCTCCTAATTTGCAGTCATCTCCGAATTCCATTAGCCAGAGGCCATCTGTGTTAGTATGTACTTCAGAGAAGTGGATACCAAACAGGAGAGGCCCCAGGACTGAACCCTGTGCTACTCCACTTGCCACTAGTTTGAGGTCAGATTTGGAGTGTGCAACTTTTACAGTGTGGGTTCTGTCAGTGAGCCAGTTGGAATCCAGTCTTGTGTTTTAGGGATTTATACCTAGTTTAGTGAGTTTAGCTATAATTCCAGAATGGGGGATTATGTTGAAAGCCTTGGCGAGGTCAAGATAGGGTGTGTGAACCACCTTACCCTCATCTACAGCTTTGGTGACTGCCTCAAAGAAGTTGATCAGGTTCAGGAGGCATAATATGCCTTTCACAATTCTGAACTGGGTGGGATCCAGAGTTTGGAGGTTACCAATGTCTTTGATTATCAGTTCCATGATGATACATTCCATTGCCTTGCAGACCAGGCTCATTAGGCTAATAGAGAGATAGTTCCCATGATCAGTGGTGGCTCCCCCTTTGTGGAGTGGAATAGCTGCTGCTGTATGCCATTCAGTGGGTACAAAGCCTGATGTGAGGCTATGATTGAAATGGTGCTTTTGTGGGGAGCCAGTTCATTCTGAAGTTCATGTAAAATGCAGCCTGGGATGTTGTCCGGTCCCATGGATGCTGTGTTTTTTGGCTTTGGAGAGTGCAGCTTTTACCTGCATAGTTGTGATTACAGGGATTCTGCATTTTTCCTGTGTAGATATGGACTCTTTAGGGGGTGGAGGGTTAAGTTAGCACTGGACCTATCTGCCAGGATGTTGGTAATATCAGTTGGTTCTGTAATTTTTGGGCCATTGCGCTGTAACTCAGAGCAGATCTGGGTCTTGCCATTGAGATTCTTGACATAGCTATAGAATGCTTTGTGGTTGTCCTTAGAATCAGTGGACATTTTGTTTTTGTAGCTAGATTTGGAGGATCTTATAAGGGATCTTAGCTTCTTAATGAGGCTAACCAGGGAGCTCCTCCACTCATGGGATTTTAGTCTCTTTTGCAACAATGTATATATCCATATTCCTGTCATGTGTAAACTTCACGGTTGTGTATACCCTCCCAGATGTTTCTCACTATATATATCTGATATGTGTACATTATGATATAACAACATATGTGATGCAACAGTCATATTAATAACAAGTACTACACAATTGTGGAAGTAAAGGCAATTGTTCAATACTAATCAATATGTGTATTGACAGATATATTGGAAAAACAACAGCTGTCTTCACAGTGGTCATGGCGTAGTGGTTAAGTGTTGTGACTATAGTTTACAGAGTCCTGGGTTCAAGACCTGAAAGGGTTGTTCATTTTGCTACTGGGCAGAACAAGGGCTGTCGGATACAGAGTGGTTAAGGCAGTTTTGAGCATCTTTAAGTGAATTTGCATGGGTTTGCATGAAGCCAAGTGGTGCTAAGCTACGGGTAAATGTACGGGCACTTACACAGTGTAGGCTTTGCTTACCAGTGCACAAATCAGCTTAGCTGTTATATTGCAGCAATGTTGATACCTGCTAAGCATGACTTAGCCTTGGTAACCAGTTCACACCACCCAGTCTGATAACATGGCAGGGTAATGACATCTGTAATAAGTGTATGTAATGCCATGTACAATACATGCGCCTATGTGCTGTCATTACAGTAGCAAGGGGTGTGAATGTCATGTCTGGGACACAGATGTATATGAGGCCTGTATAGCACTGTTATCCATGTGAATGTGTTGCATACAGGGGTAGTAGCCCAGAGTATGTGCTGTCACACTGGCATGTAGTGTATCATGGTGGTACTACTGTTGACAATCCTTACTCAGGCAAGAGTAGAGTGCTAAATGTAGTACTGACAACAAGCACACCTGCAGGCATAGCTGGATTCTGAGGCCTCCCTGTTGTATCCCTGGTGTGTGAGCTGTGCCACAGTATATAACCCCTACTGGATAATGATCCAAAATGTGAAATGTAACTGTAGACTACTGTCTGTACAGCACATGTTAGTGAGGGCTTCTGACATGTAGTTATGGTATACATATTGTTGTTAAACATCTGTCTGTCAACACATTTATCCTACTGCATATCTACTTGCCAAGCTGATGACTGTCAGTCCCTGTACAGATATGCAGATGGCAGGTATCCAGCTGGGATATGTACAGGCAACCTAAGCTTGATTGGCTCTGTATGAACTGGTACATATAGTAGACAACACCCTGTATGCACCACATGCCATGGGTACCTCCACTACACTACCACAGTCAACAGAACATGCCTTGGTACAGGTCTCCATCACAGACACTAACCATGTGTTGTAATGCATGTTGCATAAATGTAAACTTGATCATCTCAGTGGACATGTGCAGGAGGCACCCAGAGGATTGGCTGATGCATGTCATTCTCTCCCTGAGAGTCACCACAGTAGTGTCTGTCGATAGATTAAATGCTGTCACATGGCAGGTGGAAGGTTACCACTGTACAGACATCCCCTACACAACCCATCTCTCCATGGACAATAGCTAGGTGCACAGCTATGACCACCTGCAGCAATTCACCCCAGTACTGACGTGTACGTGTGCATTACTGAGTGTAGCAGTGTCTGTGTGTTAGAACACCTGAACTTGGGAATTCCATGAGGGCCTTCACAACCACTGCAACACCCATTGCCATAGTCATTTGTGGCTGCAGCTGTATGGGACATTACATATACCCTGTTACGCGCCTCTCCATACCAGCTACATGAGCCTTGTAGTACCAGCACAACAGTGTTGTACAAATGGGTTGATAGGCATGGAATACCGATTGAGTTCTGGCAAGTTTGTGTATGTGTGCATGTCAGTATATCTGTAGGGTACAGCAGTCAGAGGCCACATACTCCTATTACAATACACATTGCCACACAGCAGTACAGATAGTGTTGTTGCTGCCCATAGATAAGGCATGACAATGCAACACCCTTCTATGCCTGTGGCATGTGCATTAGATGCATATCCCTGTAGTACCACTGTTGAGATATACAATGGGTTGTATATCAGTCCTGGGCAATGTGTGATGGTGGGTATGTCAGAGTGTCATCATGAGTTTCATGGAGTACAATATCCACTGGAGAATGTGGGTGCTGTGCACACTGTCATTACACCAAGGTACACCCAATATCTGTCCCATGTGCCACTTTATGGTTACCACTGTCACACTCAGCCATACGGGTAACTGATACCACAATCCAGGCCAGTTATGCATGTATTGTGTGCAGTCTACCTGTAACACATTGGACACACAGTCAAGTTAGTTATCAGTGATAGGCCCAGGTCTCTCGGATGTGTGTCTGCCTGTTATGTGTCTGTTAATGTGCATATGAAGGTATGTCACATTATGTATTGTCCATATACACCCATTGCATCCCCCAATTAGCATACAGTACATGTATGGGGATGTTCTGCATGTAACATGTAACCTGAAACACACCTCACCCTAAACTCTGTGTGGTGTGTGCAATGAAAGCCACACACTTCAGTAGCACTGCATACCTAGGTAGGGGTCTAGTCCCAGTGTTGCCAAGTAAGAGTGTGCGTGTATGTGGATGGGTCTACATCAGGTTGCAGATTATACACATCCCAGCAAGTTACCTGTCCATGTGGTACAGGCAATAACTGTTATACAAACCTGTGATGTGTTCAACTGTACCCCAGATATGTCACAGCCATGGTGTCACCACAGTGCCATACCCCATTGTGGAATATGACTGCAGACCATCCTCGTGCTGACACATGTACACCTACAACACAAATGAATAACATTATAGAGACCACAATCAACCAGTGTTACTAACAGCTATCATGCATAATTGCTGGATGGCTACACTACCTGACATATATGCATTAAACTTTACTCCTGACAGCATATTATACTGCAGTACTTTGGTACACTGTAATACAGTCACCGTGTGCATCAGAACCATATTAGCCTGTCCCTGCATCGATGTTATGGATGACAGGGATGTGGCACAGGTATCGTCATATGCACAGGGTGTGTTGTTGGCTTGCCAGAGGCTGAGGGCGGGCCATACATTTGACACCATGGGTGTGGGTGAGTGGTGTAATGAGGTGAACTGGGCATGGTGATGTGATGTGTGTAGGTATGGGGTTGTGCTAGGCATGCTCGTATAGTGTGTGGTTATGCATGCACTCAGTTCTGCCATGTGGCTGCCCTACAAAGGTGTTTATGGACAGCTGCAGACCATACCTGGTAGAGTGTACAGTTCACTGCCTCCGGCCACAGACACATGGACTGTGCCTGCCAGGGGTTCCATGGGCACATCCAAGTACAGGCCTCGATGTGCTACTCTCCTCTGATGATGACAGATGTCCGCTGGAACCAGGTCTCTCCTGGGACTGTTCAAGACCATGTGCTTGTGGCCTGCTGTGGTGTGGTGTGGACAGCGACCCCTGCACAGTGCCGGGGCTGGTACTGCCACTACGGGAGCCCATTGGTGTTCTAGCACATCCACATTGACTGCCAGTTGTTGGGGTTGCTGGCCTACGCCCACACAGCCATCGCCGCACTCGCTCCACATGTTTAAGCATTGACAAACCACGGTCAATGAAAGCCATCATCTCACCAGGCCATCTATCCATGAGCTCGGTATAAGCATGGATGGCACCAGACAGCTGACGGAAGTTGTCGCTTGCAGATGTGACAGCAGCCCTCTGCAGCCTTAGGCTCTGTCTGGTGTAATGTTTCTTACATGCCTGCACCACTATAACAGCCTGAAACATGCGCCTGCTGGTAGCAGTTATGTCACATCTGCCAGGGGCATGATGATCAGCAGCCCTACCACAAGCACCCTGGGATATCTGCCTATGTGGTGCTCTGCCAGACATCTGGCTACACTTGCTTGACCAGACACAGTAGGTGTGGTTACCACACTCTTCTGTGCACTGCCACAAAATGCCAGCTGTCCCTCCGCAATGGCCACTGGTGATGGGGTATGTATAGGCACTGAAACTGTGTGCAGGGTCGGGGTGGCTAAAAGGGGGATGTCAAATGATGGCACTGTTTTGGCCCCTGAAAACCCCACCTGTGCCTCAACAGTACTATCGTCATCTTCGGTGTCTGTATGGACACCAACATCAGACTGCATGCAGGAGGGACCCTGACCCACCTCGCCACCTGTGGGGGGAAACAATAAATGGACTTTAGGAACTGTACAGCACTGCATAACAGTACACACACACATACACACACACACACACACACACACACACACACACACACACACACACACACACACACACACACACACACACACACACACACACACACACACACACACACACACCACCTTAATACCTACCTGTCCGTGACTTTACAGACAGTCCCACATATATTCCCATGGGTTCTCAATCCTGCATCACACTTGGTAACATACACTCATTAATGCCACTCATTAACGTATCAATCCTCTAAATGCCTAGACAAGAGATCACAACACAAGACCTGTTACTCCATTACCTCCATGACCTGAGAGGAGTGGTTTTACATGGCCTCACTGCTGTCATTCATTGTTCACCCTGTGTATGCCGGGCATCATGAGCATGGCCCCTATATGTGAGGGACTACTATGTTCACTCCATAATATCACGCACTGGAGTGTCATGTGTATGTATTGCTCAGTACATGCCAGATATGCAGCCCAATCAGCCTATTATGTTACAGCTGTAATATATGGATACACTCCCTGGTGTTGTTTAGTAATTCCCCAATGCATCTGTAGTGCTGCATATGTAGGTTGTCAGTCACCTCTCTGCTGAATGCAATATTAAGGGTATACCTGGTGTCTACCTTCCCTCCCCAATGCCTGTTCCATGCTACAGACCTTATTATACTATCAGATGTCCTGTGATTACATAAATGACAAGTATTCATGGTGTTTCATGTGTCAGTCCATGTCCATGTACTGCACGATCCCAAAGGGAAGTACTGCTGTATGAACAACCCCACAACCCCACGTGCATACATTGACACCCACACAAACACAAACACATGCACACATGCATCCTACATGCATCAACCTCCCTCCACTTCACCAGAGTGACCCAACAGACAAACTAACCACCCACTGAGACACACACACACACACACACACACACACACACACACACACACACACACACACACACACACACACACACACACACATATACAAGTGAGGTTGCACAATGATAGTACACACAGTGCTCCTGTTACCCATCTGTCAACATGCATAACATATGGTACACAACAGCATGCAGTGCAGCTATAGTCAATTCACATTAGCAAAAGTATACATATGTGTGATGTATGTGCTGTGTACTAGATGATGTCCCTTCCCCTGGATACCACTGCACCCTTGTACACAGTATTGCTGTTCACCTGTTCTGCACCCTACCATGTACTGTGCACCACACCTCACAGGTGTACAACCCATTGCTGAATGTGTAGTACTGTGTCAGTTATGTCAGCTTTAATTCTCACAGCCCTATGTTTTTCAGCAACACATACCTGGGATGACATGTGGACAGATGTCATTTGTGAATACCTAATGTCTGGTTTACAGCTCTCAACATCAGCGGACCATGTATGACCAATCCAGTACTATTACACTGACAAATGTCAGAACATACTGTGGCTATGGGGAGTGTACACACCCTTATTGATATAACGCACCCTTTCTTGATCTGCCATGGGACCACATTACCACATGAATTAACCGTACATGAGCCCGATATGTGACATATATCCTGTACATTCACATGCAGTGTCTACGGAATGAGTTAGGTGTGTGGATGCTGGCAGCGATGCATACACTCCATGTTTGCATATGTGTGCACACCCTTATGACTGCTTGTTGCACCTATTGCTATGTGTACTACAGCAGTCACTACTCCTGGCAGGGGTATACTAGCATGGGCCATCTGCATTTGCCAGTGTATGTTCAGTCTGCCCTACACATGTCCCCTTAATCTGCATGATTGCAAGGTCTACTCATGCACATACCTTGGTGTTCACACACTGCTGTCACTATTGCTATGGGGGTAAGGTTATGTCTGCCACAGTTCCTGAACCTGACTGTGTGCAGATACAGCCATTCTTAGCATCCTTAGGATCCCTGCTGCAGTGCACTGGTGTGTCATGCCGACACCCCCCCCACCTTCAGCCGTTTTGCAGATGCTTGACATGTAAGGCCTACACATGTGTGTTCATTTGCAGTATCCCATGCACTGAACACCACATGTTACAGCCTAGTCCCAGCTGATAATGTGGACCACAGTAATAGGTTATGCCATAGAGTAACTCTGCAACAGTTGCCATTGTCCTACTGGTATATACATTGATATTGCACTGTATACAGGTGATGATTCAAACATGTCCCTACTGAAGCCCATGTCGCCCACCATTATGTTACTCCCTGTGGACACATTCCACAATGACAGGATTGTTTAGGGTTAAACCTTGCCCCCGGCCATGCATTACAGCACCAATTATGAAACATTTTCGCCCATGCATTCTTTTGGGTTAGGGTTGGGGGGGGTTAAAAATGCCTGCCAGGGGTTCCATGGGCATGTCCAGGTAGCAGCCTCGATGTGCTACTCTCCCTTGATGACGACAGATGTCCAGTGGAACCAGGTCCATCCTAGGACTCGTCAGAACTATGTGCTTGTGGCCTGCTGTGGTGTGTTGTGGACAGCGACCCCCCCCCACAGTGCCGGGGCTGGTACTGCCACTACGGGAGCCCATTGGTGTTCTAGCACATCCACGTTGACTGCCAGTTGTTGGGGTTGCTGGCCTACACCCACACAGCCATCGCCGCACTCCCTCCACATGTTTAAGCATTGACAAACCACGGTCAATGAAAGCCATCATCTCACCAGGCCATCTATCCATGAGCTCGGTATAAGCATGGATGGCACCAGACAGCTGACAGAAGTTGTCGCTTGCAGATGTGACAGCAGCCCTCTGCAGCCTTAGGCTCTGTCTGGTGTAATGTTTCTTTCATGCCTGCACCACTATTACAGCCTGAAACATGCACCTGCTGGTAGCAGTTATGTCATGTCTGCCAGGGGCATGATGATCAGCAGCCCTACCACAAGCACCCTGGGATATCTGCCTATGTGGTGCTCTGCCAGACATCTGGCTATGCTTGCTGTGACCAGACACAGTAGGCATGGTTACCACACTCTTCTGTGCACTGCCACCAAATGCCAGCTGTTCCTCCGCAATGGCCACTGGTGATGGGGTATGTATAGGCACTGAAACTGTGTGCGGGGTTGGGGTGGCTAAAAGGGGGATGTCAAATGATGGCACTGTTTTGGCCCCTGAAAACCCCACCTGTGCCTCAACAGTACTATCGTCATCTTCGGTGTCTGTATGGACACCAACATCAGACTGCATGCAGGAGGGACCCTGACCCACCTCGCCACCTGTGGGGGGAAACAATAAATGGACTTTAGGAACTGTACAGCACTGCATAACAGTACACACACACACACACACACACACACACACACACACACACACACACACACACACACACTCACACACACACACACACACACACACACACACACACACACACACACACACACACCACCTTAATACCTACCTGTCCGTGACTTTACAGACAGTCCCACATATATTCCCATGGGTTCTCGATCCTGCATCACACTTGGTAACATACACTCATTAATGCCACTCATTAACGTATCAATCCTCTAAATGCCTAGACAAGAGATCACAACACAAGACCTGTTACTCCATTACCTCCATGACCTGAGAGGAGTGGTTTTACATGGCCTCACTGCTGTCATTCAGTGTTCACCCTGTGTATGCCGGGCATCATGAGCATGGCCCCTATATGTGAGGGACTACTATGTTCACTCCATAATATCACGCACTGGAGTGTCATGTGTATGTATTGCTCAGTACATGTCAGATATGCAGCCCAATCAGCCTATTATGTTACAGCTGTAATATATGGATACACTCCCTGGTGTTGTTTAGTAATTCCCCAATGCATCTGTAGTGCTGCATATGTGGGTTGTCAGTCACCTCTCTGCTGAATGCAATATTAAGGGTATACCTAGTGTCTACCTTCCCTCCCCAATGCCTGTTCCATGCTACAGACCTTATTATACTATCAGATGTCCTGTGATTACATAAATGACAAGTATTCATGGTGTTTCATGTGTCAGTCCATGTCCATGTACTGCACGATCCCAAAGGGAAGTACTGCTGTATGAACAACCCCACAACCCCACGTGCATACATTGACACCCACACAAACACAAACACATGCACACATGCATCCTACATGCATCAACCTCCCTCCACTTCACCAGAGTGACCCTACAGACAAACTAACCACCCACTGAGACACACACACACACACACACACACACACACACACACACACACACACACACACACACACACACACACACACACAAGTGAGGTTGCACAATGATAGTACACACAGTGCTCCTGTTACCCATCTGTCAACATGCATAACATATGGTACACAACAGCATGCAGTGCAGCTATAGTCAATTCACATTAGCAAAAGTATACATGTGTGTGATGTATGTGCTGTGTACTAGATGATGTCCCTTCCCCTGGATACCACTGCACCCTTGTACACAGTATTGCTGTTCACCTGTTCTGCACCCTACCATGTACTGTGCACCACACCTCACAGGTGTACAACCCATTGCTGAATGTGTAGTACTGTGTCAGTTATGTCAGCTTTAATTCTCACAGCCCTATGTTTTTCAGCAACACATATCTGGGATGACATGTGGACAGATGTCATTTGTGAATGCCTAATGTCTGGTTTACAGCTCTCAACATCAGCGGACCATGTATGACCAATCCAGTACTATTACACTGACAAATGTCAGAACATACTGTGGCTATGGGGAGTGTACACACCCTTATTGATATAACGCACCCTTCCTTGATCTGCCATGGGACCACATTAATGCATGAATTAACAGTAATTGAGCCTGATATGTGACATATGTCCTGTACATTCACATGCAGTGTCTACGGAATGAGTTAGGTGTGTGGATGCTGACAGCGATGCATACACTCCATGTGTGCATATGTGTGCACACCCTTATGACTGCTTGTTGCACCTATTGCTATGTGTACTACAGCAATCACTACTCCTGGCAGGGGTATACTAGCATGGGCCATCTGCATTTGCCAGTGTATGTTCAGTCTGCCCTACACATGTCCCCTTAATCTGCATGATTGCAAGGTCTACTCATGCACATACCTTGGTGTTCACACACTGCTGTCACTATTGCTGTGGGGGTAAGGTTATGTCTGCCACAGTTCCTGAACCTGACTGTGTGCAGATACAGCCATTCTTAGCATCCTTAGGATCCCTGCTGCAGTGCACTGGTGTGTCATGCCGACACCCTCCCCACCTTCAGCCGTTTTGCAGATGCTTGACATGTAAGGCCTACACATGTGTGTTCATTTGCAGTATCCCATGCACTGAACACCACATGTTACAGCCTAGTCCCAGCTGATAATGTGGACCACAGTAATACGTTATGCCATAGTGCAACTCTGCAACAGTTGCCATTGTGCTACTGGTATAGACACTGGTGTTGCACTGTATACAGGTGATGTTTCAAACATGTCCCTACTGTAGACCATGTCTCCCACCATTATGTTACTCCCTGTGGACACATTCCACAATGACAGGGTGTTAGTTATCTTGCAGGTGTCTGACATACCCTTCCAATACCACATCATGGTCACCACTGTGATGCCATGCATTTAACAGCAACCATATGTACACATGTACAGCATGCATTCTGGGTAGGTGTGTTAGATGGGTTCATGGAATATACCATAGCCATTATATGCCCAGTGTATTGGCAAGCATCAAGATAAACCATAATCACCAGCTACAGGCTGCTGCCTTGATGGTATACCGGCAGGACCTACATAAAAGGGTGAGAGATGCAAAGTCAGTGGCGGCACCTGTGGCATTGCTACAGGGTGGGTGCAACATTACAATACATCAAGAGTACATGCCCACAATACTACCACATATGCATATCTGTTTATCACTACTATGCAGCAACAAATTATATGTATGACATGTCAGATATGCATGATTTACCTGTACAGATGCAGATGCATATGCAACATTGGTCTACTGATGTGTCCTGTGGCCTTACCTGCATGCTTCTCAGCCGGTGTGTGGGTAGCACCCACCTCCACAATGGTGCCCAGCAGTTGTTGGCTATGCGAACGGGCATGTGCCACAAGGCTGGCCAGGACCTCCTCAACACATGTCAGGGGGGATGGATGGCATGCCCCCCCCCTTGCAAGGTGATCACCCGGACTGCAGCAGCATGCCGACGGGCATTGTGAACCAGGTCAGAACAATGATGCCGGACCTGCTCATAACTGCGGATGTGCAGTCTGACATCATTGAACCTGTGGACTAGGTTGTTTCACAGGGCAGTCTGCTCCTGCTGCTCATGGGCGGCCTGGCCAAACAAGACAGAGTAGTACAGGATTAGGTGGTTTACCACATTTTCATTCTCAGCAGCTGAGTAAGCTAGGAGCCTTCCATGTGACATCTTGCCTGAAAGACGTAAAGATGGAAATGGGTGAGAGCAAGTCATACAGCAAGGCTACCACAGTTCTTAATACACATCACTGTCACCCCCCACTATATCAGTGACAACAGACTGTACACACAACTCAATAGGTATGGCTACAGCTTACCTACCACTGGGATAGATATTGTATTGTACCACACTTTGTGCTATGTGTTTGTAGCCATGGTCCCTGTGTGGACACTATCATTGCTGGCCTGTTACAGACTATTCAACTGCATGCCATTGTCAGGGCCACTATTGTTCCATATATGCCTGTGGTATGCTTGCTATGTGATTGCTACACATCTGACATTGTGTGTTATTGGGGATATCTGTGAATGCTATTGGACATGTTCCAGGATTGTATAGACTATTACTACCCACATATGATCGATAACAGTGACACAATAGCATGGTTATGGACTATTGGCCAGCAGAACCACCTCTCCAGACTCATCTGTCCATGTTACCAGGCCACATCACATATGGGACCCACCCTGGGGCCTCCTCATGTACTAGTCCAGCAATACCTTCAGGTAGAACCAACTCAGGGGATGTTGCCTCCCCCAACCTGGGGGCACACACAGAGATGACCTTGTCCCCCATGGTCAGGTCTAGGGCCTGTTCCATAGCAAGCTGCACAGACACATGTGGGAATTGCTACATCACCTTGAGGCACTCAGTACACATTCACAGGGTCCACATGCTCCTCCTGCTCAGCTTCCAGGCCAGGCACCTTCAGGACGTGGACAGCTGTTGTGAGTAGCAATGGGTGGCAGGCTTGTTTCCATTGTGTCTATATTGGGGCCCATGGGGCTTTCACATCACAGATCACACACACACCATCCAGGGTGTTTACCCACCACATGTGTCACATACCACCCCTGTAAGGCTGTACACTATATCTACCAACCCTGACCACCTCCACAACTATACCTGCCACACTTCCCCATATTCCCATGCCATACTTCACAGCCAAGGGCAATGTGGTCCCAACAAGGGGTTCACATGCGACATACCATCCATGTTGCACACACTGACAGCTGTAGATATCTGTGCATATTGCTATGTGTGCTGGTCCCACACACATAGCTTGTAGCACTGTGGTGGTAATATAGGGGACATGTATTTACATACATATATGTTTGTGTGTGTGTTTGTATATATAATGTATATATCTATATATGTGTAGATATATATGATGTATATATGTGTTTATATATACGTCTACACATGGGTATCTGTATATTTGTGGACATACATGTAAATATATATATATATATACATATATATATATATATATATATATATTTATATGTATATATATATATATATATATATATATATGTATGTGTGTGTGTGTGTGTGTGTGTGTGTGCACACATAAACATACCTATTTATGGGGTACATTCAGACATCAGGTCCACAATCTCACAACAGCTTCCTGCACAGCTGCAGTGTTCTGCCTTGCTACAACACACACAGGTGCCACATATGGACACAGCCTGACATTAGGGGTGGCATATGTAAGGGCAGATTGCAGGTAACCCTATTACACACCTATGGCATTCCAGCATGTTACAATACAGGTTAACCTGAGTATCCTGCAAGTAGTAGGCTGTAGAACCCACATGTCCATCATTATGGCATTACTTCCACCACCAGCTACTAGCCACAGTAATATATATGTTTCCCATTACACAACACACACTATGATGGCTTACATCTTATCTGGCAGTGCTGCTCTGCACAGTTGATGGGTATGGCCCACTACCCACAGGGACAGAATCTATTGTCCGTAGCAGTTGTTCAGCTGAACATCATTACAACAACAACACCTGATGGCACATATAAATCATTCTACGTCATCTACCCAATATTATGGACCAAGTACTACAGTCAATTACATGTATATATACTTCACATACCTGTTGTGGTAATGATGACTCTCCTGGACAGTTTGTTGGATGTATGTTTTTTTTCTTTTCTATTTTTTTTTTTTTTTGTTACCTTTCACTCTCTCTCTCTCTATTTCGGTCTCTCTCCAGTAAATGGATTGAGCTGCTTTTGATAGATTGTAGCATGGCTTTTATAGGTGATGCACATGATTAGGTAATGGCCTCTGCACTAATCTGTGTCCTCTACTTGCTACTTGCATGCAGCATTCTGTATAGTTCTTCCAATTACCACTGTCATGGCAACCCACTACTATAAATCCCTAAATCATGTGGGCGTGGTCACTTTATCTTTGCTATATGGTGGACATCCTTCCTGTGTGTGGTCAGCAGTGTTATAGACAGCAGGTAGCAATACCTCTTACAAGAGAACTTGCACACTCAGGCCAGCTACATATTTGTATGAGGTTCCAGAAATATAGACAGGGTCTGAGTAGTGTTGTTGTATGCATTGTATAGCACTGGTGTTACAGAGTTTGTATATACATACTAGTTTAACATGGAATGCAGTCTGTCTGCATAGCTCTCAACTGTTGGCTTATCCACTTGATGGCCAGAGGTGTGCCTGTTATGTTTTGTCTGTCCACCACACAGATCTTGTTTCAGATATATCACTAGCAGTGTTTGTGGTGAGTGTTATCAGTACATGGCTGCATTCATTTGTGTTTCTAACTTCATATGCCTGACTAACAGTATGTTGCAGACTATCCTGTAACACCAGTGAGTTGCTTAGTGTATGACAACAGCATTTCACATATGGGCCTGTGTTCCAGCCTCTGTACTCCACCTACATACCAGGCTTTGTCCATATGACATGCTGTCAGGGGTTGTTATGTAGTGGGCTGTGAGTATGTCATGCTGCCATTCCTGCCATCAGTCCACTGCTGTTGTGATCCCCACACATATTGTTGGGTAGGGTCCATATATGTGCGGCCTTCATCTACACAATACATGTGTGCCCTTATGCACTTCAGAGGCCAGTGTGCATAACAGTGGTATATGGCCCTGTATGTCATGTATGGGGGGATGCACCATAACTAACCTAGGCTATTACAAAACGTGGGGGTATCAGGGGGGAAGCTGCCTTAAGGAATCTGGATGTACATTACCATACAGTTCACCTTAGGTAAATGCAGGCCTACTGCTTCCTCACATACAGACTGTTCTGTTGGTCAGTGTGATTGTGATGGTGTCAGTTATGCCTTGTTATGTAATAGATACATCCCATTGTGTCAACTGAGTCCTTAGCCCCTAGGGATTGTGTACAGAGTGTAGATAGAGGCTATTGGACTATACATCTGCATTACTTACTCTTGATTGATTGTTATCCTGTGGCCCACTCTGTCTTTACTATTGTACTACTTGAAGGCCTCGGCCTGGACAGCAAAATATGTAAACCTTTCCAGAATACTGTATTAATATAACTGTTTCACAGTTGCATTAGTCTGTTTATATGTATGTCAGAATCTAAACAGCTATATGACATGGCATATACGACTATAATAGTACACAAATAAAGCTTTCCCATGTATGCAAACCTGTGTGTGGTGTGATATCCTTTGACCTCTCTGTGGGTATATGTTTCAGGCAGCAATTGTCATTTGTATGGGTGGCTCACACAGTGTCCAGTTGGTAAGGTGGCAACTGTAGGCATAGTGTGTATTCTGTATTGTGTGCACATTCTACATATGTATGTTCCTATACATATATCTGTGTGTGTATGTACTGTATGATATGTTACTTATACCAGCCTGACATCATACAGGTGGGATGGAGTACTGCTAACATCTTGTGCCCATGTTGTGTCAGGTCCTGGTTATGGGATTTGCAACAGTTGGTATTTTATTGCAGGGCAGACGTGTTTGGCTCGGGGGGGGTTATCTATACGTACAAGATGTATGTTGTTTGGGCCCCCACACCCCCATTAATGGTGCATGTCCACATATATATTTTTGTTATGTTCTCTTAGATATCTACAGATATATGTCTGTATATACATGTATAGATATATATTTATGTTTACATATATATATATATATATATATATATATATATATATATATATATATATACACATACATATAGATATATAAATATATATATATATATATATATATATAGATATATATAGATGTATGCATATGTATATACATAACTATATATATATATATATATATATATATATATATATATATATATATGTATACATAGATAGATATGTTATATCTATTTAAATATAAATATATATATATATATATATATATATATATATATATATACAGACACACATACATCTGCATGTTTAAAGACATTTCCTGTACTGTTGAATGACTGTGCTGGATGATATGTTTGTGAAAACATCCAGCTTATGTATATCTGACTTGGCTTAGTGGCAAATCACTTTGGCTGTGGTGTGCAGGGTCCTGGGTTCGAGACTTGCAGAGGCTGTTTATTTCGCTGCTGGGCAGAACAGGGGCTGTTGGGCACAGAGTGATTAAGGCAGTTGTAAGCGGGTTTGCACGAAGATAAGCACTGCTAACTTCAGGTTACAGTTTCTTATACTGATTTAGCTTCTCAGTTGCTTAACCTGTGTAGGCATTGCTTACCCCCATGCAAACAAACTTAAACCTGCTTACTGCTGCTTAAAAGTGCTTACTCCTGCTTACCCCCATGCTAATTTCTTTAAAAGAAAAGAAAAAAGAGTTGATAGGAAAGTGGTGAAAAAGGGGCACAAAGAGGGAAACACAGTAGGGAAAATAGCTAGGGATGTGCCGGATGGGTTTAGGGAAGGTCCATAGCTGCCCATTGCTTTACAGCAACAGCTGTGCGTATACAGTGAATTTGGAGGTAGATTTGGACACTCAAACCCCCAAGAAAGGAGTGAGGACAACAATAATATGTTGTAATGCCAATTACGCCAGATTACATGTGTCCAGTGGACACATGTGAGAAATGGACAGCTATGTATGGGGTGTGAAATTTTTTGTTTTTTGGGAACAGATTGCCCTTGTTTTTTTTCAGGTGAGAGTGGGATGTTGGGGAGGGATTGTAGGTATATTTGGGGAGGTAGGTTGGGTTGGTTAACAAACAAGACAGACACGATGCATACAGGGGTGGTAAATGACACATGTGGGGGGTAAACACCTTGATGGGGAGGAGTGCTGGGAAAATGGAAGCCCATGAGCCCCCTAGTGGAAACAGTGGGACTGAGGTCCCCACCCATGGGCAGCCACCACTGTACCTTCAAGCCCCGAAGCTGGCTGTGCTTTCATGCAGCCCTCAAGTTGGCATAGCAGATCTCCGACCTCCCTGCGGAGCTCGCTATGCACCACAACCTGGTGACGGGTGACAGGTTCCTGTCTATACTCGCTCCCAGGGTGGGGCAAGCCCCATCCCCTGAGGTGTTTCCACCCAAAGGTGGTGCAGGACCAACGGACAAGGAGGCCCTGGGTTGGGCAGCAGAAGTGCTGGTGCTTGGTGCCACAGCCAGCTGAGGTGGGACAGGTGGGTCCGCTAGGTCCCGCATTCCCATATGTGCCATGGTGTTTATGTTTTATCAACATATGTGGGTTAGTAATAGTCAACACATTCCAGCATTTGGTATAACAGCATGCATAGATATTCCCATTAACACAGACACCAGATATAGAATATTTGCATACCAAACAGAGCACATGCATATATGGGACCACAGTGGTAATAACAACAGCATGCAGGTACATTAATGGCACCATGCCATCAATGTTGGAGTATTCAAACATAGCACATGCATAGAAACAGATTGAAATAATTATCAAACAATAGGACATATGTCTCAACATTACAGTGAAGTCACCACGTACCAATTGAGTTGGGTATTTAGTGTATTGTTGGAGATATAGTGAGGGGGAGAGAAAGATGTCAATTAACAACTGGTATATTCCTGTAGTTTGCATTACTTTCCTAGTCAGTGCTGTTATCTATACCTTACAAGTATTACTACACTACTCTATTGCCTTAGTTTGGACAGTGATATGGCTGTCGACAGCTATATACATGAACTGGTTTTACCTGCAGTATACACCTCTTACCTGGTATACCTGTAGAGGAATTGTTTGTTACCACTAACTGTTTCTACACATACTCCCAGATTCCAGATTTATGTTGTGCACATACCTGTCCATCACTTTTTGCAAGGACTCTGGCCATGTCATGACCACATGCAGGTGAACCGGGACATATGTTGACTATTGCCCCTTTCAACCTTTCATGACTTACAACACTCTTATGCAGGATTTCCTAGACAGTTATATTATGAAGCAGAGTGTGGGTGACAGTGATGAGTAATACCTTATTATTCAGAGGAACTGCAACACTAACAGTGCCATACAATACCAAAGTAAACAGTACCAGTACAGGGTATCACTCTTTTATTTCTTGGCACAGTGTTCATATCTGGCAGACCTGTGGGAGCAATGTTTGTTAGCACTACCTGAATGTTGCCACACAAAATACCAGATTTCACATTAGTATTATGCACTTACATCTCACTCTGTTACTGTACACACTCTGGTCACAGCTTGACAACATGGGGGTGTAGATGTGAGATACTTGGCTTATTACTCTCATAACAGTTTGGGGAGTTGCTAGAGTGACAGGTTTGTTCTTATAGATGTGTCACAATCAGTAGTATTTCTTGCTTGCAGCCTATACGCCTGGGATTATCCCACTGATTTCCCAGGGGGACACAGTGACATGTAGCAGATATGGGCCAATTTACTGGACATTCTGGACAGTTGTGGGGTATGATTCTGTATGCAGACTACTACCACTCCCAGGATTTGAACCATGGCTGTGTGTGCTAAAAATACAACAGTTCACGTCTCAGTTGCATATGCTATTTGGATTTTGTTGTCTGTCTTTTCACTGTTTTCTGTCTATGTCTCTTTCAGTAGTACTAGCTGACCTCTGGGGATTACAAAAGTCATATACAGACATTTCTACACTTTTTATTTATGTTGCACATTGTGGGTAACAGTGCTTAATACAATAGTACTATTAAGTGATTGCAAATCTACATTACCATATGATACCAGAGTAAACACATGCAGTACAGCAGTTAGACCTTCATTGTCAGGCTATTATGCTTTTATTTACATACAACCTATATGAGACTCTTCCTGCCATATTCTCTGGTGTATGCAGTACTTGCCGTAAACAATACAGGTTTTATACAGGTACTTAACTTACTGATACTGTTAGATTTATTTCCTATGACAGTACATGCAAGAGTATTATTAACCTGCCTCGCATCGCAACCTCTCCAAGCGATATCCATGGGCCTCCTGGTTCACAACCCACTCACTTACTGCTGTGAAGGACATAAGATGAATATTTAGCCATATCTATCCATAATATACATGAGCTGGAAATTATAAAATAGGTAGTGGAGTGATACTTACACACCCCTGGGACCTTCCGTGTCCTCCTAGCATCCCCCTTTTGCCGCTTCAGGTCGGCATAGTGATGCCTGACCTGCTCACCAGTTCGGGGTATGCCAGTGGCACTGGTGAGATCATGGTCAAGACAATCCCAGGTTTCTGCTTTATATTGGGAACCCTGGTACTGGCCCTGCACCAGTCTCTGCTCATGGTCTTTGACAAGGAGTGCTGCCATGACTCTAGACTCCTGGATGTCCCAGCACTGCACCCGAAAGCACACTCCCTCTCCCATTCCAGACATGGTGCTTGCAAGGAGAAGCTACAACCAGTTATGAGATGTATTCCCACCTGTTGGGCTTAATTAGGACTGATTTCCTGCACTTTGCCGTGATTGGACAGTTTTAAAAAGGCTAAGCTATGGGAAAACCAGCTTACTTAAAGTTGGCATTGTTTAAAGGGGCATACCAATGGGAAAATTGAATAAGCTGGCTTACACGTTGCTTACACCTACTAAGCTGGCCTGTACAATGCTTAGCATTGCTTAATAATTATATTTGCTTTTTGGCATTGGTTAATTATTCATTACATATTATATATATGTCTGATATCCATGATTCATGTATATGTACACTGTATGGGGTCCTTGTGTTTATTAGGGGACTTCAACACTTTATTACAATTACACCTCACATCTGGGCTTAATGCAGTACACCAGTTCACATATTTATGTTATGTAGTAGGTTATAGAACATAAGACTGTATATAGATTCCTTTCATGTGTTCACTTTGATTTTACTATAGTGAGGATTTGTTTGGTGATACCTCAATATTATGTACTGCTGTGTTGGCTTAGTGGTTAACTATAGTGTACAGGGTCCTGGGTTCAAGTTCTGCAAAGGCTGTTTATTATCTTTCTGGCCAGAACACAAGCTGTTGCATGCAGAGTGATTAAGACACTTTTAAGGACTTGTAAGCAGGTTTGCGTGATGGTAAGCATTGCAAACCTCTGGTTGCATATGCCTACAGAGAGTTAGCTTCTGTATTGTTTAACCTGTGTGTGCATTGCTTACCCCACGCAAATGGGCTTAAACCCACTTACTAGTGCTTATATATGCGTACACTTGCTTACTAGTGCTTACTCCCACTTACCACTGCACTAATTTAGACAGTAATGTCTAATGATTCTTGAGAAGGTGGGGGATTTGGAAGCTGTATGGAGTGATCATTCATTACACATTTTACTTTACATTTGTATCCCTGATTCCTGTGTACATATACTGTATGGGACACATGTGATTATCTGTAGACATTGCAACATTATGACACTGGCACCTCACATCTGCATTCAATGCAGTACTCCAGTTCACAAATATATGCTATTTTGAGGTTATTCAACTGAAATTATTGGCCAGAAAATGATTTGACATGGAAAATGGAATGTGCTGCAGTGGGACACAAACCAGAAATGACTAGTCGTAAAGTGAATGCTCTGCCCACTACACTATTGCTGTATTGCTTCATGTGCATATATCTTGCTTTTTATCCTCTTGTGCCATTTAAGCTGCATTAACCATAGCTAAGCGCTGGGCAAACCCACTCACCTATGGTTAAATTTCATCTGTTTCATAAAAAAATAAAGTATCTATATATTTTTTGTTAACTATTGCTCTTGTACAGGTGTGGGGATGTTGTTGGGGGTATGCATACACCTATGAGCAGTCTCTCTCATTCTTTTAGGACTTTCTGCTGTTCCTCATTGCAGGGGAGTGTACATTCTGAGAGCTCTGCTCTCATACATGCCCCCTGCACTTTTACATGCTTCATGTAAGATTAGGAGCTCAGGCAGCGTGCCTTCATTAATATGTATGGCGTGCTGCCATCCTGCTCCTAAACAGACGCTTCCATGCAGGACTAAGCTAGTTCTGCACAGAAGAATAGTAAATCCGGGGCATAGTATCCTGCTATCATATTTTATTATAGTCATTAAAGTAAGTTTGTGGTAAATGTAGAGAAATCTATACCTCTGTCTAACATCGCATAATCTATCTCCTCCAATCACACCCCAACCCCCTCAACTATACTGCAGTACTGAGTCTTTTTTTTCTGTAACCCATCCTGGTGGTGGTCTAATCATTTGCAACACTCTGACATAATAGCACTCAGAACCTCCTTAATCATCATATTCTTATAGAGATTAGACTCCTCCCCCTCAGTGACTGTGGCAGTGATTTAAGGCCTCAGCCTAGCCTCATCCAGCTTCAAGGCAGTGGGAATACCTGAGTGACTACCTGACACTCTGTAGAAGTGAACAAAGACTTAAGTCTATCTTGACCTGGTTTGCCCCAATCATAACTCACTCTTAACTACCCCTAAGTCTGACAACAAGAGGGTGGAATCTATATTCGCAGTCAACAGAGTCCTCTCCTGGCCCTCTCAAATAGCTTGACAACAGTGTAGGAATTCAGTTTATTTTCACTCAGCCTAACACTAGCTGGGCATTCCTCATAAACTCCAGAAATGGACTGTTGGTGATGAGTGGTTTCTCTGTCCCATCCTACCTGTTCTGCTAAATATCTACATCCCCAGTGCCTCTGCATTAGAGAATCAACCTAAACTGTTGCCTTTCTGAATGTCATTGCCCCTAAGCAGACAGTGATCACCCCCTCCCTGCAGAAGAGGGGGTCAGCAGCTCAGCTGCCCATGAAGCACTTTACATGGTGTGGCCTTCCTGCTCTGCCAGTTATACAAGGTCTGGTTTCTGCCATTCACTTGACACAAAACAATGTTGTCCAAATATTAATAAGGTGCATTTTTGATTTTTTTTTTTTATGAACCTAACTTGTCATACCAGAATTGTAATATAGACTAGGAGTAGCACACAAAATACTCTCCACAGGACTCTTATTTTCTAAGGGCAGTTTAAGGCTAAACTTCAGAAATGTTGTTGGTTCTTATCCTTTTATCTCAGTGTCTGTCATTTTCTATTCACTCTTGAAAAATATGGGTTTATGACTTTTGATCGAAAGATCAAAAGTCCGAAACCCAAACGGCCGGGCATACTTATGCGAAAGTGCTTTTCACCGAAGAAGCACTTTCGTGTAAGTATGCCTGTTGCTGAGGCCGTACTACGGTGTGGATAAGGGAAAATTCCCTTTTCCCCACTATAGTGCGGTCTCGGAGGGAGAATAATAATGGGGCACAGCCCCCCACATGGGGGTGTGCAGGGGGCAATGCCCCCCTGCAAAAACATTAATGTATTGTTTTTTTTTTTTTTTTTTTTTTTTTTTTTTTTATGAACACGCTTTAACAAAAGCGCTTTTTTGATAAAAGTGCTTTCATTAATGTGTGTTCGGTGGTTATGGATTCGGATGTTTTATCATTCGATCAAACGTCTTAGAACCATATATACACACATATATATATATATATATATATATATATATATATATATATATAAAACCTTGGATGGCCCAGCTAGAAGTTCTGTGGTTCAATTCTTGGCTGGGGTGCCTGCTGTGTGGAGTCTGCATGTCCTCCCTTTGTTTGTGTGGATTTTCTCTGGGTTGTTCTGGTTTCCTCCACATTTCAAAAGCATGTGTATGGAACATTTCTCCCTGGTCCTCCTCTGAAAATTGGCTTTGTTCCAAGTCAGACTTTCCCAATAAATAAGTGTTAAATAAAAATGTATGTGTGTAGATAAATTCACACGCTCATCCATGAGTCCACAAAGCATGTTTGCGTTTGATTATCAGTATTAAATTATGGCCTATCTGAACAACTACTTAACATTTTTAATCTAACTCACTCCACTGGTTATATTCTTAAATCCTGGAAAACAGCCATTGTGATGCCACTACACAAAGGTGCCCCAAACATGGATCCGGGTAACTATGGACCCATTAGTCTTACTAGTCTCATGTGTAAAGCTGTGGAACATATTATCTCAGAAATCGTTAATCTGGTCATTGAAACTCAACCCTGAACCCTCATCAATCTGGCTTTGTCAAATGAAGGTCCTGAATCCTCACCCTTATTGCTTTTTTTAACAAAGTTGCAAAAGTCCAAGCAAAACCACAGCTAGTAGCAGGCAGAAAGGCAAGGCTCAGCAGTTGTAAAATCCATAGGTTTTATTAAAAGTTAGCACTTTTCCAGTGTTCACCACCGCTTCATCAGACAAAAAAGAAAACCAAATGAACATCTTTTATACTAAATATTAGTATCAATTAACATGACAATGCAGAATCCTAATTGATCCACAAGGCATTACTTTTAAAGCAACAGCATCTAAAAACAGCACATAAAAAGTAGCAAGTAAAAACACAAAAATGTAGAATAATACATTTATCTATTTTTCTTTGCCATTAATACTGGTTTTAGGGGTACATGGCCATTCACATCGATTCCCCTATGTGCCCTAACCTTAAAATCCACTGTAATTCTGCATTTTCTGTCATGTTTACTAAGCCACCCCCACAAACACTCTCAGTCACAACTTGCAAAACTTGGAATACAAATGTATGTGTGTTGCCATTTGTTAGTGTGTGTTTTGCTAAAGCACTACAGTCATTCCCTCTTCTCACACAATACAAATATTCCAGCACTCTTTCTTTCAGTTTCTGGTTAGTTTTCCCTATGTAAGGTTTAAAGCACAAAACACAGTGTGCTGCATAAATAACATTCTGTGCATTGCAGTCTGCTGAAACCTAAGTTTCCATAAATAGTATGTCTCTGGATGCTTAAAATACATAGACTGGTCAATATAATCACAGTATGCACATTCCTGACATTTACGTGTACCCCATTGTCTTACCCCTAAATTATGATATAATCTAGGATAACATAAACGTTGTTTAAGGTTCTTTTTGTTTTTATACATGAAAATAGGCCATTGGCCTACCAGCTGTTTTACCTTCTCATCAGTGTGTAAGATGTGCCTAATCCTATTCACCTCTGAAGTATAAGTAATAACCATGGGCATTTTCACAGAACTACTTTCAGTGTACTTAACTGTATCATTTTGTTGTGAAAAATAGGGCTTGGCCCTCCCTCCTCTTTCCTCATTTGTTTTACTATATACCTTGTTAGTTTCCACATGCCCATACCCTCTACCCATAAAGTCATCCCGTAGATGGCATAGTCCCTCACAAAAGTCCTTGTCATCACAGGATAAACATGAGGTCCTCATAGCCTGTCCCTTAATGATATTACTAAAAATGTGCTGTGGATGCATACTTTCCCTGTGCAAATATGTGGGACAATGGCATTCTTTCCTATGAATGCTGCTGGTTAGATCATTTCCTTGCTTAGCTATAGTTAAATGCAAAAAATTAATTTTACTCATGGATTTGTTTAGGGTGAATTTATGAAAGTTACTGCTGGTGTTCAAATCTCGGGTATAACGTTCTAAACTCTTTTCATTCCCTTGCCAACCTATAAAAAGTTCATCCACAAAATGTCAACATATTATTTATTATATGTGGGCTCAAATTATTTAGAATGTGTTGATATTCCCATTCCATCATTACTAAGCTGGCATAGGAGTTCATACAGCTAGTGCCCATAGCAACTCCTGTTTTTTGCTAGTAGCACTTATCTTTGAAGAAAGTTGCAAAAGTAGTGAATTGTGATTATGCAGTACAAACAGCATACCAGGACATAGCCAAGGCCTTTGTCATTATTACTATGCAGTTATTATTGTCAAACTTGTAGATATAAATATAAATATAAATACTTTTCAGTAAGACTGCAGAGAGTTGTGCCTGCGTGCATAAACTAAGGAACTTATAAAATGATTCTCAGGACTTATACATCAAAATACTCAGAAATGATTTACTTGTGGAATTACCTATTATTATTTGCTAAATTGTATTTACCTGTTAATTTCTTTGAATTGTGATCTTGGAGCTTATCTCCCCAGGTCTCTACTGAAAATGGACATATATCCAATTAGACTAGCCCAGTCAACAGATGTAAAATAAATAAAAATAAAATAAAAAGTTAATTTTTGTATTGCAAATACAGTTGTGTTGCTAATTCTGACATCTTCATGCTCTTTTACCTGTTTTATCTCATTTAATTACTATTTAAAATTTATCTTGGTAATAGCATGCAGTTCCAGTGCAAGGGCAAACCTCTCAACTGTGCAGCTTTTTGCAGAATGTCCAGATCTTTCCCTTATATGTTTGGTCTGCTCCTCATAACATTTGTGGTTTTCCAGCAAATCACTGAGGACTGAAATCAATAAATAATGACAGGCATTTGTGTTTCAAACTTTATATCCTTCAAAAAATATATGCTGACACAACTCCTGTTATTCTAGCTACTTTCCAAGTTTAAAAGGGCAGTATATAAAATCTGTTTATATTTTTGGGCAGATGTCATGATGTTGAGAGGTATGTGTGAGGGGCATCTTATTGAGAACAGTGTTTATTCTCATGAAATTTGTTTAATTAGGCAGCTGAGCATTAGTGGCATGAATTTATAGATATATATCATTGATTCATCTGTTTCTTCCTGCTTTCTTTATACTGTGACCTACTCTGCTCTCTCATTGTTTTTACAGTAAGACTACAGAGATTTTGCTTGTGTGCAGTCA
The DNA here is from genome assembly GCF_019279795.1 of Protopterus annectens. Classification (NCBI taxonomy): domain Eukaryota; kingdom Metazoa; phylum Chordata; order Ceratodontiformes; family Protopteridae; genus Protopterus; species Protopterus annectens. The sequence continues at coordinate 1,019,342,623 of NC_056728.1, read as the reverse complement.
CCTAGGAACTTATAAAATTGGTTTCTGGACTTTTGCTACATCAAAATAGTCAAGAAAGTTAATTTTTGTATTATGCCTCATTTTGCTAATTCTGCTGTTTTCATGCTGTTTTTCCTGTTTTATTTCGCCTACTATTTAAAACTTATTTTAATAACAGTCTGTTCAGCTCTGGGGGGATGGACATCATGGATATATTGATGTTTATTATAGTGAGTGTAGTTTCATTGCTTCAATTTCTGGGTGGCTATACCTCCCCCGAAAGACCTACCAGTAGTGGAGTGTCAAAGGGTTCAGTCCTGACCTCTGCTCTTTAGCATTTACTACTCAAGAGAGCAAAGCAAATGTTAATGTTTTGTCTATGACCAAGTTTGCAGATGACTGCAAACCTGGTGCCATAAGGAGCACTAGGATCTTACAAGAAGGTCCTGTCCCAAACTAATATTTGATGTCACACCATAGACTAAAACTAGATGCCAAAAAATGTATAACTGTATCCTTCAGCAGTTATAACTCCCCGACCCCTTGTGGCTAGCACATTCACAACACTCATTAAGCTGATCATTTAGTATAATGCCCCTTTTGGGATGTACCCATCAAACACTTGTCACAAATGGAATCACTTTAAATGCTTTCACACAAAAAAAATCAAGGCCCTAAGTCACAAAAACTATGCAGACCAACTTAAAGCCTTGTCTGTCTTCTCAGTATCATACAGCCTACTGAGAAGCAACCTTGGCCTTGTATATAAAGTCTCAGAAATTCCTATTCTATTGCACATTCACAAGGCCATTGGTATCATAAACTCCTGCAAAGATGCCACCATTTCTTCTATTAACAGAACATGCTAGAGGGATAAACATGTATCATAGAGAACACTATTTCTATGGAACCATCCACCACTGATTCCTGTCACTGTGCCCCTATCTACTTGTGCATATGATGACTACTGTGTCATGTTCTTGCAGTTGTGTTATATGGTAGGTGATGTCTGATGCACAGCAAGGCCAGTCAATGCACTGTACAAAATAGATGTGATGTTGTATCATATGAATGTTTTAATCTTTGTTAAGTCTAAGCTCACCTATAGTTCAGGACCAGATGTGACCTTTTTGCCAGTGACACAGCTTAATGCACCAGCCCCTGACTTGCATTGTCTTGCCCTGAAGCCTGCCCCTTAGATGGCTGCTGGATTCCATCTTTTTTTGTCATCCAATGGGCAATCCCCTTCTGCAGCAATCTAGATATAGTCATGTTATACAGAAAGGTATAAAAGTCAAATACTTTGCTGCAGATTTCTGTAGTGCACTGCAGTATGTCACCAGAGGAACTGAGGCAGCAGGAGCAGACCTTCATCAGCCCAAATGCCTGCTGTACAATGTTTTGTTTCTGTGACAATATGTAGTAATATCACATCTCAGCAAAGCTCTCGGATTTGTGTATTTATATCATAAGCAAAAGTTTGGGGGCATATTTGGCATCTGTGGACTTTGTAAACCAAATATGCGTCCATATGTGCTGCAGCATCACACCAAGGATTCCCTGTAGGATTCATTAAACAAATGCCTATAAAACGCCCATTGTATTCACTTACAAAAGAAGGTCCCTGAAGCAAGACTAATCATACCTTAGTGTTTATAGGGATCAGTATTCCACATATTCTATGAGATTCCATGTTAGGATGGCACATGCTAACAGCTGCCATATCACCAACATGGTAGGTGTTAACTATATCCTTGTCACTGAAAGGGATAGCAATGTTAGGTATGGTCAGATCTACCTGTGATGCAAAGGACAATGTCACACTCAGTTGTGGACACTGACTGCCAAAGCAGCCTCTGACATGTACTGCTCATCTATGAAGGCTGCTGCCCTTGGCACTGTAGTGCAGTCTCTGTCTCTAGTCATCAGAAAATCACAGAATACAAAATTGTTGCTGACCAATTGATCATGCAGTTTTGTATACATTTTTTTGACTAACTCATCCATACAATTTACCATTATTTGCATTTGTAATGAGCTCATTAGAATAATCCTTATAATTTCCATGTCATTATATGGTAATTAGTACATAATGCTGAGCAAGCAATTTAAACTGCTTGAGTAATGATGCAATCTTGGTGAATTGGTCCTACTTTGCAAGCTACTACACTTCATGCAGTCTTGCCTAATGCATTGTACTTTTTAATGCTGAATCTCTGGAAATGTATTTGAATAAGCAGACTGCAAGCAGCGGAGTGTTAACATGTTGCGTTCTTTTCTTTTTTGCAGTCTAGAGTATTTTATGAGATACCTTAGAATATCTTGTGTGGAGTGAAAAATATATACATTAGACACACAAACATACAATTGTGCACATTTGCACAGATGCACACACACACACACACACACACACACACACACACACACACACACACACGCATGCACGCATGCATGCACGCACGCACACACACACACACACACACACACACACACACACATTATAAGCTGCATACTCTATAACTTGATTGTCCCTTGCAGATGATATAATAAGGTTTAGAAATATCTCACTAGCTACTTCAGCATGTCTAACCTCCAGTGGAGAAATAGAAGCTACTATGCCAATATGACAAGGGAGGTCATCTTCATTATAAACTCACCAAAATATCTGTGTTTATTTGTGGTAGTAAATTCTTACTGATAGTTGTTTATAATAAAGCTGTTGCTAAACTCCTGAAGAATAAGTGACTAATTATATTATTGTTGGATGAAGTGAAAACAATACAAAAAACTCTGAGAACTATTGGAACAATTTTATTGTGAAGATTAAACACAGTTCATATTAAATAGTGATGTTTCACTCTACACATTTCTCACCCTTAAGACACTTTTATAGTGTAGTATTTACATAGTTTGGAAGGTATTGCTTTCTGAAATGTGTTTATTCATTGTTGTACATCTGCCTAAGAGGTTTGGAATATAGGTTCATAGGTTCGTAGGTATATAATGGCCTCATGACCAAAAGGACCTTTTTAAGCTTAGCCATGCAGCCCGAATCTTTGACAGGTTCTGGTACCCTTGATAAATGTAAGCAGGGGCTTGGGAGATGAAACATTTGCAAGCAAGGACCTGGGAAATTAACCATTTACAGGCTGTCTGTATCCATTAGAGACATAGGTGCCAAACCAGTGATGAATTTCCTGTTCCCCATCCAATTGTCCAAATTACACTTCATTTGAGTTAGAAAGGAACTCTGCATCACATGGATGATGTTCCAGAGAAAGGGTAGTCTCTGAGATACATATCTGTCCCTCCAGCAGGTCCCATTTATATCACAGGCAAGGTTTATGTCTTTAGAATGGGTAATTCTGATGCTTTTTGTTTTCAGGATATGCAGGATGTTCATTAGAGTGGGGCCTGACATTGCCTTGTTTGCCAGGCAGAGATCTCCCCTCAACAGCCTGTAGGAGACAGAATATAGGGATGGGGCCTTGAGGTAGTCGACAGATGTCATATTACTTGCACCCTGTATTCTTTTATTGAGTAATCTCTGTGGTAGTTCTAATTGTTGAATATGCTCGCTTAGGTATATATCAAAGGAGGCATTGTACTTGATGATAGGTCTGATGAATGCCGACTACAGTGGAGCAATGACTTCCTTGGACCTAGATGACATATCTTTCTTTATAGGTGACACAGCATAGAATGATTTCCTCACTACAGTGACAAATGATGGGTAAAGGCTAGATTACTGTCTATGTGTGTCACCAAGTTCCTGACAACTGGGTTAACTCTTATGGGTGTGCTGTCAATACGATAGTTACCAAGAATGGATGACTTCCTGAAGGGTATTATTGTGCATTTCCTGGCGTTTAGTTTTAGTCCATTGGTCTGACACCAGTTGTTTTTCTGTGTTGGCCCTCCCTGGAAAACATTTGTGTCAATGGGGGATTCAGTGGCAACTCCTAATTTGTAATCATCTGTGAATTTAGGCAGCTAGAGGCCACTGACATTGGACTTGACTTCAGATAAGTAAATGCCAAAAAGGCACTGTCCCAGGATTGACCCCTGAGGGACTCCACTTGTGAATGACTTCTTTGTAGAGTTGGACTCCCTGATTCTAACTTCCTGGGTCCTGTCTGTGAGCCAGATGGCTATGCACTGGGTGAAATAAGGGTTTGTACCTAACCTCTTGAGTTTGTCAACAATGCCTGCGTGAGATATTGTGTCAAAATGCCTTGGTCAGGTTAAGGTAGGCAGTGTGAACCATTTTGCCCTTGCTTTGGTGACCTCCTCAAAGAAGTCCACCAGGCTGAGTAGATGTGACTTGCCCTTGTCGAAACCAAATTGGGTTGGGTTCAGTGTCCAGAGGTTTACTATGTCATTATTGATCATTTCAGTGACAATTATTTTCATGGTTTTGCATTTGAGACTAGTGAGACTTATGGGTCTGTAATTTCCAGAGTTTGTAGCTGGCCCACCTTTGTGCAGAGGGATGACTGTTGCTGTTCTGCATTCATGAGGCATGAAGCCTGTTTGGAGGATACAGTTAAATAGTAATTCCAGAAGGCCTGACAAGTCATGTTTCATACTATTTGGAAGGCATCCTGGGATATTGTCTGAGCCCATTGATGCAGTGTTCTTTGCCTTAGAAAGAGCATTAAAGACATGTTCCCTGGCGATGGCAGGGAGAGATATATTTGATGGTATTTCCTGAGGAATAGTTGATAGTGAGAGAGGAGTAAAGTCAGAGCTGAATTTATCAGCGAGTAGGTTTGTTATATCTACTGGCTCAGTATAAGTGGCTCCATTTACAATGAGCTCCACAACCAATTGTGTATTGCCTTTGAGGTTGCGGACATAGCTAAAGAATGCTTTGTGGTTGTCCTTGGCCTGGGAGGCCAAATTTACCTCAAATTTGGCTTTGGTAGACTTTATTTGTCCTCCAAGTTGTTTGTTTAGTTTAATGGGAGTGCTTTTATCCTGCTGTGTGCTGCACCTCCTAATTTTTGCCATGAATTTCTTAAAACATCTTTAGATAATAATAGCTGTATGTTTATCAGGTAGTCCAGTAAACACACAGACCCATTTAAGTTGCAACCCAGAAGCAGTGCTTTTTAAGTAACTTGCTCAACACCACACAGGAAGCAAACAAGGGCTGATGGAATCAAACCCTGTAGCATAGAAACTAAAGCTTGCAGCATTAACATCTACACCAACTGCCAGCAGTCAGTAGCTGAAAGTGATGCACTATTGCATGCTACTACCATACTCAGAAGCAAGTAATACATGTATATTTGACCTGTTTATGCAAAAGAATGATTATGCTGTGCACTGACCTTGGTCATATATTTAGTTTATATTGAAAATACATGCATATTTATGGATGTGGAAGAGTTAAAGATGTTAAGATATGCACTGGGTGTGACAAGGGTGGAGAGGATTAGGAATAAGTATATTAGAGGGTTTAGCCCAGGTTGGACAGTTTAGAGACAAAGCCAGAGAGGCAAGATTGTGGTGGTTTGGACATGTGCTGAGGAGGGATTCTGGGTATTTTGGGAAAAGGATGCTAAGGATGGAGCTGCCAGGTAAGAGGAAAAGAGGAAGGCCTAAGAAAAGGTTTATGGATGTGGTGAGAGAGGACATGCAGGTGGTTGGTGTGGCAGAGCACAATGCAGAGGACAGGAAGAAATGGAAATGGATGATACGCTGTGGCGACCCCTAACGGGAACAGCCAAAAGATAAAGAAGGCATGCATATCTATATTAACTGCGGCACACAGTTGTTCCAAACAGCAATTATCAATTACTGAATAAGTGGAGTCATGCTGCATATTGCCATATGCTACAATAACAGATCGTTTACACATTTTAACAGATGCAAATTTCTGTGCCCTCATAACAGATGTATATGTGCCTTCTCACAATGTTTGTTTTTTGACCTGTGCAAGAAACCAAAAAAGTACTCCGGGAATAAAAGTAAAAAAAACAGTTGATGATGTTCAAAAGATTAAAACCACAAGTTAAGTGCTTTCATTGCTATAAATTTAGGGACTTCTTTAGAACTAGTGACACTTACAAAACAACCACTTAAATAGTATTGCTATCTAATTATCTAACAGATCACATGACAACTTGTTCTCATATCAGCAGGCAGTTTATACATTGCATAACCAGTCATTATTCACATATTTAAAACTATACAGAATATAAAATAAATACCTAAATACAAATATAAATATGTGCATACAAAATATAACCTAGCAATAAAATTGTATAATGGACTAAATATGCACATTTCTAAAAGCTTTTATAAGGATCACCTTAAAACCACTTTAAATATGGAACACCTGGGATCTTAAAATCAACAACATTCATAGCTTAGCTGCTCTTATGAAACCATGTCATTTAAACCAGGGATGGTACTTACATCTAGACTTAGCTGCCATAGCAATTCAAAAAACTCTAAATTGCTTTCCCAAGGACCATCCCTTGGATTGGTAAGTACTACTTCCAGAATAAAAAATAAAAATCTCTTATTACCAATGTAGTTTAACTTATGTTTATAAACTGAATTATTTCCATTACTATGCTCCAAGTCATAAATGTGTTCATATTTTATTTATTTATTTATTTTTATTTATTTTACATTTGTTGACCGGGCTAGTCTATCTGGATATATGTCCATTTTCAGTAGAGGCCCAGGGAGAAAAGCTCCACATAGAAGACATACACAAACAGAACATAAACATTAATTACAAAAACTTGTTAGACAATAAAGGAGTTCCATGGTAACAAAATTTCTTTTTTCACTATGAGAAGAGAGAAAGTGATTTAAAAGTATTTGGTAGACAACCAAAACAAAGTAATAAGCAGGAACAAGAGAACAAGCTACTTAAAAAAGGGGATTGGAAGAATTAGTTGAAGGGTAGTAACTTGATGGTAAGATGGCCAATTCTGTTGTTCATAAAATAAGGGATCTAGGGACCCAAGTAGATAGTCAGCTTTCCTTTGATAACTATGTTGCCAAGGTGGTTAGAAAATCCTTCTATGTGACCCATCTGATCATGAAAGGGTTCGCATCAAGATCTAAGGATGTAGTGGTGCCCCTCTACTCTTCCCTCATCAGACCCATTATTGAGTACAATGCACCAATTGGAATGTACCTGGCTAGACATCTCCAGCAGCTGGAGAGACCACAGAGGTACCTAACCAAGAGGATTACTGGCCTCAAACAGTTGCCCTATGCAGCACGACTGAAAAAGCTAAGACTGTTCTCTGTTGCATACCGCTTTCTCAGAGGTGATCTCTGTCTAACGTACCGAGCCATGTCTAACCCAGAATTGTTGAACATGCTCCATCTTAGCAAAACCAAATCTACTCGAGCTACACATTCTAGGGATATAAACCTCAACACAACAATGAATAGAACATGCTGGAGGGATAGATTCCCTTCACAGAGACTTCTCTTACTATGGAACAGGGTCCTGATCTACATAAGACAGAGCCCCTCACTATCACTCTTCAAGAGGAACCTTGATGAGTGGATGGGTAACAGAAAGTTCACACCAGGGATCACACCAACAGCACTACTAGATAGGGGACAAGGGTACTAGCTGCTAGTACAAGGGTCTATGGAACTACTAAAGGGGCGGTGAATACCGCACAACATGGCTGGGCTAATATATGCCTTCGGGCAGATAGCCCAGTACCAACCTATGAACCTATAGGTACAATAAGTAAGCTTGGAAGGTTAAGGCCTTAATGCTGAAGAAAGAGAGTTGTAAAATGATGTTTGACTAGACTGACAGTGACAGATACTCTAGTCGGGGTTAGTATAGGGACATAGCAAGTGGGTTGTAAGGTATGATTTGAGATTCTTTTTAAATAGTGAAGTTGAAGAAAGAGATGTAAGTTCACCAGGAAGTAGGTTCCAGCTTTTGCCTGCTGTGTTAGCGAAAAGAGATTCTCCTGCTTTATTGTTAGATTTTTGAGTGGTGACGACTAGTTTGTTTGCAGAGCGTAGGTTTGCAAGATTTTTATATGGGCAGATTAGACTTGCAAGAATTGGTGTATTACTTGGATAATAAAGGGTTTTATGGGTAATAGTTAGTTGGTGAAGTAGAACTTGGTTCTGCAGTTCCAACCAACCCAGTTGTTTCAGATTTTGGCAGTGATGGGATCTGACAGGGGAGCCAGTAGCAAATCTGGCAATATTATTGTAGGAGATTGACAGCTTGTTGTGGTTACTTTTTGATAGATTTGTGTATATAGGGGAGGCATAAAAGAGTGTTGAGATGAGGTGGATGTAGCCAATAGAAGTTCTAGCTATAGGAGTAAGGAAAGGTTTAATTCTATAGAGGGAGCCTAGTTTTCAGTTAACTGATTTTATTGTGTTAATATGAGTATCGTAGTTAAGGTTGTGGTCAATTGACACTCCTAAGAGTTTAGTGGTAGTGTCAGTGGATATAACTGTACTATTTTTAGATTTAATAGTGAAGTGAAATGGTGTGGACTTGAGTGTGGGAGTAAAAAGAAGTAGTTTAGTCTTTTTGGGGTTAAGGAGGAGGCAATGCTGTAAAAACCAGTCCTCAACAAGCTCAAATACATTTTGGGTGAGGGACTGCAGTTGAGACAGTTCAGTAGCTGAGGAGATTAAAGTGGAGTCATCTGCATATTGAATGGATACAGCATGTGGGATACTAGTAGACACATCATTTATGAAGATAGAGAACAGAAGGGTGCTTAGAATAGAACCTTGGGGTACACCAAGGGAGACAGGAAAGTGTGAAGATAGAGTGTTGTCCCGGAGTACTGCCTGTTGCCTGTTATCTAAGTAGGACTTGAACCACTTTAGAGCTTGACTATCGAGTGAAGGTGACTTAAGTATATTCAGTAGTAGGTGGTGGTTAACCATATCAAATGCTTTTGAAAGATCTATAAAGATAGCAGAGGACAGGGTGTTATTGTTATGGTTTTTATTAATGTAGTCAGAAAATGATAGGAGGGCTGTAGTGGTACTATGGAAAGGTCTGAAGCTGTGTTGAGAGCTAGCTAAAAGGTTATTTTGGAGGAGGTGTTCTAGCAGTTGGCGATGGATGCATTTTTCCATGATTTTAGCTATGAGAGAGAGTAGCGCAATTGGACGATAGTTAGAAAGTTCTGTTGAGTTGCCACCTTTGTGTAAGGGAATTATATGTGAGACTTTCCAGATGGATGGAATGGTGCTTTCCATGATTGTTCTATTAATTAGGATAGAGGTAGGGTAAGCAGTAAATTTAGCTGCTATTTGAAGATACTTAGCAAGTATGAGGTCAGCAGAGGGGGTAGAGGGTTTATGTTTTTGAAGGAGAGTACTGATAAAGGATGTAGGCACAGGTTGGAGTTGGAAAGTGGGTGGTAAGTTATTTAAGGATGAGGAAAGATTCAAGGATACAGGAGGTAGAGAGTTAGCAAGTGACTGGATAGCTTCAGTGTAGAAGGTATTGAAGGAATCAGCAATTTGTTTGGGAGTATTGCTAATGATTCCAGATGGGTTTGGTGTTTTAGAGTTGCCTAGATGTAATAGTCTATTGATTCCTGACCAGAACTTTTGTGGACTTTGTTGATTGGAGTGTTGAAGTTGGAAGAAGAAGTTTTTTTTTGTCCAGTAGTATTGATGTTTTAGTTGAGTTTCTAAGCTGTTTAAATTTTAAATGGTCTGATGGGGTTTTAGAGGTACGCCATTTGGCCCAAAATTTGTTTCTTAGTAGTATCTTTTGCTTAGTTTCCTTCGTAAGCCAAGGAGCAGTTTTGGTACTGCTCCTAAGAGGACAAAAGGGAGCATGGAAATCCAAGATTTCAAGGAACTTATAGTTAAAATATGCCACTGCTTCATCTAGTTGGAGGTGTTTTAAGGGTGACCAGTCGCATACACTCACTTCATTCTGGAAGGGTTCTGGGTTAAAATGTTTATTGCAACGAAAAAGTTCTAAAAGTTGAGGGACTGGTAATATTAGTCTTATGTCTAATTATATAAGTTAGAGAGTGATCACTAATGTCAGCTGGTAGGATGCCTGTCATATATGTTGTGGATAGAGTATTTATAAGGATCCAATCTAGGGTGGTTTCTTTGTTAGTAGGTTTATGGATGTGAGTAGGTGAAGTGATTGTTTGGGAGAAAATTTGCTTTTTAGAAAGCGTTCAGTTTTTCCTACATAAAATGAATGACAGTAATCACAAAAGGCAATGTAAGCAACTCCTTTTGTGTTACAATTGCACGCACAATGTAATTTCCTTTCATAAGTGATGGTATCTAGTTTCAAAGAATGCGCTTGGTAGATGAATTTACTTTGTGCACAAGACCCACACTTAATCATATCTCTAGGCTATCTATGTAGTCCTGCAACCGTATTTATTGTATTATTTCTTTCTACTCTTTCTTTAATGTCCGTATGCCTTTTGTGCATAAATTGTGGACCCATCCTAAGAATATTTTTTTATCACCTCATCACTTTCAATAAGTCTCTAGTTATTAATTAATATCTGTTTAAAAGAATAACAGCCTGGGCAATATTTAATATACATATCAAAATCTTTAAACTTAGATACATTTAAGTTTTCCTTTTCAATTCCTTTTCTAATAATGGGACAGAATCTCATTTCCCTTTTTACAAAAACTTCTTCTTTGACTTCATTTAATGAGGAAGATGGATAGCCTCTATGAATAAACATATCAATAATATTATTGATTTCCATAAGAAATTATTTGTTATTGGAAACTATTCAAGAGATTCTAACCATCTGCCACTTGAGCAGACACTTTTTTTGATAGTATGGATGGTTACTATGAAAGTATAGGAAATTATTAGAAAAGGTGGGTTTACAGTACAAACCAGATTCAAAAGTGCATGTTTGCCTATTCCTAGTTAAAGTCACATCTAAATAATTAATAGTAATTAAAGAAAAGCTATATGTAAATTTTAAAAAAAATTGTAGTATTTATTTATTTATTTATTTTCAGTTTGATTACCGGGGAAGTCCACTGGGCCGAGATGTCCCCATTTTCAGTGGAGGCCGGGGAGAAAAGCTCCAATAGCAATACAATACTATGAAGGTTACAAAATACAATAATGGTTACATAATGTAGAGGTAAAATACAAGAGTGAGATTCATACATTCAGGAAATTGCCAAATACATCATAGGACAGTATAAAACAGGCACTTTACTTTTTTTTTTTGGGGGGGGGGGGGTTCTTCAGATGTTTACAATATTTACATATTTACAAACTTGGAGTTAATTAAAGTCTGCTAGTTCTGCTTTTGGAGGAATAGAAAGAGAAAAAAAAAAACTTGAGAGTAAAGTGGAAGAGGATTGTCGAGAGCTAGTGGGGAGACTTGTTAGTGTTTATGTAAGGTGAAAGCAGGAGCATTTCCATGTGGAAGATAGGTGTAGGAAAAGTTGGGTTTTGAAGGATTCAATGTTATGTATAGTCCTAAGAGAAGGAGGAAGGGAATTCCATGTTTTACCTCGAGAGAAGGAGAATAGGAGCTGGCCAGCGGGACGTTTGGGTTTGTGGATGGAAATTAGGTTTTGGTGTTCAGATCTCGGGGATCTATTTGGGATGTATAGGGGAAGGATGTTCATTAAGGCTGGGCATTTATCTGGGGAGAATATTAATTTGTGAGCGGTGGTTAGTTGGAGATAGTCTAGGTGGTTAGGGAGTTCTAACCAGTTGAGAGATTTTAGGCTAAGGCAGTGGTGAGTTGATATTTTGGATTTAGTAGCAAATTTGGAGATCTTATTGTAGCAAGCTTCAAGTTTAGAGGTGTTGGAAGCAGACAGATTGGTTAGAAGGGGGGCACCATATAGAAGAGAAGGAAGGAGGTAAGTAATTGCTAGGGAATGCCTAGAGGAGTTGGAGAGAAATTGGTTATTTCTATATATCATACCTAGCTTTTGGTGGGTTTTCTTTATGTTTTGTTGTATGTGGAGGTAGAATTTAAGGTGTTCATCTATGGTGATGCCAAGGAGTTTTGCAGAGGGGACCACTTCAATAGCAGTGTTAGTTTGGCTTAGGACATTGAAGATGTTTTTGTCAAAGGAGGAAACCCTGGTGGGCAGGAAAATGAGTATTTTGAATTTATTGGAGTTGAGGGAGAGGTGGTTTTGGTGCATCCAGTTCTCTGTAGTGGAGAAAGCTGTTTGAGTCTTAGTTAGTAGTTCAGAAATGTTGTGGGCAGCACAGACTAAGGTAGACTCATCAGCGGATTGGATGACTGTAGTGTCAGGGATGACAGTGTGAAGGTTATTTATAAAGATGTTGAAAAGCATGGGTCTGAGGATGGACCCCTGAGGAACGCCAGTAGGTGCAGGCAGAAAGGAAGAGTTGCAGTTCTTCCATCTGGCAGCTTGAGATCTGTCAGATAGGTAACTGGAGAATGAGGAAAGAGTATTAGAGGAGAGATTAAGATTGGCAAGATGAGAGAGAAGGTGTTTATAGGAGATGGTATCAAAGGCTTTAGATAGATCTAGCAGTATAGTGGATACAATAAGTCCAGAATCTCGGGCTTGATTGACAGTTTCTAAGAAGGATAGTAAGGATGTTATGGTGCTGTGGCCAGGTCGGAAGCCTTGCTGGGTGGGTGTTAGAAGGTGATTCTGAGTTAGGTAGGGCAAGAGTTGGAGGTGGACACATTTTTCAAGTATTTTAGATATTGGAGAGAGTAGGCCAATGGGGCAGAAGTTAGAAATAGTGATGTTTTTACCTCCTTTGTGAAGAGGTAGAATGAAGGCTGAATGCCAGAGTTTGGGTATGTATGACTCAATGATGGATCTGTTGATCAGGATACTAATTGGGAGAGCAATACCTTTGGCAGTGCATTTGAGGAAGGAGGAGGGTATGTAACATTTTTTTTTATTGTAAAGTTGTGACTTTCTATAATTTTTGTACTATGTATTGGAGCTTTTCTCCTCGGGTCTCCACTGAAAATGGGCCACAAGCCCAACTGGACTAACCCAGTTAACAAATATCAATAAATAAATGAATTAAAATGAGATCTCCAGAATAATGCTTATTTTTTCGAGTTATTTATAGCACTTTGTCTACTGTATACTTTTCTAGCTAGTTTCACCGTGTGTGAGGTATTAACTGGAAATTGTCCACTTTTATTAAGCATCTGTTTGGGTTGTTTGATTCTGATAACTTGTTTGCAATTAAAAGCTTTCTCTAGAGGCTCCTTTATCTGTTTAAAACTTTCATTTAAAGGCTCACTGCTGCATTTCTGCTGTGAGAAACATTTCTGCAGTTTGCTTCTAATTAGTGTGGATATTTGTAGCATTGTCCATATTCAGGCTTGTGTTTGGGCCTAGTGTTTGTGAAGGCTGTCTGTGATACATTTTTTGAAAAGGTAGGACAAGCTGCACATGTGCAATGTGGTCACACTGTCTGCAAGAAATCTATTATTTTTTTTAAACACCTTTATTGAATTATCACTTGTGACATAGGCACATTTACATTTATGTAAAAGTAATAAAACTGTACTATCAAGTTATAGTTAAATGTTATGCTTTTGTTGTTATATATCATATATAAGCAATATTACATAAATTATTCAATTTCTGCGCCTTTTTTAAACAAGAAACATCTTTATTAAAACATCACTTACAACATCATCTACATTTGTATAAATGAAAACAAACCACACCAACATAATCCTAGTTGCAAGCATTTTACATCACAAATCATACTGACACTCCCATTTGCAAACATTATACATCACTTATAATCTATCCAATCATTTTTAGTCAAACATAGCCAAGGTCTTCAATACCATACAGTATGCCAACATAATGAACAAGCTAAATTTTCTCCAAACTGATCCATACATAATTAGGTGGATAGCAAATTGGTTGAGTGACAGCATCCACCCAGGGAGGGTAGCAAGCATGGTACTAAAATAGATTCAGTGCTGTCAATTGTCTGATTTTGTGGCCTTTCATTACTTTTGTCTCAATTTTTATTCTTTGCTTTGTACAATTTATGTTTTTCTGGAAAATTGTTGAAGATTGCAGTCACTATATATTGACAGGCATTTGATTTTAAGACTTTATATACATTAACATTGTGCACAGTGACCTTATGACTCTGCAGGATGTATGCGAAAACAACCAAATACAGTACTGCAGTGAGTCGTATTGCTATGACACACAGGCCTGGCTCTTGGAGTCTTTGGTTGTGGCTCTGTGTGTGTTAGGAGGGGTCCTGCATGTCCTTCCTGTCTCTGTGCAGGTTTTATCCAGATGCTCTGGTATCTACCAACATCCATGAACATGCCATAGGTTAATTGTTGCTCCTCCAGTTTGAATGTAATTAAGCACAGTGTGACTGACTAATGTGAGAACATATGTGTATTTGTGTGTGTGTGTGTGTGTGTGTGTGTGTGTGTGTGTGTGTGTGTGTGTGTGTGTTGTGTAGTCCTGGTTTGACAGCAGCAGTGCCACTGTGTGTGCTTGTGTTTGTGTGTGTTTGAGTATATGAATGTGCAGTGTACCTCCAATTTTATCTCTAGACAAGTACGTGTGCACATGCACACACACACACACACACACACACACACACACACACACACACACACACACACACACACAGACACACACACATATGCACACACACACACACACACACACACACACACACACACACACACACACACACACACACACACACACACACACACAGCAACTCTTCTGAATTGAGGTAATTATCTTTCAAAAATAAAGACAAAAATGCATCACAGAATACCTTGAACCTTACAGTTTCCAGGTACTTGGTGACTCCTGTGCTCTCAGCTGTATAAGGGGATTTTGACACAGGCTTAGTAGGTGAGCCCTCTTCTTCACCCTCTGCCCTCAGTTTCACTTAGTATAAATCTGTTTACTTGCATGTATGCTCAAAAGGTTGCTATAGTTAACGTAGGGGCTGGAGAGAGTGTGGTCATTTTTTCCTTATCTTTATCAGACCTCCGATGTTGCAAAGAATGTTACTGTAGCTTACCAAGAGTCAGTGTTCTGTGTAGGAGCAGCAAGTTGGAATAAATAAGCAGACATTTGCACAGAGGATGTTTGTTTTGGTGAGAGGAGTAAGGGAGGATGCTCTCTATATGTACACCTGACAGCATCAACCTGAAACTTGTTTCTGCAGCATTTTGCTTGTACTTTTATCTTAGCCTGTCATCAGAAGAGTCCACAGAAGGAGACTATATTTTGGGAAAAGGAGTGAGAAGGCATGATGTTTATACATGACAGAAAAAGTGGATAATATATGATTATGGACATTCTTTCTTTCAATTTCATTCCAGTCTAACTCCAGAGGGGTGCATAGAAGGTGACTATTTTTTTTTTTGGGGGAGGGGGGTGATTATATAGGCAGGCACTATTTCCACATATGAATTATATATTCTTGTAAGTATTTCTCTTTTTGGTGTATTGAGGAATAGTATTTTGATAAACTTTGCACATTAAGACTTGGACACAAGTTATTTCTTCCTTGACAGAAAATAAGATAGTATTTTTGTTCAGGCCTTTACTGATTCAAAATATTGGAAACATCTTTAAAAGTGCACTTTCTGTCCCTTACTTATATACTGAGGCAATATTATGATCCTCTCTTCTTTCTTACTAAAATGTGTGTACACATTCATTCCCTTCGTATTTTTTTCATATTCTAACTCACTTTATCTCCTCCCCACATTCATCTTAGTAGCCTTTATTTGCACTATTTAATTTTATTCATTTACATTTTGTTGACCGGGTTAGTCACATTTGGCCAAAGAGCTCTTCTTTTGAGGGGAGACCCAAGGTGATATAATACTGATTTTTGTCAGCTTAAAAATCTTTTCTCTAGAAGTCCTGTGGATTTGTACTCAGTATCACATGTATGCTGCAGAGAAGAAGAATGGCATTTGCCTGCCTTGAATGAAGTTATCATAGCAGACAGCTTAACACAATACTGGTCACTGCAACAGCCTAATTACTTAGTCTTGTCTAACATATGAGCAAGATTCAGGCCAACCCATCTTTCTCCTCAGCATTCTCTAAATCCACTCTCCCTCATGTGTAATTTCCATCTGAACTCACATTAAAATTCATAATCTTCATCATTGTTAACTTCATCATATTTAATATTACCTCCCATTTCTATATTCATAGGTAGATACTAGGCTATTGGCCCTAGGGCCTGTCTAAGCCTAGCTAAAAGGTACCATGGCTTTTGCCACCCAAGAAAATTATTTTCCTGTGCCCCTGTCGAGCAGAGCCAAAGAAGTGATCCCCAGGATGAATTTCCTATCTCCCATCCAATCATCAAGATTTTTCTTGGAAGAGTGCTAATGAGGAGCTTTGTTTGATATAGATAGGTAGTGTGGTCCAGAATATGGGAAGTCTCTGGGACAGGAATTTAATCCCTCCAACATGTTCTGTTTATTGTGGTGACAAGGTTTAGGTCCCAAAAGCATGTAGCTCGGAGAGATTGAGATTTATTTAAGTGGAGCATGTCCAACAGCTGTGGGTTTGACATTGCTTTGTATGTTAGGCAGAGATCGACTCTGAGTAGGCGATATGTGATGGAGTAAAGCTGGAGTTTTTTCAGACGGTCTGCTTAGGGCATCTGTTTGATGCCAGTAATCCTCTTTGTGAGGTATTTCTGCAGCATTTCAGTTGTTGTAGATGACTTGTGAGGTACATACCAAAAGGGGCATTGCACCCTATAATGGGTCTAATGAGTGACAAGTAGAGGTGGACAATGACCTCTTTTTTCCTGGATGAGAAACCTTTTGTGATGAGGTGTGCCATGTAGAAGGATTTCTTGACTACTGTGGCGATGTGATTATCAAAGGGGAGACTACTGTCCACATGTTTCCCAAGATCTCTTATTACACTTTCTGTGTTAAGTAGACTACCGCCTATGAGATAGTTCATGGGTACAGAGTTTTTACCAAAAGGGATGACAATGCACTTTTTGGCATTGAGCTTGAGGCCATGGCTTTGACAACCGGCATCTGTCTCAGTGAGGCCCTTTTGTAAGATGTCCACACCGTTAGGAGCTTTGATTATGGCTCCTAGTTTGCAGTTATCTGTGAACTTCATTAGCCATAGACCTTCTGTGTTAGCCTGTACTTCAGTGAAGTAGATACCAAACAGGAGAGGACCCAGGACTGGACCCTATGGTACTCCACTTGTCACTGGTCTGAAAATGGATTTGCAGTCTGCTACTTTCACAGTGTGGGTTCTGTCAGTGAGCCAGTTGGCAACCCATCTTGTGACATAGGGATTTATACCTAGTTTAGTGAGTTTATCTATAATTCCAGAGTGGGGGACAGTGTAGAAAGTCTTGGCGAGTTCTTGATAGGCTGTGTGAACCACCTTACCCTCATCTATGGCTTTGGTGACTGTTTCAAAGAAGTCTATCAAGTTTTGAAGACATGATCTGCCTTTTACAAACCCAAACTGGGTGGGGTCCACAGTTTGGAGATTACCAGTGTCATTGTTTATAAGTTCCATGATGATATGTTCTATAGCCTTGCAGACCAGGCTCGTCAGGCTAATGGGGTGGCAGTTCCCGGGGTCCATGGTGGCTCCCCCTTTATGGAGTGGGATAACTGTCACTGTGCGCCATTCAGAGGGCAAAAAGTCTGAAGTGAGGCTATGATTGAACATGGTATTTAGGTGGGGTGCCAGATCATTCTGTAGTTCATGTAGAACACAACCTGGGATGTTGTCAGGTCCCATGGCTGCTGTGTTCTCGGCTTTGGAGAGTGTTTTTTACCTGTGCAGCCATGATTACAGGAACTTTGCATTCTTCTGGTATAGAGATGGGCCTTTTAGGGGATGAGAGGGGGTAAAGTTAGCACTGAACCTATCTGCCAGGACATTGGCAATATCAGTTCATTCTGTATATTTAGTGCCATTGTGCTGTAACTCAGAGCAGATCTGAGTGTTGCCATTGAGATTCTTGACATAGCTATAGAATTCTTTATGGTTGTCTATAGAATGACTGGCGATTTTGTTTTCGTAACTAACTTTGGAGGATTTTATGAGGGATCTCAGCTTCTTACTGAGGCTGACAAGAGGATGACTTCCAATCATGCAATTTTACTCTTTTTTGCAATAGTTTTTTCTTCTGTTGTAGAGTTTGTTTATGGCAGAGGACCACCATATTGGCTTCCTTTTTTTGGAGGATAGCATCTTGGTTCTATTAGGGATTGCATGATCCATGCACTCTTGTAAGTGCTTATAAAGTGCATTTGTGTAGGATTCAGCAGTTGTACCTCTATTGTCTGTCAGCATGGGTGTCGTGAAGTTTGCCACTTCTGTCTTAAGAAGCGTGAAGTTGGCTTTGAAGAAATTTTTTACGGTGGTTTCCCTAATTGGGGGGGGGGGGGTCAGAATGTGGATGTCTTGGGTGATTAGCTTGTGGTCAGATCTGATCAACAAGGAATTGACCTCTGGTGTAGAACACCAGTTGCCCATGTTGATAATGACCAGGTCTAGGATATTGCTGTCCCTGGTGGGGGTGTGGATAAGTTAACCCACGGCATTGGAATTTATGAATTTCAGAAAACGTTGAGCACAAGAGTTGGTATATGAGTAGTTTGCCCAGTTATGGTGGGGTAGTTGAAATCGCACATTATTAGGGTGTTAGGTTGCACCCTAATATTTTCCAGTGTATCAAGAAATTAGGAGTAGACATCCTGGGGCATGGTGGGGGATCTGTAGCAAGCTACAATTTGGATTGTGGTCTTGCCCAGAGTTAGTTGCACTTGGATAATCTCGGCTGCATTATGCTGAGCAACTAGCCTGGAGGTGTGGATATCCTTAATGAATATGGACACACCCCCACCTTTAGTGTTTCAGTCCAGTTTAGGTGGCCGAAAGGCGTAGTATGAATTATAGCCTGGTAATGCAAGTATGCTCTCTGGAGCCTTGAGACAGGTCTCTGTCACCGCACAGATGTAGATGTTCTCCATTTTAAGGAGTGCCTCAAGTGAGTGCATTTTGAGGTTTAGACTTCTAGCATTGAGTATCATTACCCTCAGATTTTGCTTGCTTGTACCTTTTACGGCGATGAATTTGTCATTTGAACCTTGCCTAAAAAAGGCACTATAGAGGTGGCAAGAGCCTTAGCCAGTATCCAGAATCCCAAGGGCGACAGTTGCCAGCCATCTCTGGCAAAGCATCATGGTTTGTCGATCATGTCATCCTAGGCAGACAGATACTGAATCCCCTTAGAATGACACCAGAAGCTTAGCCAATTGTTGAAGTCAGTCATTCTGTCCTTGTACTGTGGTATCATTATGGGTGATGGCAGGATGCTACTCAGGGCTAGGGTCATACCTGCCTGGGCTACAGGATCAGACAGCTCCTCCATGTCTCTTTTCATGTAATCCAGGGAGGTACTTCTCAGGTCATTCACACCAACATGGACAATGACAGAGTCATATTTGTGGAGTGACTTGAGTGCGTGCATTATGTGGCGGATCCTGGTACCCGACAGGCAGCTGACAGTAACTTTCTCCTTGTTTAGCCTGGTGAGTGGAACATCAGTGTGCCTGACTATAGAATCACCTATGACTAGAGTGCTGGGTACATTGTTATGCCTTATGGGCTGTGGTTGGGAGGCGCACTGAGTTTGTGGGCTATGTGTCATTTGGGATGTGTTGGGGGTGGAGGTTGCTTGTGTTTCTGCTTTGGAGGTCCCTGTTGCTTGGGCAGATTTTTATTGAGAGCCTCAGCGAATGTAGGTGTGTGTTTTGTGTTTCTATGTGTGTGTTTTGGTGGTGTAGGTTTTGAGGGACTATGTGATGAGTGTGGTGTGGTGCAATTGTTTACCTTCTCCTCTTGACTGTCTAGTCCAGTCTTGGGTGAAGAGAGCTTTGCTTCCAATTTGGCTATATAAGTGCATCTCTCACAGGTTGTAGTGTTGGGTGGTAGGAGGAGAGGGTTGTCTGTTTACATGAGGCAATTGCTGCATTGCCCCAAGATGCCCAGATTCATCAGGTAGACAGGAGAAAATATGGGAACTGACCCTTAGACATGCCTGGATAGGTGCTTATTTATTAAGTACTAAAAATTCTTTTCTTCTAGACAAGTGAGGAAAGTTGAGTGCCGTAGTAATTTGTAGCTTATTTAGTGCTTACAATGAGTTCTGAACAAGTGCTGAGCTCAAAGAAACAGATTTGAGTACTGAAACTAAAAAACTGGCTAGTTCTAAGAAACAAAATTAAGCTAGAAGGCTTCCCTCCAACACAAAAAGGCTTGGGGGATCAGAAGCTTGAAAACAGTCCTGGATACAGCAAATCTGTATCTGGACTAGACTACTTACAGGAAACAAGCTTAGAATTTTTTTTTTTTTGTAAAGGGGAAAGGGGAGCAGAAACTAAGTGGGTTGGCCTTTTCAAATGTTCTCCCTGAATTAGGTAGAATGAGGTAATGACACTAGAGTGGGAGGAGTGTCCCAGAACAAATTTACAGTAGGGGTGGGTAACTGCAAAGCCACCAAGTACAACAACATACCAATAGGGAGGGAGGGTGGGAAACAATATGATACACTCCTTGACAGGAAATCAGAACAAAAAACCCAAACAGATGCTTAATAAATGTAGACAATTTCCAGTCAATACCTCACATACAGTGGAACTAGCTGGAAAAGTATGCAGCAGACAATAAAAATGCTATAAATGACTCATAAAAATAAGCAAAAAACAGGATACTTAATGTTATATATTACAGATCTGAGTTTGCTCGATGCCCTTCCTCCGATTAGCTCAGTGTAAAATGGCAGAAATACTCACAAGTTAACTCCCATTATTAATTATCCTTGTAAACTTATACCTTATGTTTTCTCACACAGTAAAGTCCCACATTCTCCATTATCCACAGCTAACTTTCTTCCCTAACAAAACTCTTACTCCATTAAATTCTTTATACATTGAAACAAAATAGGAGTCATCAATGAGCATCCATCCAGGTGCTTTTTGTCCTAACTAACTTAGAGTGGTACTGTACTTCGCTTTCATAGCCATATCCATCTGTGTTCTTACTCTCTTATTTCATAGAAACATTGTTTTTCCCTTTTGTGTAAAACTAAGTATTTCCTACCATCCTGTTCTCATATTTCTATGTCAGCAAACTTTTATGTTATGTCCATTTCTGTCCTTTAGTCTAGTTCTGTAGCACTAGTACCTCTGACACTTGTTTCTTCTAAACAAAACAGTTGGTGTCTTACAGAAACATTCAGAAGGTCCTAATCTGATCATGTGTCGTTCTTATTGTTTTACAGTGTTGCGCCTTACTCATCCCCGTACCCCTGCAGCCTAATGTGCTGCATTTTATCCATTCTACTTCAAATTGATGCCCACACTTACAGTTCTTTTATTCCAAATTCTCCAGCCAAACCATTCTTACTTTTCAAGTCATGAGTTAAATTGATCAGGATTAAGGAAATGTCAGAATGCTATGTATAAAGCCAGTGACTTCACTAATTAGATTAAAATGACAAGGAATAAGTAAGAAACATGCAAATTCAACACAGTTCTAATTGCAATGCAAGCCTTCTCCTAATATTACAACAAATATCTCCATAATCCTAATACAAAGATATTTAGAAATGCAATTTTTTTCATAATTCATAGTTTGCTTCACACCTTAAATACAAATTCGTAATAACCATTTAGGATATAGTCTCAAATACAGCAAAACTGTGCTGCACTGAGGCATTCAATCTTATTTTAGCTAACTGCTATTATATGGCTTGATTCTGCATTGTTCTATGCTGTACATTTTCAGTTTTAACTCTTAATGCATTTCAAACCACTGATGCAACTGATTAATAAATCTACAAATTAAGTAGAAATGTTTGGATAAAAGCAATTCACTGATTTAAGAATCAATGTCTACTTATCCAACAAGACTGTATTTGACTGTTAAAAACAAGCTTGGTGTATACGTTATGGTAGATATTGATGGCAGCATGCATGTATTTTCAAGTATATCTTATGTACCTACTTGTAATGCTAGAAAATGAATAAAGGCATTGGCACTATGACATTTATTCCACACGTTACCATCTTTTGCATTGCTTTACTTTAATTTTAAACTTTGCCATACGAGGCTGATGCATAAATACTTTAAGCTTTACTGTAAGAAAGTGAGAGCAGTTTTGGTCACTTGATACAAATTTGATTATCATTATACCCACTTTAAAAGCTATACCACTTTTATGTGGATACACTACATATCTATTTTTTTTTAGAAAATAAATACATCTCTAATTTACTTTCAAATATGTAAAACAAATTCTCTGTTATATTAGGCTAAGCTAGCATATGATATGCATATGCAATAAATTCAGTTTTAAACATGCTAAACTACTATTGTGCAGTAACAAACCTCATCCCACACAAATTGGAATATTATCTGATGATGCAATGTATTCTGCATTTCCATTTTACAAAAAAATAAAGTAAATATAAAACCATAGACGTAAATGCTTACCTTAACTTAACTGATGAATTACTGGATATTTAGTTGACTTTCAACATCCCTAGATCACAAGTGTACTGTATAGTTTCACTTAGTGCATAGTAGTGTGAACCAGGTATTTAGGCCATCTTTATAGTTATGATTTCTAGTTTATGACCCTGTTTATCTATGGAAACTTCTTTTTGAATTTATGTTCAAGCAATTGTATATTTGTTTAATTTCTTTCGCAATATTCTAACCACTGTATGCTGCATCATTTGTAAAACTCTGATTTTACTCCCTTTATATGTTCTATGCTCGATGTACAAAATAGCTATATTTATATATTTTTATATTATTTTTATTTTTATAATTTTTTTACTATGTATCTGGAGCTTTTCTCCCTGGGCCTCTGCTGAAAACGGTTGCCTTGTGTCCAGTCATCTAACCCAGTAAACAAATGCAAAATAAAATAAATAAAATAAAATAATTTAGAATAGTAAGCCACATAGTCATTACTGCTGATCTTATGTAGGAATAAATTAATACCTACCTTGTTTCATGTTAGCCTGGATACCATTCGGATGGCAGAAGTTAACAGAATTCTCAGTTCTGAAATATATTTGCAATATGCTCTGCTATTCTGTGCCAAAGATAATATCATGCAACCTCTCTTTACACTTAACTTCAACCTCATACTTCATGAAGACATGGATTCCCTCATTTATAATAATAACTTTATCACCTTTGAATTCTAGTGGTACATATGCATCAGTCTTCTTTTAATGACAGTACATGTGAAAGCTTTCATTCAAGCCAGCTATTCATAACTTATTTTAAATGTTGCATTCCTCATATGTCTGTGTATAATTCCAGAGGTTAGATAGCATTTCCAAGACAGCATTAACTGTAAAATAACCCAAAGTGCATGTAAATATTTTTCTGAAGATCAGCTTTGTTCTCATTTGAATAAGCTCTTCTGAGTGTATCAACTATATGCACTTAACACCCTACTCTATACTGAACTTTGAACTACTACTTGGCAAGTTTAACTGCATTCCTTTTACTTTAACTGGAGCTTTATACAAATATTTCTTGAAATCAATCATGCAGTTGTTTGTTACCACATTCCACAGCAGCAAATTTGTCATAGATGTAGATCTGGAATTTCTGATAACCATAATCAGTTGCTAACACTCATTCTTCTATTTCCTTATTTCAAGTTTGTGATTCAGTTAATGCTCTGTATTTATATACATGCTGCATTCAAAGGTAACTGACTCGCATCAATCTGAAATGTAACAGTTTGAGAATATCAAAAAAGTTAAAGACTGTAACATCCATTTAAATTTTCTTGGAATTTTAAAGCCTGTATCCTGCTTTGAAAACACAAATCTATTGGCATCATGCTATAATGGACTCCTAAGTACCAATGTTATATCTGATCTACTGAAATTATTTTGAGTGTGTTTGAGTAATTCATAGGAAATGCATGACCATTTGCCATACAATTTCCATATATTTGTAACACTATAATTAGCCTCTGGTTTGAAATTTTCAGAATTTAGAATATGAACCATATACCTGTAAGAAAAATATACATATTTCCATCAGCTTTGTTAACTTCCAGCTCATTCTACTTCATTATATCCAATACAAACAAATAATTACTGTTTGCAACACCATCTGTACTTTCAATTATTTCAGCTGGAGCTCTCTGAAATATCTCTGGTGGTAAGGATTTACCAAATGGTAACTTCAGGAATCTGTATCTGCCCAAAGGCATTTAAAAGTTCACAGATTTGACAACTTCTTCATGTTTATTCTGTATGAAACTTTGATTTTCCTGTTGAATGGCAAAAGAGTTAACATTAGATATGTGTAAAACTGTATCCTTAATAGTCTGGAGGGATTAGTCTACCCTGTTATTCAATTTGTTTAGGTTATTCAGATCAGTGCATACAGATGTTGTGTGTGAGTTCATTACAGTCACCATGTTATTCACCCATTCAGGTAGCTCAACTTTCTTAATTTTATAACAGAAGACACAATTTTTTAGTCATGTATTTTCTCTAAGATCAATGGGTACTCTCCTTGACATATATATCATTTATTTATTTATTTATTCCCATTTGTTAAACAGAGTAGAGCACAGACTGCAATGGACCAAGTCCATGCGCAACTGAATAAAATGGTTTACAATCAAAACTTGAAAACTGCTTCAGTTGACTGGCATGTGGTCAGCTTGCAATTTACAAGTTGGTAGAATGTCGAACCAAAATCGATCGACTGCACTACAGCAAAAGGGTAGTGTAGTTCGAGCATTTGGGTTCAACATTGTGCAGGGAGGTTGCGGTTTAGTGAGAAACAGGGAATTACTGCATTTCCTCACTGTAGTGCGATCTCGGAATTGGTACATTTAATGTGAAGAGGGTGTGGGGGGTAGTTCCCTGCAAAACAGTATAATTAATGTACCATTCACTGTAGAGTATAATGACACATTAATGTGCATAACATGGGTGAGTGACATTACCTATTGTTAATTCAACCTCATCGAACCAGATATTTCGGTTATGTCATTTCTGATGTTCTGCCTTTTAGACATTTCAGAATTCAAGATTTCACACTGATGTTGTGAACATTCAGCCAACCCATTTTCCAGATTATGACAGTAACCACACTCCTTCGATACCCCCACAAAGGACCACTTCCAAAAAACGAAAATAAATCCGCTGGCTTTACCATAAAGGGATAGTCCTCCAAAGAATGAACCACCGATTGTGGAAATAAATGTAACCAAACACCAAGGCAGCTAAGAACTCCAGAACCACATGACAGGAACCAAGTAAAAATATTTTAATACAAACGTAGCAGCCACAACACAAGTCGGGATTGAGTGCGCTTTCATCTACAATAATGACAGTATGCCAAAAAAATAAATGAGAGAACACAAAGTGATTAAGTAGCAAGCAAAGTAGTATATTGAATGGTATAAACTATAACATCTGAACTGGAAGAAATAACCAAAAATGGAAAGTGTAACTGGAAGTAAATGTATAGACATAGCATTACCTCTGGAGAAATGTTAATATGATATTTATCTAATTAACAAATGATTCCATCAAACAGAACAACATATATCTGTAAAATGGCATAGCTGAGACAAGTAATGATAATTTACTTCTTGCATGGTGTGTGCCTGTTTAATCACAGAAATGCACTCAGAACATAATTTGTACTACTGGTATTGCAGAGTCAGATTACTGAACAGCAAAGTCTTACAACAGACTTACTACAATCATCCTTGCTCTTGTATGTAGTGAATCAGAAACATTCAAGACATTTGCATAAAATATTTTAATAAGACACCAGGTGAAACATTACGGTTGCTTATATGTACCTCTACAATGGGAATTCCTTTAATTACACAAAGATTCTTATATACCATGCAACTCAAAATATTTGCCTAGTTTGCTGTATTTTACAAAGACTATATAAAGCATAAGTTTCAAGTTTGCATTCACAAGTAGGTACAATCAAATTTATGGGTTTTAGCATATGGACTTAATAAATTAAAAGAATGCATACAAAATTATACACTATGTCATACACTATCAGAACTTTAAACAGAGATTCAGATATAATATTACATTATGGTTCAGAATTAATCGTAAAAGTAATACATTAGCTTTAATAACAGGCTTTTTGGGTGCAAATGTGTTTTTGATGTTTATTTTGGTTTGGTCTGCTTATGGATTCCTGCTGCAGACATGAAAATTCAGATTGTGCGTGTGTGTGTGTGTGTGTGTGTGTGTGTGTGTGTGTGTGTGTGTGTGTGTGTGTTTGTTTGTGTGTCTGTGTGTGCCTGTGTGTGTGTGAGCATACATGTGTGTTGGAGGGTACCTTCTTTAATAAGATTAGTAAGAAAACCTAATCATGGTGTAATACAGGAGTATGACTATGAAGCTGGACATCCCCAATGGATACTCTTAGGGCAAACTGAAGCTCAGATCTGAGGTTACAAACACAAAGTTGCACTGTGAAGAGTTGATTCCCTCCTTTGAGTGATGCCATAATTTCCTCCATCTGTGTCAAAGGTGGCTCACCTGACAGCACACTTTCCCATTGGTAATGTCACTATCCCTATGCCTGGCCTGCTCATAAGTGCAGTCCAGGCTACTGACTGCATTGAAATCAATGACAAGATCCTGTAAACACATTCATATTAGGACCCATC
Source organism: Protopterus annectens (assembly GCF_019279795.1). Taxonomy (NCBI): domain Eukaryota; kingdom Metazoa; phylum Chordata; order Ceratodontiformes; family Protopteridae; genus Protopterus; species Protopterus annectens. The sequence goes on along the minus strand of NC_056728.1, from coordinate 1,019,315,913 downwards.
AACAGTATCCTGTCAGAATAGCCATCAGCCATGAAGGTGGAGAGCCTGGAGTATCACCTTATTCTCTGCATAACATTCTTTCCAGGTATATTGCTGTGTCAATGAAAAAAATACACTGTGTGAGTATACCAATATGGGCTTGTTGTTCAGCTAGTCCATGTACAGTGTTGTACTCTTCCAGTATACTCTACTAAGACTGTTAGCAGTAGACACAGGAGTATGCTTTATAGCCTGCAAGCAGTGCCAGGCACACACACAATGTCAAAGTGACAGGTTCTCACACTCAAACACACACAATGGAACTCAAACAAGTAGCTGACTGGACAGTCCTCCCCCTCAAACATCTCAATATGTTTGTATACAACCTGCAAACTGAGCTCTTCCATGGGAATATTACAGGATAATACCTGGTGTGGTCACCTTCAACAGACACATGGTCACCAACATGCACATTAGCATGTATGATGCATCTGTAGTAGTTGTGTGTGTGTGTGTGTGTGTGTGTGTGTGTGTGTGTGTGTGTGTGTGTGTGTGTGTGTGTGTGTGTGTGTGTGTGTATGTATGTATGTGTGTTAGACTGTCTACATATACATCTAGGTGTGCATGCGTGTGTGCATTTATGTATGTGTCTGAGTCTATTTGTGTGTCTGAGAGAGGCAGTGTCATGTTAGTTATACACACCTGTGTGTATCTTACCCACTAACTCAAACATGGGCAGGCTACTACTCTGGCCATCCAACCAAGCCAAAAGTTGTTATGATAACACAGGTAGCACAAGCACATAGTGCACACCTCCCAACTCATCAGAGTAAGGAATGTGGACAAAGCCAAAAGGGACAATTGTCCCACAAAGCAGAAAGGTGATAAAATAACAGGTTCAGCATTAGCATGGATATTCTGAAAGGTATAGATAAAATAACACAACAAAATTTTTTTTTTTATAAATGCAATAAAGTTTAAGTGTAGCTGTGCAGGTGTGCCCGTTGCTTAGCTATGCTCAGTCCGGCTTAAACAGCACAAGAAGTTAAATAGCAAGAGACATCCAACATAAGCAGTATTGCGATAGTGTAGTGGTTAGAGCATATGTTTTGTGAGTAGCCATTCCCAGCTCAATCCCCACTGTAACCAATTTGCATTTTACATGTGACAGCAGTACATAAACATTTTTTTTTTATTATTACCTACTAAATAACATATATTTTTTAACTGGGGTACTGCATTAGGTCCAGATGTGAGGTGTCAGTTTAATAAAGTTGTGAAATTCCCATATAAACACAAGTGCTCCATGTAGTATAGTCACACTTGAGTAAATGTAATGAAAGCACATTGGGGGATGTCAAGGACAGTAAACAAACTTATAATATATAATGAATGATGAATCAATGCCATACAGCAGAAAAAATAAGCAATGCTAAGCATTCCACAGCTCTGCTTGCCAGGTGTAAGCATTGTGCAACTATCACTGCTAAGCAATGAGTAGCCCATCTAAGTGGATTTGCCCATCGGTAAGCAGTGCTGAACCTGTCCCTTTAAGCAGTGCCAACCTTAGATAAGCAGGATTGCCCGTAGCTTAGTTTAACTCAGCATATTCAAAACCATCCAATCACAGCAAAGGGTGGGAAATTGGCCATATTTAAACCCCCACATGTGGGAATACAGCTCATAAATGGTTACAGCTTCCCACTGTAGACAGTATGGCAGGAGTCAGTGAGGGCATGTGCTTCTGGGCACAGCGCTGGGGCATACAAGATTCCAAGGTCATGATAGTACTCCTGGTACAAAACCATGATGAGAGACTGCTGCAGGGACAGTACCAAGGCTCCCAATATAAAGCGGAAGCCTGGGACCATCTCGCCCATGATCTCACCAGTGCCACTGGTATCCCTCAGACTGGTGAGCAGGTCCGGCACCACTATGCTGACTTGAAGCGGATAAAGAAGGTGCTCTTGGACGAGTGGGTCCAAGAAGCAAGGCAGAGGGGGTGATGTCCCAGCAGTGTGTAAGTACTCATACTGATAAGTATTTACTAATGTCCAGCCTGTGTTTTTAATGAATAGGTATGCCTACATATTTCTCTATTTCCCTTACAGCTGCAGCTGAGCGGGCTGTGAATCAGTCCATGCTAGTAGGTGGCAAAGGCTTTGTCGACAGACTCATGAGTAACAATCCTGCTTGTAGTTGTCATACCAAATAAATATAAAGTAGTAGAAAGTCACCTGGCAGTATAAAAACTGTTCTATGGGTTGTACTGAATAAACCAGGCAATATGACAGTAATAGTCCCATATAGGTCATATTTAAATAAAACTGTAACTGCCTGGCAATAAAGCTGTAAATCCTGGACTGGTTGTGTTTACTCTGGTATTGTATGGCATTTATTGTTGCATTCTCTGAATAGCAATGTTATGTTAACCACTGTTACCCACACTGTGCTACATAAAAAAATGTCTCGGAATGTCTGTATAAAACTGTTGTAAGTACAAGATCAGATTGTACAACCAAGAGACACTTAGACAGAAAACACTGAAGAGATAGACAGCAATATCCAAATAGCACACTCTACGGTGACTTAAATTGTTGTATTTTTAGCAGACACAGCCATGATTCGAATCCTGGGAGTGGTAGTAAGCTGTATGTGTAATCATACCTCTCAACTGTACAGATTTTTCAGAATGTCCAGATAATTGGACCATATTTTCTGCTTGTTCCTCTGTCCCCCTGGCAATCAGTGGGATAATCTCAGAATTGCAGTCATGAAATAATGACATGCATTTGATTTTCAGACCTCAATACCTTCAGAAAATGTATATTAAAACAAATCCTGTCACTCTAGCAACTCTCCAAGTTTATGACAGCAGTATTCAAAACATGTCCCTATTTGTACCCCCATGTTGGCAAGCTTTATCTAGAGTGTGTGCGTTAAGAGGTATGTGCATAATATTAACTGGAATCTGGGAATATGTGTAGAAACAGTCAGGTAGTGTTAACAAACATTCCCTACACAGGTCTGCTAGACAAAAAAACTGTGCCTGATAATAAAGATTTAAATCCAGGACTGGTAGTGTTTACTCTGGTATGGTATGGCCTGACATGTAGCATTCAGTAACATCTGATATCAGAATAGTACTGCTGTGTCAACCATTGTTTCTCACACTGTGCTATTTAAAAATATGTGTAGAAATGTCTGTATAAGACAGTTGTAATTACAACGTCAGATTGTAGAACCAAGTGAGACTTAAATAGAAAACACTGAAGGAATAGACAGCAATATCCAAATAGCACACTCTGCTGTGACTTAAATTATTGTATTTTTAGCAGACACAGCCATAGTTCGAATCCTGGGAGTGGTAGTAAGCTGTATGCATAATCATACTTCTCAACTGTACAGATTTTTCAGAATGTCCAGATAATTGGCTCATATTTTCTGCCCATTCCTCTGTCTCCCTGGCAAATCAGTGGGATGATCTCAGAATTCTAGTCACAAAATGATGACATACATTTGATTTTCAGACCTCAAAACCTCCAGAAAATGTATAATAAAACAAATCCTGTCACTCATGCAACTCTCCAAGTTTATGACAGCAATATTCAAAACATGTTCCTATTTGTGCCCCCATGTTGTCAAGCTTTGTCCTGAGTGTGTGCATTAAGAGACAGAGGTATGTGCATAACATTAAGTTTGAATCTGGGAATATGTGTAGAAACAGTCAGGTAGTGTTCATAGGTTCATAAGTTCATACTAGGCTATCTGCCCTAAGGCATTTATAAGCCTAGCCAGAATGTGTTTAGCTTTTGCCACCCATTTTAAATTTATTTTGCTATGCCCTTTTTCGAGGTTAGTATACTGTGCCTCTGTCTAACAGTGACACAGAAGTGATACCCGGGGTAAACCTACGATCTCCCATCCACTCATCAAGATTCCTCTTGAAGAGAGTCAATGAGGGACTCTTCCTAACCTGGACTGGGATTTTATTCCAGAGTGAAGGGAGCCTCTGGGTTATGAATCTGTCCCTCCAGCATGTCCTATTTATTTCAGTGCTGAGGTTTAAGTCTCGAGCACGTAGCTCGATGGGATTTGGATTTTCTGAGGTGCAGCATGTCCATTAATTCGGGTTGGACATGGCTTTATACGTCCGGCACAGATCGCCTCTGAACAGGCGGTATGCCACTGTGTAGAGCTGGAGTTTCTTTAACCGGGCAGCATATGGCATCTGTTTGAGCCCTTTGATCCTCTTGGTGAGGTACTTTTAGGGTCTTTCCAGTTGCTGCAGGTGTCTGGTAAGGTACATCCCAAAAGGGGCATTGTACTCAATTATGAGCCTGATGAGGGATGAGTAAAGAGGCACAATGACCTCCCCTGATCTAGATGTGAATCACTTCATGATCAGATGGGCTATATAAAATGTTTTTCTAACCACTTTGGCCACGTGGTTGTCAAATGAGAGATTGCTATCAACTTGGGTCCCCAGGTCCCTAATTACTTCTTCTGTACTTAATGGATTACCACCTATGTGGTAATTTGTGGGCACTTTGTTTTGCCAAAGGGGATGACTATACACTTTTTGGCATTTAGCTTGAGGCCATGGCTCTGGCACTGGGATATTAATGGGAATATCTATGCATGCTGTTATAACTAACATTCCCTCCACAAGGTCTACCAGGTAAGAGATGTAGAATTTAGCTATATGACAGTTGAATTATACACTGTGTACAAACATACTGCTGCCCAAACCAAAGCCATAGGGTATTGTAATAATACCTGTACCTTAATGTTTATAGAAATGATCATTAAAGTTGTGAGTATTACAAGGATATATAAGTTAATTGACATCACTCTCTCTCTCTCTCCCATCCACCATATCTGCAACAATAATCTAAATACACAAATCAATGGGTATGTTTATACAAAACCTACTGTTGGGACATATGTCCTATTGTTCAATAAATATTGAAATGTGTTTCTATTAATGTTCCATGTTGAAATACTATCATTGGTGGTCTGTTGCTATCAGTGTAACCTGCATGCCATTGTAATGGCCACTGTGGTTCCATATATCCATGTGTTCTGTTTGCTATGCAACTGTTCCAAATCAGATGTTTTGGGTTAATGGGAATATCTATGCATGCTGTTATAACTAATCCTGGATTGTGTTGATTATTACTAACCCACATATATCTTAAAACTGCAACACCATAGCACGTATGAGAAGGCCGGTCCCAGCAGACCCACCTCTCCCACCTCATCTAGCCATGGCACCAGGCCCAAGAACACCGGGACCCACCCTGGGACCTCCTCATCCACTGGTCCTGCACCATATTTGGGTGGAAATGCCTCAGGGGATGGGGCTCATCCCCTCCTGGGAGCGGGTGAGGACAGGATCCTGTCACCCAAAGTCAGGTCCAGGGATTGGTGCGTAGCAGGCTCCAAAGGGAGCTTGGAGATCTGCTATGTCAGCTTGAGGGCTGCATGGCACATTTAGATGGTCACCTTGCCCTTCCTGCTCAGCCCCAGCACAGCCACCTTTGGGGACGTGAAGTTGCAGTGGTGACTGCCCATGGGTGGGGAGCTCAGTCCCACTGTTTCCATTAGGAGACTCATGGGCTTCTGATTTCCAAACAGCCCTCTCCATCCAAGGTGTTTACTCCCCACATGTGTCATATACTGCCCTTGTATGCTCTCTTGTCTGTCTTGTCTGTCTTCCTACCCAACCTACCTCCCCAAATATACCTACTATCCCTCCTCAACATCCCACTCTCATCTTAAAAAAAAAGGGCAATATGTTCCCAAAAACACTTTTGCCCCATACATAGCTGTCCATTTTGCACACGTGTCCTCTGGACACATGTAATCTGGTCTAAATGGCTTCACAACACATTATTGTTGTCCTCACCCCTCTCTCAGGGGTTTGAGTGTCCAAATCTACCTCCAAATACAGTACATATGCACAGCTGTTGCTGTAGAAGCAATGGACAGCTATGGACCTTCCCTACGCCTGTCCTGCACATCCCTAGCTACTTTTCCTATTGTTTTTCCCTCTACGTGCCCCCCTTTTCACCACTTTCCTATCACCCCTTTTTTCTTTTCTTTTAAAGAAATTAGCGTGGGGGTAAGCGGGAGTAAGCACTTTTAAGCAGTAGTAAGTGGGTTTAAGCCTGTTTGTGTGGCGGCAAGCAATGGCTACACATATTAAACTCTGTCAGGCTGTCTGTAAGCATATTTAACCGGAAGTTAGTATTGCGTACCACTGTGCAAACTCACGCAAACCCCCTTACAACTGCTTAAAAGTGCCTTAATCACTCTGTATCCAACAGCCCTTGTTTTGCCCAGCAACAAAATAATCAGCCCTTGCAAGTCTTGAACCCAGGACCCTGCACAACATGGCCACAGTGATTTACCACTAAGCCATTTGAGCTGTACCTAAATGGGATTTTTTCTCAAACATATCATGTAGCACAATCATTCAATACTAGGGGAAATGTATTTATATATGTAGATGTATGTATGTGTGTATATATATATATATATATATATATATATATATATATATATATGTATATATATATGTAACATTCAAATATCAGAATACTGAAACTCAAAACACTGAAACAAAATACTGAAACTGTATCTCAAAACTAAATAAATACAAAATAATAAAAAAAAAGAACAGCACTACATATTATAACAAGGTCAGTTTTAAACAACATAGAAAAATTGTAGGCATGTACCAAATATCCCCCAGGGGGGCCCCCTGCACCCCACCCTGTTAATGCACATATCAGCTGCAAGTAATTAAATGTATCAACTCCAAGATTAGGGTGTACTATGTTAAGTGGGGGGGGCTTGCCCCCATACATATATATATATATATATATATATATATATATATATATATATATATATATTTATATATATGTGTTGTTTTTCTTTCAGCTTTTCCTGGTTAGGGGTCACCACAGCAGAACTCTGGCCTGCTAATGATTGGCAGTTGATTTTTACAGTGCCGAGATGCCAGCCCGATGCCCAACCTTCAACGAAGGCATGCCCATTCACACATGTCTTGTGAATGCCACTCGACCATGGAGAGGACATGCAGACTCCACACAGAAGGTGCTCCAGCCGAGAATTGAATCGAGAACCTCTTGCTGTGAGGCAACAGTGCTACTGCTGCACCACTGCGGCTTATATATATATATATATATATATATATATATATATATATATATATATATATATATATATATATATATATATATATATATATATATATATATATAATGGTTTACTATTGAAATGTCGAACGGCACTACATCGACTGTACTATAGTTGAACACGGAAGTTCGAAAATAGTAATGTCAATGACAAAAAAACAATCTAGGACTGTGTTTTAACATGGGTCGAGGTAGGAGAGATGTTTGTAGTTCTGAATAATACTGAACACCTACCTCGATTCATGTAAAAACCATTCCTAGATTGTTTTTTTGACATCGACATTACTATTTTTGAACTTCCGTGTTTGACTATAGTACAGTCGACGTAGTGCCATTCAACATTTTAATAGTAAGCCTATATATATATATATATATATATATATATATATATATATATATATATATATATATATATATATATATATATATATATACATATGTAGGTGCCATGTCCTTTTACTTGCTGGATAACGCACACTCAGTCAGGAGATGTAACGCATCACAGTACTTTCTGATGTCAGTGGCACTGTTGTGGTTAACAGGCATGCAGTCAACTGCAATCATACTGTGGTTACTATCTGTGAGGCAATATGCAGGGAACTACCAGTGTAGTGGTTGCTGCCTAGCCAACAGCGTTTGTGTATGAGACATGGGTGGAGAGTGTTCTCTGAGTAATAGAAGGGCTGCCTATATTGTTCACCAGTCCTTAATGTCACATGTAGTGCTATAGATTGTCTACACCAGCCTATCTGGTGTTTGACATCTGTTGTTCATGTAAGGTGGACATTGTAGCATATACTAGGTCCTCAATATAATAATTTAGCAACACCTGCCCCACAATTCATCTTGTTATTACACAATCACAGCACCCTCCACATGGGGTACTGATGGCAGACACACAAACACACACTTGCCAGTACTGAGGTTCAAACCCCTATCTAGCTATGTATTGCTATTATAGTGTACTGCATTTATCACACGCATCATGGAGCTTATAGGATGGATGCTGTCCCAAGGTACTTCTAAGGTGAGGAACATCACCAGCCCTTGTACATACTGGCATTGGGTGACGTAGTGGGTGAGAGATCCCAAAAATAATTTTACCCTAAACACACATTTACATTTGCCAGGGGTGATGTTCAAACCTCAGTCTAACAATATTTATGAACCATTATGTTACACATTTACCACATGAACCACTGACCTGACGTGATTAAGGGATAGCACAGGTACTTCTAAGGTGGATGATATCTGCAGGACTGCTAAAGTCAAGCTCTGAGATGTATGATGGGTGTAAATGGGGCCAAAATCTTTGAGGTACTCACATACATATGTACACACACCAACACTTGCCATAGATGAGATTCAAACCCATACCCATGTAGCTACTGCTATTACATTGTTCCGCATTTATGGCACACACCATGGAGTTTACATGTTGGAGTGCTCTCCACAGGTATCTTTAAAGGTGACTAACATCAGCAGCAGTGCTAAAGGAGGGGTAAGGGGAGAGAAGTAATTGTGAATGTCCATAATATCAGGCATTATTAAGGACACTCACACTTTCTCACACACAGTTTCACAGTTGCCATGTCTGGGATTACAACTTTTACCTAACTAGTATGTTACACTACAGCAGTACGCAGTTATCACACATACCACAGAGCTTATAGGGCTGGATTTTGTCCAAAGGGGTATTTCAAGGTGACTGACATCAGCAGGTGTGCTAAAGTATGGCAATGGGAGGTGTAGTGACTGTGAATGGCCTCAAAATCATTAATCTCCACACACACACACACCCACACACACACACACACACACACACACACACACACACACACACACACACACACACACATGGTTTCATAGTTGCATGTCTGTGATTAGAACTCCTACCTAGCTAGTGTGTTAGACTATAGCATTATTTAGAATACTTTGTTCAGACTGGAAAATCATAGCAGCTATGTTAATAATGGTACTCACCATTGTATACACTTTATTCCTGGGGCTTCCATCTCCCACCTCACAGTCAGTGGGAATATTTTTCCATTCATTATCTTCCCATACATTAATTTTTAATCTTTTCTATCCTAGATATTCCAAATAAGCCCTAGATGGCTACAGTCATGCCCATGTAATCACTTATATGGGTAACCACTCTTAGGCTTAATCAGATGTCCATTCAATCCTGAAAGAACAGGAAACATAACTGGGAAGATCAAGACCCTGAGAAGCCAAGGCTTTCTCTGGTAAAGACTCCTAAATGATATAGACACAGTGGCTGCCTTGATGGTAATTTATACAGGTCGCCCTTACTGCCATGAACAAGCTGTATCACTTCAAACTTACTGGGTATAACAGTGACTCAGAGCAGGTGCACAGTTGTGCAGACTTACATAGTGTCTTTTGTGCCATTACTTGGTTTTGTAGTCACTGAAGTGCACTAGAAACTAGTTGGTACAATGCTAACATCTTCCAAGTCAGGCATGGCTAAACTTCATGTTCTCACTACTCAGCATCTCACCTTCCATGAATTCCTCATCATATAGCTTTATTGGCTAAGATGTCAGGCTTCTGACTGATGTTATGCAGTTTTCCGAGATTCAGGGGTGGTAGGTGTTGTCTAATCAAAAGATTTAATCCCCACAGTGAGCCTATACCTTAATCCTTAGACAGCATGTTAACTGCACACTATGGTAATGTCTAGAATCCCCTGTGTCTGACATACAAACCCTAAAGCTGCCATGTGACTTCTTTTGGTCAGTATCAAATACCCTACCCCCACCTCTCTATCAAGTATTGCAACACAGGGCTAATGCAGTGAAATCATTCCTTAAGGGCAAGTGAAGGAGAAGGGAGCATTTGAATTAGATGTAAATATAGGGTGAACCTATGAACTGGCCACGTCATCTGCATGCTGCACCATATGCTTTTCTTGTTCTGATATTCCCTCATTAACCAAGTTGTATCCCTTCAGTAGTTTCCCACACTTCTTTGGTTATCTGCTTTGGGTACTGCCATGCTGTTGTACACAGTAACAGGAACATGTTTTGTTGGTACCATGACAAGCTCTCAGCAGTTGCATTAGTCTTACTTGGACAGCAAGAGACTGAAAATGATGTCATATTTCAAACTCTGCAAGATTAATGCTGTCAACACAGCCTGTGTTTTATGCTATGTTTACTACTTAATGCCGCATACCACAGGCTCTTTATATAACTAAAATTGTATTCCCTTGCTGCTGAGTTCCTTCTCCATATAAGTAAACTAAGAAATGTATAAAACAAACAAGTAATAATGCTCTATGGCACAGTAGGAACAAGCCCAAAACACAACCAAATAGTAGTAGTCTTGATAATATAATGAAGCGCTTTTCGTTATGATAAATACAATAACTTCCTCAGATAACATTAAATTCATTCATCCACATTTAAATTACATATTCAAAAACCATGTGACAAAAATAAACCAATCAGCAAGATAGATATTCAACAAAGATATGCCATTAAGTATCCTACCATATAAAGTTAAAGAGATACTGTGAATTAAAAAATCTCCTCTGTCATATACTTCAATGTTGAAAATGTTTTAAGATAAATTTGTAACAACACATAATTGCATACTCACAAACTTAATAGTATTGTTTAAACTTCAATTCTGTGAATTAAAGTAGTACTAACACATGCCTATAATTCTGAAGAACATTGTTGTTTAATTTTCTATATATTTTTACCTGTTCAAGCTTTTAAGTTTTAACAGGCACAAGATGTTACATGCTTCATTTAGTCCTGGGTTATGAAATGCATTTAAAGTTAACTGCCAATATAACTCCAGCTCTTCTAAATGAAATGCAGTAGGGCCACCTCTTACATCTATTTGTACTTGATCAATTGCTTTAAAAGGAAATGTGTGCCCTCCAGTCATTTGGGAATGCCTTGCCAAGGCATTGTCTATTTTGTTCCTATCAATGGCATACACATGTTCGTATAGTCTCTGCACAGTGTCTGCATTACTGATTCCTTCTTCTTGCCAACAGGGTACCCAGTTCAACTGCACCAAAAACTGGGACCATACCACAAGGCCTGACCTGCTTTCTATCAGGTCCCGCAAAGCAAATTTGCCACCAATTTCATGAAAGTCTCACCTGGATCTACATCCTTGTAGACAAAGTTCAACAGACATAGAAGTAGAAGTACCATGCTGTAGTCTACTCTGATCTTTTCCCTTTTCTGTACTCCCACCACCATTTCAAAAGCTTTTCAAGATTAACCTCTGAGTGGAACACCAAGTTCTAAATCCAGGAATATAATATTGTCTTCTAAAAGCCCTCTAATATGTTGTCTGTTGGACAAATCTGTAGGCTTTGTCATAGGCTCTGAAAGGATATGATCCTCACCTTTATAACTGCCCTGCCTTCTCCAATTAGAAAAAAAAATCATCCATGAACAGAACAGCTGTAAATTACACCCATGTCCTTGCTTTTCCTTAATCACTGTAAACCAGTATTGAACACTGATACATTTCACATGGCTTGGTACAATGCATGAGTATTGTATCATCAGAAAATAACTTCCTGCCCAGCTGCATACCCTAGAAGTGCCAATTGTCTTTTCCATTCACCAGCAGGAGAAATGCAAGCTCAAGATCTAGCTTAACTGTAAAAATACATGCTGAGTTACGTGCACCAAACTAGATAAGTTTATAGCAAAGACTTTGATTAAACACTTTCATTCCAAATGACTTTGTCAGAATCTATCATTAAAAAGCTTGTTAACTGCCTCATAGGTGCCAGCTTAAAATGTGTGCTTATATTTTACTCAAATTGAGAGAAAGATCAGAAGGCACTGATTGCCAGCTATTTCCGATTGGCCAAAGAGTATCTATGTGGGACTTTTCTGATTAGTCTGCCTTCTCTTCAAGGCATCTACCAGGAAAAGGTTACAACAAGCCTTCAGACCCCGACGCATCATCTGTGACAAGACTATTAATCACCAAATAGCCTACGCCCTACTCCTCAACTTGGGACTGATGCCATTATTTTGCTTCCTGTGAGAGAAGAACCAAATGGTCATTATATCCCAGTAGCATTACCAGATTGATGGATATGGGCATCCTTAAGCAATGTAGAAAATACCTTGTGTAATATTCAATCAAAACGATAAGATATTTGAGAGATGCATTTACACAATGTCACTGGAGGCAAAGCTCTCTCCTATAAAAGTACTCTTAATGTCAATCAAGTTTTCAGCAGTACACACACTGCACCAATCACATAGAGTACAATGCAGACACATACACTCATATATGCTGAGGCACTTATATGTAACAAACCCCAAAGGCATCCTAGATTAAATAAATGTAACAGATACCCTCAGTAATCCCAAGCATACTCTTTCAAAACAACACCCACATCAACACATACAGCCATATCTCATGCAGCTTCTACTTCTAAGCCCATAAGGCAAGCCACCACACAATCCAACATTTTGGTCATTGGACACTCCATTGTGAGACATACTGATGTCCCTTTTCCAGGCTGAGTAAAGAGAAATTCACAGTCAGTTGCTTATCAGGAGCCAGGATCCATCACATTACACACACCCTCAGGTTGTTGGATAACAAGTACCCGTATGACTCCGCCATAGTCCATGTGGGTGTAAATGACCTGAATAATGCCTCCCTAGACTATATGAAGAGAAAAATCATACAGCTCTTGGAATGTGTGTCTCAGGCTGATATGTGCCTAGCATTGAGCAAAATATTACTTTCTCCAAGAATGATGCCACAATACGAACAAAGGATGACTGACTTTAACAACTGGCTTAGTTTCTGATTTCATTCTAAGGGGAGGGGGGCAATATTTGTCAGCATGGAAATAGATTGTTAACAGATCACACTGCCTTGCTGGGGTTGTCTGTATCTCTCCTCTCTAGGCTTTGCGAGGTTTGGAGAGTCTGTGATGACACGCTGTCAGTAAGGGAGTACTGCATACCTGCATCTCCTCTATCTAAGCTGTTATTCATAGATACTCCACTGGAAAATGACAAATGTTGCACTATTTTATTTCATTTTATTTTATCTATCTATATATTGTTGACCATGTTAGTCCCACTAGCTTGAATTCCCCTAGCTTTTCCTTGAGGACTAGACATCAAACTGATACTTTATGCAGTACAAAGGGGGATTTGTCAAAGTGACCTACTACCCTGCTTGCACTCACCTAATGGCTCAGAAAGTGCACTGCCATACTTCATTTCCTAACTGGTCAGAAAAGTTTGTAAGCCCCATCTTCCTGTGGTTGAACAGCCACTAATGAACACCCCTACCTAAAACTTTCCAACAGTCTGCCTGCTAGCTGTTGATGTGGACACTGTCAAAAAGTTGTGCAGTAATTGAACTTTGACTGGTGTGCATAGCACATAATTACTAGACATGATTGGCATGTTATTATTTATGCATTTATTTATTGCCTTTGTTTAGTGGGAAAGTCTGACTGGGCTACAAAACATATTTTCAATGAAGGCCCAGAGAGAAAAGCTCCATCAACAGAAATACAATATATATATATAATATCAATTTGAATTTATACAGCATAGAATCACATATTTACAAAGTAAATATAAATGCAATACATGATGACATGCAACATGTGTGACTTATGCATTTATAAGTAGAAATATTAAAATGGATTAAAGTGGGAAATGATGACAGACTAAGTAGACATAAAACAAGCCTGAGAGTGACATAGGTATGATTATAATAAGTTCAGACTAAGTAAAAAAAACAGTTCTGCACTAGGGTAAGTGTTAGAGAAAAGAAATGATGTTGTGTAACAGAAAGGTAATGATGTTTAAAGATGTAAGTAGAAGAGAAAGGGGAAGGTGGTAAAGTCAGTGAGGATAGCGATTTAGTAGGAGTAAGGAAAGGAATGGTAACAAAGAAATATTTTATTAGAAAACAGAAGTAAAGGTAATATAACAGTGATATACTTGGAGGTGAGATTTAAGGTGATAATTAGAGAGATGATTTTTGAGATAGAGCTAAGAAAAGAAAAGTGGGTAAAGATATGCATCTGTGTTAAAGAAAAGGGTATGGAAGTGTTAGGCTAGGTGAGAGCATGAACATAGCCATAAAGATTCCAGGTATTCCATTAGGCTGTGTGTAGAGAAAAGTCTTATCCTCCCTAAGATCCCCTTTTCCTAAACTCAGAATAACTTGGTGCACCCTGCTACAGTGGACTTTGTGGGAAACTCTATGGTAATTAGAGTGATGATTTTTGAGATGGAGATAAGAAAAGAAAAGTGGGTAAAGATATGCATCTGTGTAGATAAAAAGGGTATGGAAGTGTTAGCCTAGGTGAGAGCATGAACATAGCCAGAAAAAAAATCAGGTATTCCTTTAGGCTGTGGGTAGAGAGAAGTCTTATCCTCCCTAAGATCCCCTTCCCCTCAGTTCAGTGTCACCTGGCATACCCTGCTTCAGTGGGCTTTGTGTGGAACTCTGTGTACCCAGGCATCTGGCCTGTTACTACTAGTTGCTGGGTGGCACTTCCAAACCGTATACACATGTCAAAAGTGATACACAGTCTGGCTACATGTGCCTATGTTGAATACTCCAGAAGGACTATCTGTCCCTCTGTTCTCTTCAGAAGCTGCCTTAAGCTGCTGTTTATCTACTATGATGTCTAGCCGAGTTTTACTGTGCCAAGCCTTCCATTTCAGGCAAGCATCTTCCACCATTCCACCATTCCAGCCAGTCTTTCTATATATATATATATATATATATATTTATTTATTTACCAGTTGTTTACCGGGAAACTCCAACTCGGACAGAACCCATTTTCAGTGGAGGCCCAGGGAGAAATGCTCCAGATGCACATCTTTGGAATGTGGGAGGAAACTGGAGCACCAGAAGGAAACCCACGTGAATGTCGGGAGTGCACAGAAGGCCACTCCAGCCAAGAATTGAACTGGAGAACCTTTTGCTGTGAGGGGACAACTCTAACTTCTACACCACTGCGCTGCCCAATATATATCAAGAGCCACAGCATTTGATGTGTGTCCCTTCCTGTTATCATTGTCACCATATATACAAAGTCTGCAACAGAGCTGTAGCAGGAGTTTGCCAAGTACCTGGCCAGCCACTGCTTGCCAAGGCAATGGACTACAGTGAGGTTCTTGGCCCATGGAAGGTCTTCCTGTCCCACCAAATGTTTCATAAGTTCATAGGTAAGTAATAGACTAGATGCCCTTCTGGCTCTTTTTAAGCCTAGACAATTTCCCTTTTTCTGCTCAAATTAAACTATCCCATTTGGTTAAAGATGTGCCTTAGCCATCTCATGGTCGATAATTATATGTTATCCCAATGAGAATAACTGGGACCATATCATAGATAATTTGAGAGGACCGTGTATTGGATGAAGCATTTAGGAGCTGCCTCTGTCCACAAGTAGTACAGGGGACAGTCCTGTGGTAAATTTTATTTTTCCCATCCATAGATCCAGCTGCACTTGAATATGGACAATGATGAACTTTGTTTAATGTGGATGGGGAGTGTGTTCTAGAGCAGCGGTATCCTCTGTGAGATATACCTGTCCCTCCAAACCATTATTTTGATGTTGCAGAAGTGGTTTATATTCCTAGAGCAGATATTTCTGATGCCATTGAACTTGCTGATGTGCATTAAATCCATCAATACTGAGTCAGAAGATGCCTCTTATGTCAGACACAGTTAAACTTCTTAGCAGTCTGTTCGATACCTAGTATAGTGACACAGTTTTGAGTTGGTCAAAGTAGGGCATGTTGTTTATTTATTTGTCTGTCTTTGCTGATGGGGGATGTCTGACTGGGCAGAGCCCATTTTCAGTGGAGGCCAGAGCAGAAAAGCTCCACCACAGTACTTTTTAACAAGTGAATTTCAGACAGTTCTAAGAAAAAGAACAGTTATGTTTCTCATGAAGCAACAAACATAATTACAAGACAGGAATATACAGTAAAGTATTTGCATCAATAGTTATAAGTGTCTACAGTTGTTCCAGCTGTAAAATATTGCAGAAGTAAATGGATTGATACTGCAGGAAGGAAACAGTATTGTAAAGAAGTGTAGTGTTCTTACATTTCAGTAAAGAAAGATTTGCGAAGAGTTCAAGATATGTAATGAAGTAAATTATAAAATTATGTAGGAAAGGAGATTTTAGTATTGCATAGCTTTGTAAAAAGTTTAACAGATGTAATGAAATAAGTTATACAATGATGTAGTAAGGGAGATTTTAGTATTGCATAGCTTTGTAAAAAGTTTAACAGATGTAATGAAATAAGTTATACAACTATGTAGTAAGGGAGATTTTAGTATTGCATAGCTTTGTAAAAAGTTTAACAGATGTAATGAAGTAAGTTATAAGATTACATAAGAAGGGAAATAGTAGTATATAGAATGATAGTGATAACAGCATATGACAGAGGGCAGGCATACAATTGACTCTATTTAGGGTGTCTGTTCCAAAGTGGTGTATCTAGAAGGTTTATGATTCAGGTATACAAGGATGCATGACAGGGGTAGAGCAGTGGATGGGGGAGAGTTAGAAAAAGAGTAAGATGACAAGTGGTGTTTAAGAGGGGAGTGGGGAGATCTTGTATTCTTTTAGTAAGGAATCTCTATAGGCATTCCAGTTGTTGCATGTGTCTGGACAGATACATGCCAAAGGGAGCATTATGACCATTATATTCAATGATTTGGCTAATGATGGCTGTGTAAAGTGGGACAATGACATCCATAGATCTAGACACAATCCGGTTCCCAAATTGGGAACGGCTGGGTCAACTATTATGAGCATATTGTTAATGCAGTAGTTCCCTGGGTAGGTGACTTCCCAAAGTATATACTTATGCATTTTTTGGCATATAGTTTCAGTCCATGATTCTCACACTTGCTATTTATTTGTGACAAAACTTTTTGTAGCATGGAAGCCATTTGGCTGCATCAATGACTGCTACTAGTTTTATTTTTGTGTATTTTTTTTTGGTCTTTTTAGTTTCCTTTTATGGTCTGCAGCATGTGAGCTGTAATGTGATGTCTGGTACACTCAGACACTGTGGTAAGATGCTTAAGCTTCCATCATTGTTCTTTACAGCCAATATGGGGAAAACACTGCCCTAGTTACACTCAGTCATTAACGGTAGTGCTGGCAACCAATCTTATGGCATTCTGCATTCTCCCTATCCTGGATGCCCACCAGGTCAGAGGCAGGAAATGTTGATAATCGGGGGTCTTGTTCTTGCCCTGGGTGGAAAAGTTTGTGAAGTCCACTAACATGTTGTATAAGCCCATTAAGTAGCATAACACATATGGCTTCTTGTATCAAAAGACTGGACATTTTATAAGCCGACTTTTAACTGATGTGAGACTTTTTCTTATAGCTATTTGTCTAGGCTTAAAAAAGTCTAAAAGCTTTAGAATCTTTGCTTGGAAGTATTTACATAGGTATTTTTATACACCAAGTAGACTTCAAAGAGCAAATGTTGAAGGTGCGCTGGGTAAGAAAGAGATAATTGGGAATATATTTTCTGGGAGTGCAATGAGTTGGTGGATATTAAAGAATCTATGCAGACTGCTCTGTCAGAGATGCTGGGTAAGCAAATTGGTGTAACTAAGGAAATGAGTTTTCTGAGCTATGATACAGAATCAGAATTGCCTAGAGATAATAAGGCCTTGCTGAGGCTACTTATGGTGAATGCCAAAAAAGCAATTACTAGAAAAGGGAAATCAAACTGTAAACCGACTTTACTAGAAGTAGTGAATACAGCGACAGAGATAAAATACCTGGAATTGGGATATTTAGTAAAGGGTAGGAGAAAATTACATAGGAAAAATGGGAATTGTGGGAACAATACATGCAGAAGAGGAGCAAGGTTTAACAGAAGGAAAGATATGAATGAACTATGTAATGTTTGACTGACAATGACTGGATAGATTATAAGTGATGTATAATGTTTGCAAATAAAATTATGTCAATATGGTTTGTGATGTATAATGTTTGCAACTCAAATGATGTTAATGTGGTTTGTTTTCCTATGCATGATTGATTATGTCATTTGCGATAATTTAATAAAGATGTTTTTTCTTTAAAAAAAAAAAAAGGTGAGGGTGTGGTCTAGATGGATACCAATATATCTTTGCTCATTAGCAATAGGCAGGGGAGAGCAGCTGCGATAAATAATTATTTGTGGGAGGTCTTTTGAAGTTTCTATGATGTATTTATAGTATCACGTTACATTTTATGGTATTAATATCTGCTTTATTTGCAGCAAGCCAATTCTACAGCAAGGAAAATTCAAATATCTGCTGAAGTTTGCAACAGTGCTATATATTATTTTTCATATGAAGGACTATGTCAATTGCATAGAGTATAAAATGACTTTCAAATTTTATATATAAATTTCTTTCTTTCTTTTGTTTATTGGGAAAGTTAAACTGGGTCAGTGGCCCTTTCTCATCAGAGGCCCATGGTGAAAAGCTCCATAGGATACAGAAAGAAAGTCACATATATCTATAAATAGATATATACATACATAGTATGGTAAATCACTGAACAAGCAATAATGAGAAAAAACAATGATTGTTTAAGCATATGCTACTGAGTAAAAGCCTTGACGAGATACATAAGAATAGTGAAATATATTATAATTAGGCAAATGAATGATTTGAAAACTCATTCAAAGTAAAGCAGAATGAGTGCTTATACAAACCAGGTTTAGACCTGTAGTATTTTATAACAGTAGACAGTGGTGAAGTGAGTTTCCATAACAATGTATGGTACATTGTATGTGGCCAAGAAGATGTAATAGTATATGATATGATAGAGGATTACTGGCCAAGTAATCATTCTAGGGCTGGATGAGATAGAGGAGAGAAGGATAGTTTAGGGGGATTAATGAGCAAAGCCACAAGAACTTTAGGTGTCGTTTAAAAGTAGCGTGAAGAGCTTCAGGCTGTTAGTTTGTCTGAGTGAGACAGGAATGGAATTCCATACTTTCCAGACTTTAGAGACATTAGAGGAATACAGTGAGTCCCCTTCAGTATTGTTTGATTTAATTGGGTGCAGTAAGGATTTGTCAGAAGAACAAGAGTCCTAAATGGGGAGTAGAACTCTTGCTATACTGGATAATATTTTTTTTTAGTGTTTGGCATTTTTCAGGTTGGAAATCTAGACTTGTGGAGAGCTTTTAATTATGATAATATCATATAGTGAGGCAATTATAACTAAATTATTTGTTTTAATACAAAGTGTGGTGGACTATGTAAGACATATAAGCTGCAAATGTAGCTATTTGTTGTAGCATTTTTCTAACCTGGTCATTTGAGAAGAATGCAGATTTACAGATACAGGAGCAGCATGTAGGTGGGTTGGTACCAGAAGACTGAAGGAAATGGTTTACCTAGTATGGTCATTCAGGTAAGGTTTAGCTTGATATAGGGTGCCAACAATTTTGTGAATTTTGATGATAGCTCACTTAATGCGGTAGTCAAATTTCATAGGATCTTCTGGGTATGTGTTGCCCTGAAAAACCTGGTGTGTCCTGAAAATATCCCATCCTGGCCATATGAAAAGGTGGCAACCCTACCAATGGTCAGAGCATTCACACAATAACTGGCCAGCCTCTTAATCCCCCCTAAAACCAGTGACCTTTGGAGGAAAGGTGGTGAATTACACT